>NC_081561.1:106257245-106272375 GCF_022355385.1 Mustela nigripes
GGGAGGGAGACAAACCATAAGTGACTCTTAATCTCACAAAACAAGCTGAGGGTTGCTGGGGGGATGGGGTTTGGGAGAAGGGGGTGGGATTATGGACATTGGGGAGGGTACATGCTTTGGTGAGTGCTGTGAAGTGTGTAAACCTGGTGATTCACAGACCTGTACCCCTGGGGATAAAAATATATGTTTATAAAAAATAAAAAATTAAAAAAAAATTTTAGTCAGTCAAAGTTTTATTTCAAATTTTCTGCAAGGGTAAAGGTCCCTTGTAGGTCAATTCAAAGATTCACCATTAGGACTATTTTATAGGGAAAGAATGATTATAGAATCCTTAGACTAGCCATATTTAAAAAAAGAGATCACCAGACATTTCAGTGACAGTTAACTGGGTTAGAGGGATGGAGTTTCCTATAAGTCTAATTTTTAAAAATAAAGATACTAAATATTTAACATTTATTGAACATTTATGTGTAGCAGGCATTTTACATGTATTATCACAGTTCATCTATACAACCACTGAGGGAGGTAGAATAATTCATACAAAGCCATATAGTGATGGATTGAACCCAGGTATTTCTGAGCCTGTGCTTTCCAGTGTTATGCTATTTCCCTGCCAACCTTGCTTGCTCAGAAGAACATGTTAAAACTGCAGTTTTCGAGGCACCTGGGTGGCTCAGTCATTAAGCATCTGCCTTTCACTCAGGTCATGATCCCAATGTCCTGGGATGGAGCCCTACATTGAGCTCCCTGCTCTGCAGGAAGCCTGCTTCTCCTTCTCCCACTCCCCCTGCTTGTGTTCTCTCTTTCTCTGTTTCTCTTTTGTCAAATAAATAAATAAAATCTTTAAAAAAAAGTTATTTAAAAAAATATTGGGGGAAAAAAAAAGCCCTACAGTTCTAGGCCTTCCTCTTAGACATTCTGGTTCACTGGCTCTGGCACAGAACTGGAACCTATTTTTATTAAGATCCTCATGTGAGTCTAGTGGGCAGATGAATTTAGGAGACCTTGTCCTATCCTGCACTCTCTAATGCTATGTAATAAAAATAAGCTTTCTTCATCTCTAAATATGGTGCTTATGTATTCAAAGAAATGAAACCAAACCAAGCAAATAAGTTATTTATAATGAGATTCAAAAGTTTTTATTCAGAAACAAAAAGCCACATCTAGTCATCTAGTCATAATGCTCATTTCCTTAACATGTAAACATGACCAAGTGCTCATCATCTTTGAAAACAAGCTGCCACCTTGTCTGCCTTTTGCCTTTCCCAGCGAAGCTGCTTTGAACAGTCATTCATACTTCTGGCTTATAATTCCTTAATTTTCCTTTATTCCTCAACTTACTATGATTTGGCATTTGTGTTATGCCTATAGAAACTGTGCTCATCACCAATAACTTCCTGGTTGGATTCATTTTGGCCTTTACCTAACCTGACTTTCCTAGAACAAGTCTTAATTCTGTAAAGTTCATCTGAAAATTGCTTAACCATTTTATCAAGAATGCTCATTTCTTCTAAGAAAGAGGTTGTTGATTATTATCAACTAAAAACCAGACCAGGTTTGCAACAATTTTTCTTTTACATTTGGCAGCTGATTTTGAAAAGCAAGGGATAATACATAGTCCAACAGAAATAATGAACCAAAAGCCAAAATGGACATATGAAAGGAAAGAGCATGGCCAGATGTGATGGAGTCCAGAAGGAAGAATGGGTAAGGGGCAGAGTGGGACAAAACTGTGTCTAACCAAGCTCTTCCACCTCAAGGAGAAGAGCAGAGGCTTGGTATTTATAAAATGGATGGAAGGAAGATTACGTCTCTGTAATTATTTACCTATTAACCTTATTATATATTATTAGGAAATTAAAGCTAAAAAATTATTTTAATCTCATTTTATTTTACCCAGTACACCAGGAGAAATTTGTAAACTTGATTTGTAAATTTGATTAACTTTTTCTTTTCTTTTTTTCTCTTCTCTTCCCTTTTTTTCCTTCCTTCCTCTCTTTCTGCCTCCCTCTCTGTTCTTTCGCCTTTCTCTCTCTTTCTTTCCTTTTCTCTCTCCCTCTTCCTTTCTTCCTTTCCTTTTCCTTCCTTCCTTCCTTCCTTCCTTTCTATTTTAATTCTAGTGTAGTTAACAAACAATGCTATTAGTTTCAGGTATATAGTATAGCGATTGAACAATCCTATACATTACACAGTGCTCATCATGATAAGTGTACTCTAATCCCCATCACCTATTTCATGCATCCCCTACCCACCTCCCCCACTCTGGTAACCATCTGTTTGTTCTCTATCATTAAGAGTCTGTTTTGGGGTTTGTCTCTCTCTCTCTATTTTTTCTTTTGTCATTTATGTTGTTTCTTAAATTCCACATATGAATAAATTTATATAGTATTTGTCTTTCTCTGACTAGCTTATTTCACTTAGCATTATATTCTCTAGATCCAACCATATTGCTGCAAATGGCAAGATTTTACTTTTTTTAATGGCTGATGAATATTCTATTGTATACACATACATCTTTATCCATTCATATATCAATGGACATTTGGACAATGGACTATATAATAGTATAATTTTACTATTAAAAATAGTGCTGCAGGGGCACCTGGGTGGCTCAGTGGGTTAAGCCGCTGCCTTTGGCTCGGGTCATGATCTCAGGGTCCTGAGATAGAGTCCCGCATCGGGCTCTGTGCTCAGCAGGGAGCCTGCTTCCTCCTCTCTCTCTCTCTGCCTGCCTCTCTGCCTGCTTGTGATCTCTCTCTGTTGAATAAATAAATAAAAAATCTTTAAAAAAAATAGTGCTGCAATAAATATGGTGTACAAATTTTTTCAAATTAGTGTTTTTGTATTCTTTGGGTAAAGACCTAGTAGTGGAATTACTGGATGATATGGTAATACTATTTTTAATTCTTTGAGGAAACTCTGTACTGTTTTTCATAGTGGAAACCAGTTTCCACCTATTTGCATTCCCGCCAACAATGCACAAGAGTTCCTGGACAACACCTGTTGTTTCTTGTGTTTTCTATTTGACCCATTCTGTCAAGTATGAAGGTATCATTGAGGTTTGGATTTGCCTTTCCTGATAATGAGTGTTGTAAACATCTTTTCACAGGTCTGTTGGCCAACTGTATTTTTTTTAAGATTTTATTTTTAAGTAATTTCTTTACACCCAATGTGGAGCTTGAACTTAACAACTCTGAGATCAAGAGTTGTACATGCTTGGGCGCCTGGTGTCTCAGTCAGTTAAGCATCTGCCTTCGGCTCAGGTCATGATCCCAGGGTCCTGGGATTGAGTCCTGCTCTGGGCTCCCTGCTTAGTGGGGAGTCTGCTTCTCCTCTATGCCTACCCCCTGCTCTTTCTCCCTCTCTCTCAAATAAATCAATAAAATCTTAAAAGAAAAGAAAAGAAAAGAAAAGAATCACATGCTTTACCAACTGAGCCAGCCTGGTGCCCCAGCCATTTCTATTTCCTTGGAGAAATGTCTGTTCATGTTTCTGCCCATTTTTAAAGAGGATTATTTGTGTGTGTGTGTGTGTGTGTTCGGTTGTATAAGTTCTTTGTATATTTTAGATGTAAACCTTTTTGGATATATCATTTACAAATATCTTCTCCCATTCAGTAGGTTGTTTTTTAGTTTTGTTGATTGTTGCCTTTGCTGTACAGAAGCTTTTTATTTTGATGCAGTCCCAGTAGTTATTTTTGTTTTTGTGTCCCCTGCCTCAGGAGACATATCTTGAAGAATTTTGTTATAGTTGATGGCTGAGGAATTACTGCCTCTGCTCTCTTATAGGATTTTGATGGTTTCAGGAGTTTATTTTTGTGTATGGTATAAGAAAGTGGTCCAGTTTCATTCTTTTGCATGTAGCTGTCCAGTTTTCCCAACACCCATTTGTTGAAGAGATTTTTTCCCACTGTATATTCTTATCTCCCTTGTCAAAGATTAATTGATCATCTAATCCTGGGTTTATTTCTGGGCTATTTGTTTTGTTCCATTGATATATGTATTTGTTTTTGTACCAGTACTATACTATTTTGATGATTACAGCTTTGTAGTAGATCTTAAAATCTTGGGTTGTGATATTTCCAGTTTTGTTCTTTTTCAAGATTGTTTTGGCTGTTCAGGGTCTGGTCTTTTGTGGTTCTATACAAATGTTAGGATTATTTGTTCTACTTCTGTGAAAAATGCTGTTAGTATTTTGATAAGGATTGCATTAAATGTGTAGATTGCTTTGGGTAGTAAGGGTATTTTAACATTTTCTTCCAATCCATGAACATGGAATATCTTCCCATTTGTTTGTGTTGTCTTCAACTTCTTTCATCAGTGTTATAGTTTTCAGAGTACAGAACTGTCACCTCCTTGGTTAAATTTATTACTAGGTATTTTATTATTTTTGGTGCAATTGTACATGGGGTTGTTTTGTTAATTTCTATTTTTCTGCTTCATTATTAGTGTATAGAAATGCAGTGGATTTCTGTACATTGATTTCTTATCCTGTGACCTCATGAAATCATATATCCGTTCTAGTAATCTTTTGGTGGAGTCTTTATGGTTTTCTATATATAGTAACATGCCATCTGCAAATAGTGGAAGTTTTATATCTTCCTTAACAATTTGGATACCTTTTATTCCATTTTCTTGTCTGAGAGGTGTGGTAGGACTTCCAGTAGTACGTTGAATAAAAGTGGTAAGAGTGGACATTCTTATTTTGTTCCTGATCTTAGGGGAAAATGCTCTCAGTTTTTCAACATTGAGTGTGATTTTAGCTGTGGATTTTTCTTATATGGCCTTTATTATACTGAGATATGTTCCCTCTAACTCTACTTTGTTGAGGGTTTTTACCATGAATGGATGTTGTACTTTGTCAAATGATTTTCCTGCATCTGTTGAAATGATCATATGATTTTTATCCTTCTCTTATTGATGTGATATATCATGTTGACTGATTAGCAAATATTGAACTACTATTGCAACCCAGGAATAAATCCCACTTGATGGTGGCGAATGACTTTTAATGTATTATTGGATTTAGTTTGCTAGTCTTTTGTTGAGGATTTTTGCACCTAGGTTCATCAGAGATATTGGCCTGTAGTTCTCTCTCTCTCTCTCTTTTTTTGTAGTGTCTTTATATCCAGTTTTGGTATCAGGGTAATATTGGTTTATAGAATGAATTTGGAAGATTTCCTTCCTCTATCTATTTTTTTGAATAGTTTTGGAAGAATAGGTATTAACTATTCCTTATTTATTTTTTTAAAAAGTACTTATTTATTAGAGAGTGTGAACAGGGTCAGGGAGAGAAGCAGAATTCCTGCTGAACCCAGTGTGGGGCTTGATTTCATGACCCTGAGATCATGACCTGAGCCAAAATTGAGTGGGATGCTTAACTGACTGAGCTGCCCATGCACTCCCATAGGTATTAACTTTTTTTTTTTTTAAGATTTTATTTATTTATTTGTCAGAGAGAGAATGAGAGCATAAGCAGAGGGAGGGGCAGGCAGAGGGAGAAGCAGGCTCCCCATGCAGCAGGGAACCCAACACTGGGTTGCTGAGCTTGATCTCAGGACCCTGGGATCATGTCCTGGGCCAAAGGCAGATGCTTAACTGACTGAGGTGCCCTCTTTTCACTTTCATTTGCATGATGAATGCTTTTTCATCCCTTCACTTTCAACTGTATATGTCTCTAGGTTTGAAAGGAATATCTTACAGGCAGGATATAGATGGTGCTTACTTTTTTATCCATCCCATCATTGTATGTCTTTTTTTTTTTTTTAAGAGTGGGAAGGGAGGCAGGGACAGAGGGAGAGGAAGAGAGAATCTTAAACAGCTTCACACCCAGCACAGAGCCTAATGTGGGACTGTATCTCACAATCCTCAGATCACGACCTGAGCTGAAATCAAGAGCCAGATGCTTAACTGACTGAGCCACCCAGGTGTCCCACTTTGTGTCTTTTGATTGGAGCATTTAGTCCATTCAGTTTTGAAGTAATTATTGATAGGTATGTACTTACTGCTATTTTGTTACTTGTTTTATAGCTCTTCTCTGTTCCTTTTTAAACAAATATTTTCCTATTTTATTTAAAAAAAAGATTTATTTTTTAATAGTTTTTTTTTTGTTTTTCTTTTAAGATTTTATTTATTTGTCAGAAACAGCATGACAAAGCCAGAGAGCACAAGCAGGGGGATTGGCAGGCAGAGAGAGAATTAGGTTCCCTGCTGAGCAAAGAGCCCAGTGTGGGGCTTGATACCAGAACCCTGAGATCATGACCTGAGCTAAAGGCAGATGCTTAACAACTGAGCCACTGAGGGGCCCCTATTTATTTATTTTAGAGAGAGAGAGAAAGAGAAAGAGAGAATATGAGTGGGAGGCTTGATCTTACAACCCTGCGATCATGATCTGAACTGAAACCAAGAGTCATACTTAACCACATGAGCCACCCAGGCACTTCTTTTGATGCTTTTAAAATTCTCTCATTATTAGTACTTTTTGCTGTTTTAATTATTTTGTGCCTTGGTGTGGACCTCCTTGGGTTGGTTTTGTTGGGGCTCTCTGTGCCTCTCGGCTCTAGATTTCTATTTCATTGCCCAGATTCAGGAAGTTTTTAGTTATTATTTCTTCAAATAAATTTTCTGCTCCCCTTTTCTCTCTCTTTTCCTTCTGGGATCTCATAATGCAAATGTTTTTGCTTGATGAGTTGCTGAGATTCCTAAGTCTATTATCATTTTTTAATTATTATTTTTTTCTTTCTCCTGTTCAGCTTGATTGCTTTCTATTACTCTGTCCTCCAGGTTATTGATCCCTTCTTTTGCTTCCTCTAGTCTACTACTTATTCCATCCATTGCATTTTTAAAAAAAGATTTATTTATTTGAGAGAGAGAGAGGGATAGCAAGAGAGAGCATGAGTGGGGGGCAGAGTGAGGGAGAAGTAAACTCCCCACTGAACAGGGAGCCTGACATGGGGCTCAATTCCAGGGCCCCAGAATCATGACCTGAGTTAAGGCAGACACTTAACCAACTGAGCCACCCTGGTGCCTCATCCATTGTATTTTTAATTTCATTTCTTGAGTTTTTCATCTCTGATTTTTTATGTTTTCTCTTTGTTGAGAGTCTCAGTGAGGTCCTCTACTCTTTTCACTAGTTGAGCGGTCTTTGTGACTATTTCTTCAATTCTCTATATCATGCATGTTATTTATCTCTGTTTTGTTTAGCTCTCTTGCTGTGATTTTGACCTGGTCTTTAATTTGGGACATATTCCTCTGTCTCTTCATTTTCTCTAACTTTCTTCATTGTTTCTATATGTTAGGAAAGTCAGCTACACCTCCAGCTTTTGAAAGTAGTGGCCTTACGAAGAAGAGGTTCTGTAGTGCCCTGCAATGTGTCCCCTGTTCACTGGCACCTGGTTCTTCAAGGTTGTCTTGTGTGTGTTGCATGTGCCCTACTCTTGTGGCTGAGCCACTTTTTCCTTTGGTTCACTTATCTACAAAAGCTCTTTGCCCATTGTGGGGAGAGTATGGTCCCTGTATTGTTAATGGGTCAGTCTGGGGCCACCTTGGGCTTGAGCTGATTCAAACTAGGCATTTGTCAGAGATGCAATAGCACTGAACTGCATGATGTGCTCCCTTTGTTGTCCCCTGAAAAGCTTTTGTTGGTGGGTGGGGACGGCAGTCAGAACAGATGTCTGCCCTAGCCCACTGCTGGGGCTACATTCAGACTGCTATGTGTGGTTATCTTGCGTCTTCCCCAGGAAGAAGTCAATTTGGTTTGGTGCTTGCCCCTGTCAGGGCTGCTTGCAAAATGCCAGACTTGTGACACTGTTTTGTATGGGCTCTGGTCAAGGAAATATTGGAGGGGGCAGTCCTACATGAGAACATGGGGATGGGGTATGCTGTCAGCAAGCTAGGTGGAGAGCATTGGTGCCACATTTTCCCTCATAGGTGTCTGTGTATCTAGGCTGGGGGGCAGGAGGTAGAAATAAGGTCCACCAACTCTTTTGTTCTTTGAGAAGTCTCCCAAGGCATATGCTCTGAGATTAGTAAACAAATCTCCCTCCTATATATACCTTAGGCATTTTCCAAACTGCTGTTTCTATACTATACCTTCATGGGGTTGTTGGTTGTGCTATCTCTTTAAGTGTAGGGACTCAGTTCCCATCATACCCTCCCCGCCCCAGCACTCTCAGAGCCAAGTCTACTAATTTTTAAAGTTACAGGTGTTAAATCCCACTGATTGTTGGGCTCCTCTGATTTTCTTTCTCTCTTTCTTTCTTTCTCTCTCTCTCTCTCTCTTTCTTTCTTTCTTTCTTCTTCTTTCTTCCTCCTCTTCTTCTTCTTTTTCATCTTCTTCTTTTTAAAACTTTATTTATTTATTTATTTGACACACACAGAGAGAGAGAGATCACAAGTAGGCAGAGAGGCAGGCAGAGAGGGGGAAGCAGGCTCCCAGCTGAGCAGAGAGCCCAATGTGGGGCTCAATCTCAGGACCCCGAGATCACGACCTGAGCCAAAGGCAGAGGCTTAACCTACTGAGCCACCCAGGTACCCCGGGCTCCTCTAATTTTCAAAACCAAATGTTATAGGGATTTTTCTTCCTGTGTGGGTTCCCTATGCCTGGGGTACCTGGTGTGAGGTTCTGTTTCTTGCCCCCTCCATGTCCAGCACATTCTTCTTTTCCTTGGACAGCCCCACAGGTCTATCTAGGCCCCAAAGTCATCTTTGTCCTTCCTTACCTTCTTCGGTGTGACCTCTTCTCTACATTTAGCTGTGAAGAGTCTGTTCTGCAAGTCTGGGTTATTTACACCGAGGCTGCTATGTAGTTATGTCCATGGATGAAGTGAGCTTAGGATCCTCTTACTCCACCATCTTCTCTAGAAGTCTAGATTAACAATTTTACAATCCAGAAAAGCATTTTCTTGAGTGATTTTACCTGATCTCGCTCTTCCATTTGAATGATCTAACACAACTTGGGACCCCAATTATAGTGGCTACTTTGTTAAGCTAACTTACATGTAACCAAGACTAAGTTTCTCCCCTTCAACTGATGAAATTCTCACTATTATAAATATTGTTTTGGTTATATCTCTAGTTTGTCCTATAAAATAACTTTTAAATTTTTGTTCATTATTTTTTACTTACTTGCTGTGTTGCCTTTCTCTCAAGACTCAGTCCCTTTCAGTGGATGTTCCTGGCAAGTTTTTGCATCATTTTATATAATCTCCAAAAATTCAGTACTACCCAATAATTAATTTCAGCTGTAATCTTTGCTAAGTTCTTGGCTTTATTTCAGACAATGTTAGTATTTGCATACACTTCTATGAAGCTCCTACATTATTCATCCAATTCTAATCTTATTCCATGGGTAGGGCAGGTATTATTAAATTTTATTGTTTTTTTTATTGTAGCCTGTCTCTCAGTCTCCAATAAACATTTATCATGTTGCTTTAATTATAGTAGATAATCAGTAATTGATTAATGATGATGATGATGAGACATAATACTTTATATTAATCAGAGACTTTTAACACATGTTACCTAACATTAACATTGTGCAGTGGGTAAGACAAATATTATCATTTCCATTAGAAAGAAAGGGAAAATAGATACAAAAAAGGCAAGTGACTTATGTAAAGTTATCCAATAAATTGATGGTTAACCTCTCTTCCCACACTTACAGAAATGTTTCTTTAAAGGGCTGGCTGGTCCTTGCTCTCTTTTTTGGGGTACAAGGGAGAGCAAATAATTTTTAATTTTTTTAAAACAAATACACCAAAGAGGGATGCCTGGGTGGCTCCGTTGGTAAGCATCTGACTCTTGATTTGGTTCAGGTCATGATCTCAGGGTTGTGAGACAGAGCCCTGCATGGGGCTCCTCACTCAGGGGGGGGGGGTCTTCTTGGGATTCTCTCTCTCTCTCCCTACAACCTCCTCTTCCCTCTCACTCACTCTCCCTCTCCCTCTTGCTGTCATGCTCTTGCTCTCAAAATAAAGAAATAAATCTTTAAACACCAAAGCATCATGCAGTCCTGCCAACATTGGATGCAATTTTGGGCCTCAAGTCTGCACACTCCTTTGCAACTGGTCCTGTGATAACAGAGCCTATATTCTTTACTATGATCCCTGTGTTATCTTCAAAATAGAGAAACACATAATCTTTTCTTTGGTATGATTTTCATTGTGGAATTACCACTGCTGGATGTACCTTCTTTCTGAGCTCTGGTTTGCATTTCTTCACTGTGACCATCACCCTGTCACCCCACCAGCAGCAGGAAGTCTGTTCAGTTGTCCCTTGACCCCCTTCACAGAGATGATAAATGGAGTTTTGGCTCCTGTGTTACAGCTCCTACATGAACACCCAGGGCAATCCAGAATTTCACATCAGAAGGCTCACTACATCCTTACTTTGACATCTTTTTTTTTTTTTTTAAGATTTTATTTATTTATTTGTCAGAGAGATACAAGTAGGAGGAGCAGCAGGCAGAGAGAGAAGCAGGCCCTCTGCTTATGTGGGAGCCATCCCAGGACCCTGGGATCATGATCTGAGCTGAAGGCAGCTGCTTAACTGACTGAGCCACCCAGGTTTCCCACCTACTTTGATATCTTGAATGGCAGAAAGGGACAGAAAGCTTCCTGCTATCTTGACAAGAACTTACTGCTTAGTGTATTTTATTTATTTATCTGAGAGAGAGTGCATGAGAGAGTGTCTGAGTGGACAGAGAGCTAGGGAGAGAGGACAAGCAGACTCCCCACCAATCAGGGAGCCCAATGCAGGACTTGATCCCAGGATCCTGAGATAATCACCTGAGCAGAAGTCAAATGCATAACCAACTGAGCCACCCAGGCGCCCCCTGTTTATTTTTAAAGATTTTATCATGAGTTTCATTTTTGCATTTAAGGTCATGACTTTAATAGCTGTGACTTGGTAAACATGTACCTATGCAAAGTTGTATCCAGGACAGAAAACTCCCCAGGACAGAAAAAACTCCAGGAAGTGAGGTTCAAGGCTTATTCATTCTTTCACTAAATGAATCTGAACTTGGAAAGACTATAGATACTCTTTTTTTTTTAAACCTGACTTTGATGAAAATGGACAAATATTTTCATTTAGATTCCTGTATTTCTCCATTTTCATGTTCATTAGCTTCTTGTTGCCACCTAATATTGTGTGTATGGTGGATCAGAAGTTGCAGCTGGACTTTTTCATGTATAGAGTCCAGGGTCCTTTTATCACTATCATGCTGTTATAAATTTATGAAAAATAAAACACCACTTTGTTTTCATGACTTTAGGGTAGCAGATAAGTATTTTTTTTAATAGAAAAGAATGCAGAAGAGCTTATGCCACAGGCTGTCTAATACATATATCTTCCTTTAAACATACGTTATACTGTCATTCAACTTATAGAAACTGCTTTATGACTAGGCTGTGTCAAGGCTGTGCCTCTCCTGGCATGTATTGCTTTCTTCCACATTTCTTCCTGACTTATTCCCTCACCTCTTAGAGGTCCTAACCTAAATGTGACCTTGTTAGTATGGTTTTCCCAGTCCAGCCTATTTAGAATTGCAGCCCTGGCCCATCTACCTTGTTTCTTTCTTTCTTTCTTTTTTTTTTAATAGCACATATCACTTTCTAGCACATTATCTAACTTTTATGGATATATATATATATATATATATATATATATATATATATATATATATATAATTTTCACATCCCCTAACAAAACACAAGCATTACAAGGCCAGGAATTTTTATCTGTTTTATTCTTGTTTTAGCTAAGAACAGAGCCTGGCATATAGCAGAGGCTGAATAATTACTGATTAAATGATACATGAATACATGTACTATGGCCCTTCGGTTATTATTTTCTTTCATGGAATCCAAAGTAGGACAGTTATATATCAAAATCTGCTAATCAATGTGATAATTACTGTGTGTAAACTTACTGTGTAAGTTCAAGAGAAAAATGGAAGGAATTCATAGTAGGTGCTTGAACATTTTAATATTAATGTCAATTTAAAGAAACATTGGGCATTTACATTAGTTTGGGCTAGTTATATTCACAGTTTCTTAGGTAATTAAAAAATGATTTTAAAAAATGAGGTAGAAGCCCTTTTATCTGATGTAGTTGGTCACATCACCACAAAAAACTGTGCTCAGACTTGTAAATGCACTCTTTTCGTGAGGATTCCAGACATTTGTTATCTGTGTAAACCTTTTATATCAAATATTGATGTCAGTAATGTAAAAGCAGTGTAATGTAAAAGCAGTGTAATTTTAGGAGTCAAAACTTTATACAAATATTCCCAGATATCAGCGCCAGATGTTATGGTTTGATCTCCCTCCTAGTTTTATTGAGAAATAATTGGGATACATCACTGTCTACATTTAAGGTGCAGAGGGTGATGTTTTAGTCTCCATATGTTGTCAAATGATGACCACAATAGGTTTTATGGCTTCATTCACTTCTTTTATGGCTAACACCCATCTTCTCATATAGACACAATAAAAAGAAAAGAAGAATAAAGGAAAAACATTTACTCCTCACCCCCACCTCTGTTTGACCACAAGTCTGCTCTCTTGTGGTCAGGCATGAGGTGATATCTCATTGTGGTTTTAATCTTCATTTCTCTAATGATGAGTAATGTTGAGTGCTTTTTCATATACCTGTTGGCCTTTCATATATTATTTTTGAAGAAATGTCAATTAGGGTCCTTTGCCCGTTTTTAAACTAGATTATTACTTTTTTGCTATTAAGTTATAAGAGTTCTTTATATATTTTGGGTATTAACTCTTTATCAGATAGATATATGGTTTGCAAATATTTTTTCTCATTCCATATGTTGCCTTTTCACTTTGCTGATGGTTTCTTTTGCTGTGCAGCAGCTTTCTAGTTTGGTTAGTCCCAATGTTTATTTTTTATTTTGTTGCTTATGCTTAGGTGTCATATACAAAAAATCACTACCAAGACCCCTGTAAAGGAGCTTTGTTCTTATATTTTCTTCTAGGAATTTCATGATATCAGTCTTACATTTAAGTACTTAATCCAGGCTCCGTAGCTCAGGGGTTAGAGCACTGGTCTTGTAAGTACTTAATCCGTTTCAAGTTAATTTTTGTAAGTGGTGCAAGATACAGGTCCAGTTACATTCTTTTACATGTGAATATCCAATTATCCCAGCACCATTTTGATGAGATTGTCTTTTCTCCATTGAGTATTCCTGACTCCCTTGTCAAATATTAGTTGTCCATATGTTTGGGTTTATTTCTCAGCTCCTGATTCTGTTCCATTGGCCTATTTGGGTCTGTTTTATGCTAGTATTATGCAGTTTTGGTGACGATAGCTTTATAGAATAGCTTGAAATCAGAAAGAGTGATACTTCATGATTTGTTCTTTCTTAGGATTTCTTTGGCTTTTCAGATTCTTTTATGGCTTCATATAAATTTTAGGAGGATTTTGTCTACTTCTGTAAAAAAAATGCCACTGGAATTTTGATAGAGATTGTACTGAATCTGTAAATGGCTTTCAGTAGTATTGACATTTTAACAATATTAATTTTTCCAATCCAAGAACACAGGGTAGCTTTCCACTTATTTGTATTTTCTTCAATCTTTTCCACCAATGTCTTCTTGTTTTCAGCTCCTTAGTTAAACGTATTCCTATGTATTTTACTGTTTTTGATGCTATTGTAAATAGGATTGATTTATTTCTTTTTCAGAAATCTCATTTTTAGTGTATGGAAACACCACTGATTGTTGTATGTTAATTTTATATCTCATAACTTTACTGAATTCATGAATTAGGTTTAGCAGTTTTTTGGGTTGAGTCTTTAGGATTGTCTATATTATATGTCGTCTGCAAATCAAGGCAATTTTACTTCTTCCTTTCTTATTTTGATCTTCTTTTTTCTTACCTGACTTCTCTAGCTAGGACTTCCAGTACTCTGTTGAATAGTAGTGGTGAGAGTGGACACCTTTGTCTTGGTCCTAATCTTGAAGTTTTCATCCTTTTACCATTGAGTATAATGTTAGCTATGGACTTGTCATATATAGTCTTTCTTTCTTTCTTTCTTTTTTTAGTATTTTAAAAATTAACATATAATGTATTATTTGCCCTAAGGGTACAGGTCTGTGACTCATCAGGCTTACACATTTCATAGCACACACCCTCCCCAATGTCTATAACTAGCCACCCTATCCCTATCCCCCCAACCCCCCAGCAACCCTGTTTGTTTTGTGAGATTAAGAGTCTCTTATGGTTTTTCTCCTTCTTGATCTCATCTTGTTTCATTTTTTCCTTCCCTACCCCCCACAACCCCCTTCCCTGCCTCTCAAATTCCTCATATCAGAGTGATCATATAATAATTGTCTTTCTTTGATTGAATTATTTTGCAGAGCATGATATCCTCTAATTCCATCCATGTCATTGCTAATGGCAGGATTTCATTTCTTTTGATGGCTGCATAGTATTATATCATATATATACATATATGGCCTTTCTTATGTTAAGATATATTCCTTATATGGCTAATTTTTAAGAGTTTTCATTGATTGCTGATTGATGCTAAATTTTCCCAAATGCTTTTTCTCTATCTATTGAGATGATCATGATTCTTTTCTTTCATTTTGTTAATGTAATATATCATATATTTTTTAAAATTTTATTTATATATTTGACAGAGAGAGAGAGAGAGAGATCACAAGTAGGCAGAGAAGCAGGCAGAGAGAGAGGGGGAAGCAGACACCCCGCTGAGCAGAGAGCCCAATGCGGGGCTTGATTCCAGGACCCCAGGATCATGACCTGAGCCTAAGGCAGAGGCTTTAACCTGCTGAGCCACCCAGGTGCCCCTGTAATAAATCATATTGATTGTTATGCATACATTGAACCATCTTTGCAGCCTAGGGATAAATTGCACTTGATCATGGTGAATGATCCCTTTACTATGCTGTGGAATTTATTTTGTGATATTTAATGAGAGACAGATTTCCTATATTTCAGGCCCACAGACCCAAATTCATTTTAAAATCTGTCCAAATTCTGCTATATATTTTCCTCTCAGGACTGCCTTTGTTGTGTCCCACAGATTTTGAACCGTTGTATTTTCATTATCATTTGTTTCCATGATTTTTTTCAATTCTTCTTTAATT
>NC_081561.1:106277375-106309336 GCF_022355385.1 Mustela nigripes
GATGGGGGTGGTATTATGGACATTGGGGAGGGTATGTGTTTTGGTGAGTGCTGTGAAGTGTGTAAACCTGGTGATTCACAGACCTGTACCCCTGGGGATAAAAATATATGTTTATAAAAAAAATTATATTAAAAATCTTTAAAAAAAAATCTGTCCAAATTCATATTCCATACAAGCTTTTATCTAAATATATATAAAATATGGGCATTTGGGAAAAAAATCTTTCAAACTCAGTGAGTCAAAACATTTGATTAAAATAGAAAATCACTCAAAAATATAATATGTACCTAAAATATTTTATTTTAGTATAAAATGTAAAAATGAATATTATACCAGTCTTTTGATTTTAGGCCAAAGCTTTTTTTTTTTTTTTTTTTTTTTTAAGATTTTAGTTATTTGATAGAGCACAAACAGAGCAGCAGACAGAAGGAGATGGAGGAGGAGAGAAGTAGGCTCCCTGCTGGATCATGACTTGAACTGAAGGCATATGCTTACCTGACTGAGCCACCCAGGCACCCCTAGTCCAAAGCTTTTATTAGAATTTATTTTTTAAGTAGTCTGCTGATGTTTTGATGCTGTTGGTTTTAGAATTCCTTTGGGTTTTTGTGACTTCTATTCTTAATTTTTTTATAGTTTTCTTACTTATGTATAATCAAAGTTTTTTCTTGAATACCTTTTCTAAAGTCATTCTAAAGGATCCCACTTTGTTATCTTTTTATGTAGTAACACCTCATTTTTCTTTTAATAAAACATTATTTTTCACATTATTTAATTTAATTACATAATTTGAATAGAAGTACAGTTGACATAAATAGGTTCAGGATCAAACAATGACCCCTAGATAGTAAACACTTCACCCAGTGAGACCTAGAGAGTGGAGGCATTACTGGAACCTACCTGCTTGGTTCTGAAACTCTTGTTCTGGGGTCCTGTCTAGTCTCTAGTTAGGAATGGAGAAGATTTGTGAGATAGTTAAGTGATGATTGGTTGAAAGAGCCTCTGTTATATTCAGCTTTTGTTGTAGCAATAAGAACAATTGAAGGAATGAAATTTTAGTGTGACTTTTTCATGTTGTCTGTTGACATTAGCTAAGTTCTTCAGGTACTTGTCCTCTCCACACTTAAAATACTGATACAAGTTGGCCTAGCAATAAAGGGCGTTTTGTGTTTGTGAAATGATTTGGTTCAAATCATATCATAGACAATTGAAAAATGTTTACAAATGCATTTAAATGCCTATTCTATCACAAGAGGGCACTCATGCCCCATTCTTTATATCAAGTGTGTTTCAGGCATTGATTCGAGAGGAATTATGACTGAAATAAAATTTCAATCTACAAATTGAATTTCAGGTTCAGTAAACTGTTTATTATCTGGCAGAACTGGGGATTAGTGATTATGTTTATGCAAAAACAGAGATTATTAATACATTAATATTATACAAGGATTTTTACATATAGAATGTAAAAATATGCAAAACTTGCTATGATAAACAGTATTTCATTTTTTTGATGAGTCATTCCAAGGTCTTCATTACTTTAAAATGTGATTATTATTTTAATTAATTATTGCATTATTAAAATGAGGTTTCTAATCATGTATCACACAGTCAGTTAACATACTAAGCATATACTCTTTGCTATTTATCTTATTTTGACAACAGATATACTGTATTTTAGGGAATGTATCAGGTATTGCATCAGTTTGTTTAAATTTCAGCTTTAATAGTTTTAGCATTTATTAATTTTCTATCACTGACTATTTACCCCAAAACTTAGTAGCTTAAAATAATAATCACTTATTATCTCATAGTTTCTGAGGGTTAAGAATCTGGGAATAGGTTAGCAGGGTGCCTTTTGCTCAAGGTCTCTCACAAGATGGCAGTCAAGCTCTTGGCCAAGATTACAGTCATCTCAAGGCTCAATTGGGACTAAAGAATTTTTTTCCAAGCTCACTTTCATGGGCCTCTCCACAGAGCAGCCTTACAACATAAGTGACTACCCCCTCGGCCAAATGATCTAGATGGAAGAAAGATAGAGGCCTTAAAATGGAGGCCATAATCTTTCTATAACCTAATCTCTGAAGTGACATCCTTATGCTATATTTTGTTAGAAATGAGTCTAAACCCATCTATACTAAATGGGAGGGGATTATACAAGGGTGTGAATACCAGGAGATAGGGGTCACTGGAAACCAGCACAGAGGCAGCTACTATCTATCTATCTATCTAATCTGTATCTCTATCTATCTCTATCTCTATCTATCTCTATCTATATTTATATCTGTATCTATATCTATATCATCTATATCTATATCATCTATCTAAATAAGTATGAGCCATGTAAAAACAGAAGTCTCCCCAGGTAGTTAGAACAAAGGATTATTACTTTGTCAGTGGGTGAATTTGGACATGACAGACTTATGATACTCAAAATTTTAACCAGAATGGGAGTAAAACAAATATCTGAATTTGTATTCAAGGTTTGAAAATATTTCTTTATTATTATTTTTTAAAGATTTTATTTATTCATTTGACAGACAGAGATCACAAGTAGGCAGAGAGACAGGTAGAGAGAGAGAAGGAAGCAGGCTCCCTGCTAAGCAGAGAGCCCAATGTGGGGCTCGATCCCAGGACCCTGGGATCATAACCCGAGCTGAAGGCAGAGGCACCCTATGAGCCACCAAGGCGCCCTGAAAAGATTTCTTTATTAACTGAAGTTTGTGTCTGGCATAAACAAACAAATAGGGAAAATGACTAAAAATTTGCCAAAATTTGAAAAAAAAAAGGAATCTAAAATGTTGGATTTGGTGGGGTACATGGGTGACTCAGTTGGTTAAGTGTCCTTTTCATGATTTCGGTTCAGATCATGGTCTCATGCATTGTGAGATCAAGTCCCATGTTGGGCTCCCCTCTCAGCGGGGAGTCTGTTTAAAGACTCCCTCTAGCCCTCTTCCGGCTCAGGTGTGCTTTCTCCCTCCCTCTTTCTCTCTTTTGAATGAAACATAAATCTTTTTTAAAAAAATGTTGGATTTGGAGTTGACAATATGGTGGGACCAGGTGGTACTGGAACTGATTTTGGAGTTTATGTTCTCTAGCCAGAGCTAACCCTGGGCTATGGTGTGATATGGAATGGGCAAAGGTCAGGTGACCACTCTGAGGAGTTTCCTGTGCTCCTGAAGGAAACCCATATATCAGAAACTCCTGAGATCTTGAAAATGGACAATGATCGTGGTGATTTCATAACTTAACTGAGACCTTTAGTCTTCTTCCCAGGCTTTCCTTACAAAGTGGTCTGTTAATTGTTCACCTTTATGTAAAAAGAACGGATTGGTTTTGCCAGTTTTGTGGTACTGATCATTGCTACTCAATCATTTAGGTATTAGTTTCATGTTAATTTTGTAACTTTTCCAAGTATGAATTAAAATATGCTGCTCACCTATCTTATTTTTCTATTTATTTTATTTTAAATATTTATTTTAAGATGTTTGCTTTATTTATTTTTAAAGTAAGTGATACAGTGACTTACAATTCAAAAGCTTTCAGGAGAGGATAATCTAGAAGTTTTCCTCTCACTTTTATTTCTCAGTCACCAAGTTCCTTCCAATTTACCCATGTTTAGGATATCCTTCCTGAGCTATTAAATATACATATATGAATTATATGTACAGATAAAAGTTTTTTTCTTTTTTAGGCAAACAAGAGTATTCCATACACACTGATCCATTCTTTTCTTTTTTCATTTAACTATATATCTTGGCATTCTTGTTATATCAGCATATATACTACTTCCTCATTCTTATTTAAAGACTGTGTAATATTCCATTGTATAGATGTACCATAGTTTATCCTGTTTTCTGTTGATATGCTTGAAGTCTCCAATTTTTCTATTTAAACAGTGTTCAGGGGTGCTTAGGTGGCTCAGTTGATTAAGTGTCTACCTTGAGCTCAGGTCATGATTGCAGGATCCTGGGATGGAGCCCCACACCAGGCTCCTTGCTCAGCAGGGGGGCCTGCTTCTCCCTCTCCCTCTGCTGCTCCCCCTGCTTGTTCTCTCTTTGTCAAATAAATAAATAAAATCAGGGCGCCTGGTGGCTCAGTGGGTTAAAGCCTCTGCCTTTGGCTCAGGTAATGATCCGAGGGTCCTGGGATTGAGCCCTGCATTGGGCTCTCTGCTCAGCAGGGAGCCTGCTTCCTCCTCTCTCTCTCTGCCTGTCTCTCTGCCTACTTGTGATCTCTGTCTGTCAAATAAATAAATAAAATCTTTAAAAATAAATAAATAAAATCTTTAAACAATGTTATAAAAACCAAAATTATTTATTAATTTTACCTTTATTTTAAAAATGTAAATATCATTAATCTTTGGTGATTCAGGAGGTATATTTAAAGATTTTATAGTGTATAAAGGTTATTATTATGTTACCATTTAACAGTATGCAGCATTATAGATATAAAAGCCATAAATATTGGGGGCACCTGGGTGGCTCAGTCAGTTGAGTCTCTGACTTTGGCTCAGGTTATGATCTCAGGGTCCTGGGATCAAGCCCTGCATCGGGCTCCACCCTCATTGGGGAGTCTGCTTGTCCTTTTCCCTCTTCCTGTGCCCCTCTCCCAGCTTATGATCTCTCTCTCAAATAAAGAAATAAAATCTTTTTAAAAAAGCCACAAGTATTAGCCTAAATTTAAAAAAAAAAAGATTTATTTATTTGAGAGAGAGAAAGAGAGAGAGTAGAGGGGCAGAAGGAGAGGGAGAGATAGAATCTCAAGCAAACTCTCTGCTGAGTGCATAACTGAACATGGGGCTTGATCCCACAACCATGAGATCATGACCTGAGTCGCAATCAAGAGTTGGACACTTAACCAACTGAGCCACGCAGGTACCCCAGCCTAGATTTTTAGTAGCTGTAAGATATACTTTAAATTTTGTCATTTCTCTACTGTTTATTGTGAAAAATTTTAATCATACTGAAAAGTTGAAGTAATAGTATAATGAAAACCTAATACTATCATTTAGATTTAAAATTTGTTCCTATTTTGCCACATTTGCCTGATTTTTTAATCCACAGAAAATTTCCACCCACATAAACTTTGACAAAGCATAGAATATAAAATAAATGTGAGAAAATTTTGACTGTTTGAATGTTTACTGGTTTCTTTTATTAAAAAATGAGCTTTATCATAATTGTTCTCAGCGACTGATTTACTGAAGTATCCAGGCCTTATAATGTTCTCAGTTAAATAATGTTTAGCATTGTACAAAGTGTAAATTATATGAGCTCAAGGAACTTAATGCAATGGGCTTAGGGACCAAGGAGCCCTGTGTCCAGATGTCCCACAGAATCTGTACCTTCTCGGCCTTCCTTCCATCATCCATCCTCCCTATCTATTATTTTTTTTGAAAGATTTTATTTACTTATTTGACAGAGAGCACAAGCAGGGGGAGTGGAGGGCAGAGGGAGAGGGAGAAGCAGGCTCCCTGCTGAGCAGAGAGCCCAATGTGGAACTCGATCCCAGGACCTGGGATCATGACTTGAACTGAAGGCAAATACTTAGCTGACTGAGCCACCCAGGCACCCTTCCCTATCTATTATTATTTTGACAATAATAATTACAGGAAGCATTTATTGATTACTTTTCCCATACCAGGCATTTCTCTAATTAATTTGCACATATTAACTTATTTAATCCTTCAATAAATCTGTGAGCTAAGCATTATTATTATTATTATTATTATTTCCCCAATTTTACAGATGAGGAAGAAATGGAAGCTCATATCCACAGGAAAATGGCAGGAAAAGTCATGTCATGAAATTCAATTATTGCATCTACTTTTTTTTTTTTTAAAGATTTTATTTATTTATTTGACAGGCAGAGATCACAAGTAGGCAAAGAGGCAGGCAGAGAGAGAGGAGGAAGCAGGCTCCCTGCTGAGCAGAGAGCCCAATGCGGGGCTCAATCCCAGGACCCTGGGATCATGACCTGAGCTGAAGGCAGAGGCTTTAACCCGCTGAGCCACCCAGGCACCCCTGCATCTACTTTTAAATAATTCCTTAGCAATAACGTAGATGCAATTTATACATCTCTATTATTGGCATTTGTTGAAGAAGAGGGAAGAAATAAAAACAAGTGTAATAAGTTGTGTTATCTGGGGTTCAAATAAATGCTGATGAGTGAAATTAGGGGACATGCCTCTTCACCCCTAAACCATTTACATAAGTTGAGTTCCTTCTAGGGAACAGATGTGAAACCTGGTGTTTGGTTCTACCCACAATAGAATGATTACCGAGGTGGCTGTGTGGTACAGTCCTTTGAGCAGCCGACACTGTGTTGGGCTCTGTGCTCAGTGCGGTGTTTGCTTGAGACCCTCTCTGCCCTTTCCTCCTGTACACATATTTTCGCTCTCTCAAATAAATAAATAAATAAATCTTAAAATTACCTAGTTTTGGGCGCTGGTGTTCGGAGAAGAGTTCCGTCTCAGAATGATGCCTCTGAGAGACTGTTGAGGCTTGAAGCTGTGGATTCTTGGCCTGGCCATTTGTAGTGGTTAACCATAAATCAGGACTGACTCATTAGCTAGTGAAAGCACCCCTGATTTTCCTGGAAACTCTTGAGGAGAAATGATTTTCTTTTGGCAGGTAAGAAAATGAGGACATGTACATTTGGCATTCTTTTTATACTTTTATCTCGAAGTTTATAGTCTCACTGACAGAAAAATAAAGGATATGATCTTGATAGAGATGGATCCATATTACTGTAAAATATGTTGCTGATCAGAACACATCCTTCTGGTAGCCAGAACCCCCTAAGGATCCAGGGTAACAGGAGGGCAGGAATATTTGGCTCATAGGATTTTAGAGGAGGCATTGTTAACTCCATGGGTGTCCACCCAATGTGAGTCAGGCAGTTCCCAGACTTAGTCTGTTTCAGATGGGGACACCTTCACAAAGACTTTATTGAACCAGTATGATAATATCTTCTAAGTTGTTTTCCAGTTACATCTCAGTCCCCATTCTCTTGGAAACCTTACAAAGGGGAAGCAAGAGAGATTGTGCTATTATTTGCAGGTTTTTTTTTTTTTTTTTAAAGATTATTTATTTATTTGACAGAGAAGAAACACAAGCAGGGAGAGTGGGAGAGGGAGAAACAGGCTTCCTATGGAGCAGGGAGCCTGATGTGGGTCTCAATCCCACGACCCTGGGATCATGACCTGAGCTGAAGGCAGAATCTTAACCACTGAACCCCCAGGTGTCCCACAGGGATTTTGCTTTATTAAAATATTAATATTTTAATGTTCTAAGTAGATCATTATGAGAAAACTTCCTAAATTACTAAGATTTTATATATCAGATAGAGGACACCATCTTTCCTAATCTACGTGATCATTCACAAGGAAGAGTCTGTAACTAGCTCCAGCAAGGACACCTTCAGACTCTGGCAGATGGATTCTAAACTGATTAGCTGGAAATGAAAAAATCGATAGCAGATGCATTATGTAAATATGGGCCATTCAAAATTACCTCGAAGAGATAAAGTTAGATACTTAGCAGAGAGGGGGAAGGGTAGGAGCAAATGGGAGGTTCATTTAGATTACATTTTGGTATCAGTCCTCCTTGTCATTAGCAGCTAACCTCTGTGAATATAAATTGTAAATATTCTGTAGGTATTATACTGAGTTTTCAATTGATTTTAAAAGTCTGATTTCTGTATGGCCACAGTGCAGGTGATATATAAGACAGAATTTGATTATAAACTAAGCAGATTGATATTTTGTAGAAAATGTATGATTTGTTAAAGGTCCCTGCAGAGTCACTGGAGTATTGTTATATTTTTCTTTGAAGATCATTTGAAAATAAATAAAATCTATAATGAGATTACTTAATTAGCTTTGAACACTTTCATTTTGTAACATTAAAGTGAAACTATTTTTGTGATGGCTTTGGAGTGTGTTGACTGGACTGAACTACATTTCCCAGAATTTCCTTTCCTGTGAATTTCCAGTTAGGACAGGCCACAGGAGATATTCTTGTGCAAGATTATTAGGGTGGAAATGAAGCAGTGACCACCTTGTAGCTTACACACTTGGTCACTTATTTGCTGGTGCACCTTGTTGGAAGTGCAACCACTCCACCTTCTCCAGGTCCTCTTTCAGTTTCTTGGACTTCACCAGATGCGTTGTTCACTTTGTACTTGGTCGTCCCCACTATACCTCCATCTTCCCTCCTGACTGCCTTCCCTGTGGACTTCAAGCTCTGTCATCAGATTTGGGGACACTAGCCTTTACAGAGCCTGCTTAACCAACTCCTACAATCCCTGTGTCAAATCCCTTCACAAGAGTGGTTCTTAGTAGAGAATAATGTTGAACCCTAAGGGACATTTGGTGATCTCTAGAGACATCTAGAGACATCTGATTATCCTGATGGGAATGAGGGAGTGGGAGGAATAATGGTGCAAGCATGAGGCTTGCTGTTGGCATCCTGTTGGCAGAATTCGGATATGTGGCTAAATATCCTGTAATGTGCAAATCAACATGTCCCACCCTGCTCCAAAAATGTTCTGTTTGGAGATTAAGAAACTCGCAGAATTTTGGACTGGATAGTTCTTTGTTATGGGGTGGGGGTAGAGGGACCCTGGTTCTGCTTTTCAGATTGAACCTTGACTGATACTAGTATTTTGAGTGCCGGGTGTTATATGTAAGGGATGAATCACTAAATTCTATTCCTAAACCAATATTAGGCTATATGTTAACTAACTCGAATCTAATTAAAAACTTGGGAAAAATTTAAAAAGCCAAATATATTTTAGCCGTTTTTTCCTTGTCAGCAAAGTTGTATTTTCGTTAAAGACCAAAGAGATAGGCATCTAGATGGCTCAGTTAGTTAAGCCTCCGCCTTGGGCTCTGATCCTGATCCCAGGGTCCTGGGATAGAGTCTGCATCTGCTCCCTGTGCAACAGGAGAGTCTGCTTCTTCCTCTGCACCTCCTCTCCCCTCCGTAACCCCTGCTCCTGTTCCTGGGTATGTGCATGTGTGCTCTCTCTCTCTCACAAAAATAAATAAATAAAATCTTTAAAAAAATAAAATAAAAAAAAAGACCAAAAAGATAAAAACCTTTGATGAACAGACACAACTAACAACTCTTAATTTATGGTGATATATTTATAGCTAGAGAGCATGGTCAGATTCTAATCTGTATGAAACATATACTGTATAGTAAAAGTCCCAAAAGTTCTCAGTTAAATAGGTTTTTTTTTTTTTTAAATTAATAGATTTTCTTTTCTTTTCTTTTTTTTCTCCACCAGCAGCTGTTGGGTATACAGAAAAATATAGCAAAAGGTACAGGGTTCTCATCTATCCTCCACCCCTCAACGAGTTTTACTATTATTTTTTTTTATTAGTTTGCTTGGCTTGCCTTAACAAAATATGACAGGTATCTTGATGGTTAAAACAACAGAAATTTATTTGTTCATAGTTCTGGAGTCTGAAAGTCTAAGATCAAGGTCCAGTAGGATTTATTTTCTGGGGAAAGCTCTCTTCCTGGCTTATAAAAAGTCACCTTCTCACTCTGGGCCCACATGGCCTTTCCTCTGTGCTCAAGCACAGAGACAGAAACATAGGTAGAGACACAGAGACAGGAGAGGGAGAGAGGGCGAGAGACACACATACACAGAGTGCCCCCTGGTGTCTCTTTAAATAAGGACACTAATCCTATCCTATCTGTGCGCTACCTGTACGATTTCATTTAACCTTAATTACCTCCTTAGGTGCCCTATTTCCAAAAATAGTCACATTGGGGGTTAAGGCTTCAACATGTGAATTTTGGAAGTCACAATGTAGTTCACAGCGGTGTTGTACACTTCCATGATTTTGACAAATGGTAACGTCATGCATCTAGCATTGCAATGTCTTAGAGAATGGTTTCATTGTCCTAAAAATCCTCTGTACTCCACTTATTCACCCCTCCCCACGACCTTTGGCAATCACTGATTTTTTAAAAAAATATTTTATTTACTCATTATTCATTTGAGGGAGAGAGACCACAAGCAGAGGAGAGAGGCTGAAGGAGAAGGAAAAGCTGACTTCCAGCTGAGCAGGGAGCCTGATGCTGGTATGATCCCAGGACCTGGAGATCATGAAGTGAGGGGAAGACAGACACTTAACCCTGAGCCACCCAGGTGCCCCACAATCACTAATTTTTTTTTTTTTTTAACTGTCTCTGCAATTTTGTTTTTTCTAGAATTCTATTTCTTTCTTTGTTTCTTTATTTCTCTCTCTCTCTCTGTGTGTGTGTGTGTGTGTGTGTGTGTGTGTGTCTCTTTCTTTCCCTCCCCCTCCATCCCTCCCTCCTTTTCTTCCTGCCTTGTAAGCTTTCCCACCAGTGTGGGGTTTGAATTCATGATCCTGAGATCAAGAGTCAAATACCCAACAACTGAACCAGCTAGCTACCCATAGAATACCATATAATTAAAATCATATCGTATTTACTCTTTTCAGACAGGCTTTTTTATTTAGAATATGCATTTATGTCTCCTCCATGTTTTTTCATGGCTTGATAGCTCATTTATTTTTACTGCTCAGTTATATTCCAGTATATGGATGTCCCACAGTTTGTTTATCCATTCATCTACTGAAGGACATCTTGGTTGCTTCCAAGTTTTGGAATTATGAATAAAGCTGCTATAGACATTTGTGCGCAAACATTGTTGTGTGGATATACATCTTCAATCATTTGTGTAAATATCCAAGAATGTAATTCCTGGATTGTATGTTAAGAGTATGTTATGTTTGTATGAAACTATTGGTATTAGGTTTTCTTCCAAAGTTGCTGTACCATTTTGCATCCCCACCAGCAATAATGGAGGGTTCTTGTTGCTCCACATTCTTGCCAGCATTTGATGCTGTTTTTTCAAACTTAGCCATTCAAATAGGTGTGTAGTGATTTCTCCCTTTTAATTTTCAATTCCTTGATGGCATGTATTTTTTCTGTGCTTATTTGCTTTATGTCTTTTTTTTTTAAAAAAGATGTTATTTATTTATTTGAGACAGAGAGTGAGCAAGAGAGAAAGCACAAGGAGGAGGAGTGGCAGAGACAGAGGGACAAGCAGGCTCCCCACCAAGCAGGGAGTCTGATGTGGGGCTGGATCCCAGGACCCCAGACTCATGACCTGAGCTTAAGGCAGACAGTCAACCACCTGAGCCATACAGAAGCCCCTGCCTTCTGTATATCTTTGTTGAGGTGTCTGTCCCAGATATTTTGCCTACTTTTAAACCAGGTTTTATGTTCTCTTACAGATGATTTTTAACAATTCTTTATACGTTTTGGATATAAGTACTTTATCAGGTGTGTTTTACAAAGATCAGTGGCTTGTCTTTTCATTCTATTAACAGTGTCTTTCTCAGGAAACAAGATTTTCTCTTTTAATGAATTTGAGTGTGTCAATTATTTCTCTTATGAATTCTGCTTTTGATGCTGTATCTGAAAACTCATTGCCAAATCAAAGGTCACCTAGATTGTCTTTGATGTTATCTTCTAGAAATTTTATAGTTTTCTATTTTACATTTATGTCTAAGATCTCTTTTGAATTAACTTTGCTAAGTTGCAAAGCTTGTGTCTAGATTCCTTCTTTCTTTTTGACATGTGGATGTCCTGCTATTTCAGCACCATTTGTTGAAAAGACTAGTGTTAATAGGCTGAATTGTGTCCCCCCACAATTCACATGTTGAAGCCCTAATCCCTAGTACTTCAGAATGTGACTATATCTAGAGACAGATACAGGTAATTAAGTTAAAATGGTTTTTTTGGGTGGACACTAACCCAATATGACTGGTATCCTTATTACAGAGGAAGTTAGAGATACCAGACACATACATAGACCAAGATGTGACCAAATGAGGGCATAGTGAGAAAGCGGCCATCTGCAGGCCAAGGAAAGAGACCTCAAATGATACCAAACCTGTCAACATTTTGATCTTGGGCATCTACCTCCAGAACTTTGAGAAAAAGAAATCTGTTCTTTAAGTCACCTAGTTGGTGACATTTTGTTTTAGCAGCTCTAGCAAACTAATATACTGTCCTTTCTCCATTGAAATGCCTTTAGTCCTTTGTCAAAGAACAGTTGACTATATTTGTGTGGGTCTATTTCTATGCTATCTATTCTGTCACATTGAACAGAATATTTGTCCATTAAACTTTAAAAAAAATTATTTTTAACATATAATGTATTATTTGTTTCAGGGGCACAGGTCTGTTGATTCATCAGTCTTATACAATTCACAGTACTCACCATAGCATATATCCTCCCCAATGTCCAACACCCAGCCACCCCTTCCCCCTACCCCCTCCACTCCAGCAACCCTCAGTTTGTGTCCTGAGATTAAGGGTCTCTTATGGTATTGTCTCCCTCTCTGGTTTCATCCCATTTCATTTTTTCCCTTTCTTCCCCCATGATCCTCTGTCTTGTTTCTCAAATTCCATATATGAGTGAGATCACATGATAATTAACTTTCTCTAATTGACTTATTTCACTTAGCATAATACCCTCTAGTTCCATCCATGTCGTTGCAAATGGCAAATCTCCATATTTTGATGGCTGCATAATATACCATTTTATGTATATACCACGCTTTCTTTATCTATTCATCTGTTGATGGACATCTGGGCTCTTTTTGTAGTTTGGTTATTTTGGACATTGATGCTATAAATATTTGGGTGCACATGCCCCTTCAGATCACTACATGTGTATCTTTAGAGTAAATACCCAGGAGTGCAAGTGCTGTGTTGTAGAGTAGCTCTATTTAACTTATTTGTCCATTTTTTAGCTGATACCATATTGTCTTATTATAGTAGCTTTATGGTAAATTATGGAGCTAGGTAGTATTAGTCCTCCAACTTTGTTCTTCCTCTTTTTTACTTTTCCATATAAACTTTAGAATCACTTTGTCAGTATGCACAAAATAACTAGCTGGGATTTTCCTCCTCAGTAGAGAGCCTGGGTTATGAGCAGGGTAAGGTTAGTTCTGGAAGTGTATTCTTTTCTTTCTGCAGTTATTTTAAAGATTAGATAAATTTGTTATCAATTCCCTCATAGGGCTGCATACCATTCTTATAGATCCTCCAGAATATTTCTATATCATAGGTAAATTGTACAAACCCTACATGAGATGGGCATACATAAAAGTTAGCATCTCCTACTGCCAAAACCTCTTCTACCTCCTGAGATTTTAGTGGTCCCTTGGACTCCTGTCCAAATGGCTTGAATGATCCAGTTCCATTGCTTCTTGGAGCAACACTGTCCTTGTGACACCTCAGATATTCTTTCTAGGGCTTGTGTATTCTGGTCAAGTTCTACCTCTGTCTTATTTTCTCCTCATCCCCCATCCCGACAAAGATCTCCTGCTTCTGCCTTTTTTCTCTTCAGGGTAGGCTCTATCTTGCTGATAACATATCAGATCTCATACCAGTTTTTTTTTTTTTAATAAACTTTCTATTTCAGAATAATTTTAATTTATGGAAGAGTTGCTATATTTGTTTCTTGGGTTGCTGTAACAAATTACAATAAACTTGGAAGCTTGCAACCACACAAATTTATTCTTTCACAGTTTTGGAAGCCAGAAGTCCAAAATCAAGGTGTTAGAGAGCCATGCTCCCTTGAAGTCATGAGAGGAAAATCCCTCCTTGCTTCTTTCAGGTTTTAGTGGATTCTGATATTCCCTGATGTGTGGCTATGTAACCCCAATCTCTGCCTCCATGCCTTCATATGCCTATCCTTTGTGTCTCTGTATATACTCTTCTCCTCTTAGAAGTATACTAGTCATTGGATTTAGAGCCTACTCTAAATCCAGAATGATCTCATCTTGGGATCCTTAATTTAATTACATTTGCAAAGACTATTTCCAAATAATTTCATATTCTGAGGTCTGGCAGACATGATCTCTTGGGAGGATACTGGTCAGCCTATCCCTCTTATTTAAAAAAAAAAAAGTGTAGTGAATTCCTGTATAACTTTTGCCCTCACATCAGCTTTTAGTTTGAAGTAGACACATCCTCAAACCAGGAAAACCAAGTAAATCTCTATAGTGAAGGAGTTCATGTCTACGTCCCCCAGACCAAATCTCTTGGTGTGTGCAGTCATTTCAGACACCTCATAGAGTGATTTCTCTCTGAGGTTCTACTATATCACAGGTACAGTGTGAGAGCAGGTTCAAACCGGTGCTCTGTGGAGAAACTGAAAACCCTATTTCTGTTTTTACTCCTTGGGATCTACCTTGGGTGTTGGTTTTTTAAATTAAATGTTTTATTTTGAGATAATTATTGCTTCACATTTGATTTATAGTTGAAATATATAGTAGAGGGAGATTCTTTGTACAGTTTCCCAAGTTTTCCTCAATGGTAACTTCTTGCAAAACTACTGAATAATATCACAACTAGGATATTGACATTGGTACAGTCCATTGATCTTAGATTTCTCCAGCTTTTTTTGGGTACTCATTTTTCTCATTATCCCTTTCTCCTTCCCTGTCTTCCTCTTTCTGTCTCTGTATTTAGTTCTGTGCAAGAACGAAACCAGAGGGAGACAAGACCCTAAGAGACCCTTAATCTCAGGACACAAATTGAGGGTTGTTGGAGTGGAGGGGGTAGGGGGAAGGGGTGGCTGGGTGTTGGACATTGGGGAGGATATGTGCTATGGTGAGTACTGTGAATTGTGTAAGACTGATGAATCACAGACCTGTACCCCTGAAACAAATAATACATTATATGTTAATTAAAAAAAAGAAATACAAAACACCATGCTTGTCCTTCCCGGAGATGGGACAAAAGTAGAGTCAAAAGCAGAGTCCCCGCTCTAAATAAGGCTGAGAAAATGCCTTTCATTTATTTCTGAAGAATTGGTCCTATTAAGGGGATGACTTTAAATAAATATAAGCCAGTTTCTGTAAGTCACTTTACTTAAGACATAGGTTTTGATTTCAAGGAGATGTCTGAATTTTGGTTCTCCATTTCACTAGTGGTGAAGCCTGGGGACATAAAAAATGCTCAAAAGAGGGCAGCATAGGTCAGATCAGGCTATGTGAAAGTGTTTGGATTGTAACTTGAAGCTAATGGGATGCTATTGAAGTATTTTAATTAGGAGAGTGACACAAGCAGATCTGCATTTTAGAGAGATCTAGAGTGGCTCATTACCATTTTTAGGTTACCAGCCTATTTAAGACTCCAAGGAAAATCACCAATCCTGTTTCTATAGAAATGCAAAAAATGTGCATATGCAATAACAGAATATTAGATACACTTTCAGGAAGCTTCTGAAAACCATGGACCCTATTCCACAAACTCGGAGTGGAAGGATTTTCTTTTTCTATTGGGGTTACCTGAATGGATTGGGAGAAGGTGGGAGACTAGAACGTATTCATCTGCTGAAGGGACAGAGCCAGGAGAGAGGGAGAGTTAGGAGATGTAGTGGAGGAGATAATTATGGAAATTATTCCCATTATTTTCTCCTTAACCCAAAGAGCCTGGAAGGACTCAATTTTCTATAGAGCAAAGGAGATGAGATCAACTTAGGCTGTAAGAAGGCTACTTCTAGTGCATCAAGAAAGAAGGAAGAATGGGGGTGAGAATAGATAACATGGGACATGGAGGGAATATTCATGGGATTTCTTTTTTCTTTTTCCATATAGAAAGTGAAGTCACTGGCTGAGAGTGAAGGGAAAGAATGTCTGGGAAAAGTAGAGGTTTGGATTAGCTGCTGAGAGAAGTGTAGAAGGAAGATGAGCAGTACTATGAGAAAGACAGCAGGAGCTGGGGGGCTCAGAGGCAGTCAGAGGTCATGGACTTGGAGGGGCACCAATCTTCGGCAAAGTGTGATTCTTTTTTTAAAAAATTAATTAATTAATTTTAAATTATTTTCAAAGTATTTATTTACTTTCAGCATAACAGTATTCATTATTTTTGCACCACACCCAGTGCTCCATGCAATCCGTGCCCTCTATAATACCCACCACCTGGTACCCCAACCTCCCACCACCCCCCGCCACTTCAAACCCCTCAGATTATTTTTCAGAGTCCATAGTCTCTCATGGTTCACCTCCCCTTCCAATTTCCCCCAACTCCCTTCTCCTCTCTAACTCCCCATGTCCTCCATGCTATTTGTTATGCTCCACAAATAAGTGAAGCCATATGATAATTGATTCTTTCTGCTTGACTTATTTCACTCAGCATAATCTCTTCCAGTCCCGTCCATGTTGCTACAAAGGTTGGGTATTCGTCCTTTCTGATGGAGGCATAATACTCCATAGTGTATATGGACCACATCTTCCTTATCCATTAGTCCGTTGAAGGGCAAAATGTGATTCTTATCTAGTATCTCTCAGCATGCTGCTAAAAGGCGAGCCTGTATAGGTGGCATTTTACAGAGAGAACACAGTAGAGGTAGCATTTCATTTTGTATAAAAGAGAGTGTGAGTAGTGCTTTGATTGCTAACTTGAATATGCCTGCATGGAATAATTTGAATATAGGTCCATGTTCATCTTGTCTTGCTGTGGCCTGACTCACAATGATATCAGCTAAGGAGCCAGTCTGACTTTGGGAACTATGCCAAGGATACTTAATCCTGTGAAAAATGTCAGAGGAGCTTAAACCCCTGTTCTTCCTTCTTTCTCACATCTCTGTGGTGTCAGAGCTCTTAGAAATTTCTGAGCTAGTAGAAGCCACTGTTCTTGCCCCAAATTTAAAAGCACAGATTATTGCAGGAGATATTGGACGAATTCTCTTTTGCCTCATGAAGGATTAACTATTTTTCCCTGAGACTCCACAAGAAAAGGTGAGCGGAAGTGAATGGAAATCAGTTATATGTCTGAGTACGTATATTTCATGACTGGATGGTCACTACTGTGAAACCTTTTTTTTAGAAAGTTGAAATATGATTAATATCCTTCTGGTCATAATATCTTTTATTTTTTATTTCTCTTATTCTCTCATTTCATCCTGTAGGGGTTATTATAAGAGTTATGAACTATCTTCCATTACAAAGCCTCTGAGGCATAGATATTTGGTAAAATAACTATTTTCATTGCTGATAAAGGATATGGCTTTTCTCAGTTGGATTGAGAGGTGACTGGAGGAAAGTCAACCCTGGCATTCAGAAGTGCTGCTTTCTGAGTCTTCTAGATATCATAAGGTTGAACTTCTCTAGTTGATCAGCTTACAGGAAGTGAGTTGTACTGGGTCTTGTGTGTTTAAGGCTGGTAGCTGAAGTCCAGGTGTATTATTTTCTCTGGTCATTTCTGATACTACATTTTTCTCATTGAGCTGGATAGAAAGTCTACAGGAAGTTCAAAAAGAATTTCTATTAAGAGGCTACCACTGTCCCCTACAGTGTAAACTTTTCTTCCGGGCACCCCCTATAAGATTTGGTGTGTGGAACTTGGGCTGGAGCCCAGCCCCCATTTATCTCTTCACTAGTCTCCCCTGAGCAAGTGTACACAGTATTTCTACTTTCTGCCAACCTTCAAATGGCATTATTCCACAGAAGCCACATGATACCCGCTGGTGGATTTTAGAGCACAGTGGGATTCAGCATTTCCCATTACCCACTTTGTTTCCTCTCAGCTGGGTGATGATGATAAGGAGACCATATTTCTGAAGTGTCTAAGGATGTAAAGTGCTAACAATAATTGATATTTCATCACAAAAACTTAATATCAAACTCTGATCACCCGCTAAACCATTCCTGTATGGCTTCGATGTTGAGCTAGTAGATTCCCACTCTTGTCACATTATCACCCTCCTGTGGCACCATCCCCATTTCAGTGTCCACTCTCATCCTCATGGCCTCACTGGCCTCCTTGTCCAGCCGAGATCCTGAGATCCAGGACTATAATCACTTCCTTAAAAGCTCTCAACTCCCTTGGCACTTTCTCCCTCTGTCCTATTTGCCTATCAAAACTTTGACTATGGGGGCGCCTGGGTGGCTCAGTGGGTTAGGCCGCTGCCTTCGGCTCGGGTCATGATCTCAGGGTCCTGGGATCGAGTCCCGCATCGGGCTCTCTGCTCAGCAGAGAGCCTGCTTCCTTCTCTCTCTCTCTGCCTGCCTCTCAGTGTACTTGTAATTTCTCTCTGTCAAATAAATAAATAAATAAAATCTTTAAAAAAGAAAAAAAAAACTTTGACTATGGTCAGCTCCTACTCTTTGATGAGAAGTTGCTCATTTTACTGCTGTGTCTACCTGTCTATATTGGAGAACATGCACTGTTAATTTCTGTTCTGGTGAACAAACTTTCCACATACATGTCTGAGGCCATCCTGTCCCATGTTATAGAAGCCACATACTTTCACCTGTTCCAAGACCATGATTTTTCTTTCTATCTCCTACATTGCTAATTTCTCTTCCTCTACTAGATTATCCCTATCAATATACAAACATGTAAACATATTTCCTATCTTAAAACAAAACAGGCCCCTGATCTCCACACCCCCTTCCCACTAACTTCCCATTTCTCTTCCTTTGCTTAAATTTAATTTTATTTTTTAAACATTTTAAACTGTAAATTTAATTAATTAACTTGTACTATATTATTGATTTCAGCGGTACAAGTCTGTGAATCATCAGTCTTATATAAAACCCAGTGCTCATTACACCACATGCCCTCCTTAATGTCCATCACCCAGTTATGCCATCCCTCCATCCCCCAAACAAGATTTTTTTTTTAAAGATTTTATTTATCTGAGAGAGAGCAAGCACACAAGCAGGGAGAGGGAGAAGTCTCTTCATTAAGCAAGGAGCCCCATGCAGGACTCACTCCCATGACCCTGGGGTCATGACCTGAGCTGAAGGCAGATGCTTAACTGACTGAGCCACCCAGGCATCCCCTTGTTTATCTCCTTTTTCACAGTTAACTTGAGAGAGTTGTTAGTCTCTGCTCACCCTCTATACTTTCTCACCTTACCTCCTTTCGCAAACCCACTCCAATCAGGCTTTTGTCATTCAAGTCATTAATGACCTTCATATTTTCCAATGGTCAGACCTGCCCCTAACTTTTGCAAGGACCAAGACAAGGATTCAAATGGTGGTGTATAAACCATATAACAAAGAACTTATAAATCAAGCTTACAGATTGATTAAAAAAATATATTCCATTCTTTTATCTTGACAAATACAACTTTATAAAGACCTAGAAAATCAAGTTTGAATTTCAAATTCTTAGACTCTTCAGTTCCTGGTGGAATATGGCAACATAGGGACAACTGTACCCTGACATGGCCTACAGCCATGCTCTTCTTCCTGACCATATCTCGCACCTTTTTGTGATTGATTAGTACCCCTCCAAGTGATATGTCTGGGTCTTAATCTCTGGTACCTGTGAATGTGAACTTACTTGGATATAGGATCTTTGTAGATGTGATTTAGTTAAGGATCTCAAGATGTGATCATTCTGGATTCAGGTGGTCCCTAAATTCAATGACTGGAAAGGAGAGAGGAGGGAGATTTTATATAGTGACTCAGTGATACAGGGGAGAAGGCCATGTGAAGGCAGAGGTAGAGACTGGGGTTATGCAGCTACAAGCTAAGGAATGCTGTGAATTTCTGGTAGTCAGTAAAAGCTGGAAGATAGGCGTGGAAGACTTTGTGAAGTTCTCAGAAGAAACACATCTCTTTCAGCCTTCAGAAGAAACCAACTCTGTTGACACCTTGATTTTGGACTTTGGGCCCCCAGCACAGTGAGAGGATGAATTTCTATTGCAGGTCACCAAATTTCTGGCAACTTCTTTTGGAAGCCCTAGGAAATTAACCCATACTTTAAATGGACTTGCATGCATGAGAATGGACTCCTCAGTTCATGAATCACTGCTCTGACCTCACCCCATGCAATCAATCATCCTTTGGCTTCCCCTTGAGTAGACCTGGGGGGAGTGCCCAAGCTGGCCTTGAAGGTAGACTTGAGACTATATAGGCAGGGAGTTCTGGGGTTCTGGGGAGGCCTATGTCTTCTTGAAGGATGCAGATTCTTGCTGGAATCTCTTTTGTCCTTGAGGAGTCTCTGCCCCATGGGCAGCTGGAGGAGAGCCAGAACAACACCTGCTAAACGCCCCCTTACTAGCTCTAAGGGAGGTACTGCTAATAGTCTCTTTCTACTTAGCTTATCTAACTTCTTAGCGTTCTGTCCCATTGTCACTCCCTTCTCCCTGAACTGCTTTTCTCATTTGGCATCTGTGACCCCTGTTCTCATGTAATTGCTACCTCTCTGCCACTTTTCAGTCTCCTTTGTTGAATTCTCTTCTTCAAATGTTTTAGCACCCCACTTCTCTTCTTTGTTTATAATCTGTTCTTAGTGTCCTTATCTTTTTTCCTTTAAAAACATCTAAGTGCTCAACAGTATCAAATTTGTACCTTTAGCTCAGACCTCTCCCCTGACCTCCTAACTTTTCTATCTAATTGCTGTGTGATGTCTTCAGGCAGAGCATTTAGTAGAGCTCTAAGAATCTACATGTCCAAAGAAACTCTCCAGTATCCCTGACCATGCTCCTCTTCTAGCCTTCATGATCTCCATTAATGGACTTCCATCTCTCCTGTTGATCAGGGCAAAAGCTTTGGAGGAGTTCTTGATTCTCTTCTTTTTCTCATTAACTGCATTTAATTTGTTGACAAGTTCAGAGTCAGTTGGTTCTCTGAAATACATTCTGAATCTGACCACCTCTTTCTATCTCTGTTTTTATCAACATAACTGCAGGCCAAGCCAGAGACTGGGTTTTCTGTTTCCCTTCTTGCCTGCATACAATAGTGAATATAGGTTGAATGGAAGTGACATCTAAAATATGTAAACTGGATCCTATCACTCCACCACTTCAAGCTGCCATTGACTTCTGGTGGCACTTTGAATAAGACCCCAGGTCCTCTCCATTTCCTCTGGTACTTGGCCCTGCCCACCTCTGTTCTCAACTCTACCACTCTCCCTCTTGTTCCTCACAGTTCATAAACCCACTGAATTGCCCTTTTTTTGGTTTCTCAGATATGTCTCGGAGGTATGCCTTAATTCTGCTTCAGAGACTTCACACTTGTATTTTTCTTTGCAGATCTTTGCAGTTGGACGCCCTTACTTTTCAGGTCTCTGCTTTCTGTTCTCCTGTTCAAAATTGGTCATGTCCCTCCCCAAGCACTCACTATCTAATTACCTAATTTTGTTTTTTCATGGCATTCATCTTTAACCTCCACAAAGATAGGTATCATGTCTGTCTTACTGATGATAGTGTTCTCGGTACCAACAACTGTGTTTGGCAGATAGTGCTCAGTTACTATTTGTGCAGTGAATGTATGAATTAGATTAAATTCCTTCTCTTTGGGATAGATTACAGATGTAGGTAAATAACTATAATAAAAGACAACAACTGGCAAAATTTTGTAGGAAATGTAGATATAAAATGCAATGAGTAGGGGCGGGTGGCTCAGTCTTTTGGGTGTCTGCCTTCGGTTTTGGTCATGGACCTGGGGTCGAGTCCTGCATTGGGTTTGCTGCTTGGCGGGGAGTCTGCTTCTCCCTCTCCTTCTGCCTGCCACTTGTGCTCTCTATCTCTCTGTCAAATGAATAAACAAAATCTTTTAAAAAATGCTGTGAGTAGTATATGCTGAGAACAAAGATGTCTTCAAAGACAAGGTCAAATCTGAATTGGGTTTATACAGAGGGAGGACTTCAGAGGTAGAGAGGGTAAAGGAGAGGCTTTCTTTTTTTTTTTTTTAAAGTAGGCTCCATGTCCAGTGTGGAGCTCCCAAAGAGCAGCTAGAACTCATGACTCTGATATCAAGACCTGAGCTGATAGAGCTCCTGGGTGGCTAAGTGGGTTAAGCATCTGCCTTTGGCTTAGGTTGTGATCTCAGAGTCCTGGGATGGAGACCCGCATTAGGCTCTCTGCTCAGTGGGCAGTCTGCTTCTCCCTCTCCTTTTGTCCCTCCACTTGCTTGTGCTCTCTTCTCTCTCTCTGTCTCTCAAAATAAATAAATAAAATCTTAAAAAAAGAAAAAACCAAAAACAAACCTGAGCTGAGATCAAGAGTTGGATGCTTAACTGACTAGACCACCCAGGCACCCCAAGAGGGAGAGGCATTTTAAATAACAAGGTATTATAAGCAAAAATCTAGGGATGAAAAGCTTAGACTACATGTAGAAAAGAGAAAATAGTTTTGAGTGAAGGATCTGGGAAGAGGGAGTGTGGAAAACAAGGGTGAGATTTCTACTAGAGCAAGTTCATGGAGGGTCTGTGTGATAGACTGGAGAATATGGCATTCATTCTGCAAGCAGTGGAAAGTCATGGAAGGTTCTCTGTCGGGGAGTGATAAACTTGGAGTAGTGTGTCTCTGGAAGGTTCCTGGGAGTTTTCTGGGAATTATGTATTAATGGATTGTAGCAGGGAGAGATTGTAGGTGGTATTTTGGGAGAATCAGTTGAGGTTAATGCTATTTTCCAGAGGGCTTGTTTTGAGGCTCTGTAATCCAAGTGAGAGAGGTGGCAGAAGGAATGGGGAGAAAGGCAGGAGTGTGATAGAGGCGATGAAGGTAGAATCACTAGGACTGGGCAACTAATTGGTCTGACAAACCATGATATTTCCTCCAAAATTTCCATTTTAATATTTATCTCACTGCTAATTGTTATTAGCTGTGGTATTAATCTTAGTAATTGCAATTATTTTAATATTTGATTAAAGCTATTAATGTTCACAATTTTGCAATCAGTTTTGTCATAATTTTTAAAAGCTAAATAGCATATGCCTGCTTTCAGAGAATGATAATGGATTACCACAAGCTAGATATAATTATGAACTTAAAATTGTTCTCATTCTGTGCATTTACAAAGACAATAATCCCTCAGGATGCTATTTAAAATACACAGAACCAAATTTCATCTGTAGCTGAGTGCATGAGTCTCTTGAACTGTGAATACCTGTCCATTGGCAGAATTTAAATCCCATCAAATACAGCAGAAGCCTTTCTATGTAAATTGTATTTTTTCCATGAGAAATAGTATAATATAATATTATATTATATTATAATGCAAGATCATCAACCTATCTGTGTGTGTTTTGGATGGATTTATACACAATGATATGTCTTTTGTATAGTAACTTCTGATACTATATCATTGCGAAGTGTTGAGGCATGTAGTTTAATTTACAGTATAATTAAACACATGTTTTTCTTTCTTTTCTTTTTTTAAGTAGGCTCCATGCTCAGGCTCACAATCTTGAGATCTAACCTGAAACTGAGATCAAGAGTCATTTAGCCAAATGAACCACCCAGGCACCCTTTAACAACCCCCCCCCCCCAATTTTATTGAGATATGATCGACATAAATCACTATGATTTTCAGGTTAGGTTAAAGGTTTAACTTAGGTATATTGTGAAATATTACTATAGCAAGTTTATTTAATATTCATCATCTCATATGATTACAATAAAAAGAGATGGAAAAAGAAAAAAGAACATTCTCTTCATAGTGAGAACTCAGAATTAGTCGCTTAACAACTTTCTTATGTATCATACAGCAGTGTTAGCTGTAGACATCATGTTGTATGTTCTATCCCTGGTACTTACTTATCTTTGTACCTTTGGATCACCTTCCTCCAATTACCCTTCTCTACATTCCCCACCTCTGGTAGCCACCAGTCTGATCTTTTTTTCTTAAGATTTTATTCATTTATTTGACAGAGAGAGATGGAGCACAACCAGGGGAAGCTGCAGGTAGAGGAAGAGGGAGAAGCAGACTCCACGCTGAGCAAGGAGCCCAATGCAGGGCTTTATTCCAAGACTCCAAGCTTATGACCTGAGCCAGGAGCAGATGTTTAACTGACTGAGCCACCCAAGTGCCCCATATGTGTTCTTTATATATATTTTGGATATTAATCCCTTATCAGATACATGTCAATGAATTATGTTATAAGGAGGTTCTATTCATTTTAAATTCTTCGTACCTTCTTTATACATAAAAGTCAGGTGAATTGTCAGCATTTTGAGAAGAATAATGAATCATGAACATCTTAAAATGTGCGATTTTATTTAATGTATCCTAAAAATGTTAATTCTGATGTCCTAGTCACTTGACTGTATAAGCTAATAGGAAAATTTCAGTCCTTGGATCAGTTCATAGCTGTTGTATTTGAGTAAATGAAATTACTACATTTTCTTTTAAGATTTTCATTTTAGACCTTTCTGGTTGCTAGTGCAGACTCTGGAACTAGACTCTCTGAGTTTGATGGAAGCTTTAAGACTCACTAGCTGTATGATTTAGGTAATATACTTGACCTTCGTGTACTTTAATTTCACATCTGTAAAATGAGAATGATAATTGTACCTACCTAACAGTATTATCATGAAGAATTGAATGAATGAATTTGTGTAAGGCCTAACACAGAGAAAACACTTTAAAGATATTAGCTATTATTACTAATCTCAAATAGACATTGTGCATTGCTATCAAAGTTAAATTTAATATATAATTACTAAATTGTGATTCAGAAATTTTCATGTTTATATAATTGCACTACTAGGTAGAGACAATTGTTCCTTTCCAAATCCTTCTAGTATTTTCTGCCTTGGGGAACAAAGGACATTATATCTTTATTTGTACTATGTGGGTATTGCTCTGATTATAAATAATAGGTAAAAATTCTGCAACTCACTAACTGCCACTGAGTATCTATTGTAAACATAATATTGTAAACATAATAAATGAAACAAGATGGGATTGGGAGGGAGACAAACCATAAGTGACTCTTAATCTCACAAAATAAACTGAGGGTTGCTGGGGGGAGGGGGGTTGGGAGAAGGGGATTGGGGTTATGGACATTGGGGAGGGTATGTGCTTTGGTGAGTGCTGTGAAGTGTGTAAACCTGGTGATTCACAGACCTGTATCCCTGGGGATAAAAATATATGTTTATAAAAAATAAAAAATTAAAAAAAAAACATAATTGTTTACATAAATGTTACAACATTGTAAATATTGTAAACATAATAGGCAAATAATATCTAACTTTAGATTCGTAAATAATGACATATTTAATTTTTGTTTGTAACATTAACTTTGTTTCCAACTACAATTAACATTTGCACCAACTATATCCCAATAATTTAAAAGATTTGATAAAATGAATTATTTTATTTTATTTTATTTTTTAAAAGAGTTTATTTATTTATTTGACAGACAGAGATTATAAGAAGGCAGAGAGGCAGGCAGAGAGAAAGGGGGAAGCAGGCTCCCTGCTGAGCAGAAAGCTCCATCCCAGGACCCTGGGACCATGACCTGAGCCAAAGGCAGAGGCTTTAACCCACTGAGCCACCCAGGCACCCCAAAATGCATTATTTTAAGGATCACAATTCAAGTATTTGTCAATATTTGTCCCAGACTCAGAATAAAAAGTCGAAGAGAGAAAACTTTTCCTTTTCCTTCAACCCTATTTTTCTTATACTTTAGAAAAGAATAAGAAACACAAAGCAAAAACAAGAAGCCAAAGCTGATATGCCACTCATCCCTGTAAAACTAGTGTCATTTCCACGTACTTTGAAGTTCTTTTCTTCCTTTGGTAGCAAACTCCTCAAATGAATGCTTTATGTATCTTGAACTTATTAAATACACTTGATCTCATTTACACTTTGTTTTCATCCCCATTTTGTACTATCTCAGTTCTCAACAAAAATGAGGGTGTTCTTTTCTCAAATCCTTGGATATATCCTTGTTTTCTTCCCATCCTTCCCAAGAATAGGTCTTCCTTATGCCTAGCACTTGGGTCTCACCTCTTCCTTTTTCTTTTGGAGACATTATCTATATTTTTTACTTTAATTATGTGGTTGCAATCTACATTCTTTATCCTTAGCTCTGACTTTTTACATTACCTAGGAGACATCTTAGAGCTATCATAACAATATATCACAGATTTAGTGGCTTAAAAAACCAGAAATGTATTTTCTCACAGTTGTGGAGGCTGCAAGTCTGAATCAAGATGTCAGCAGGGCTTCACTCCCTCAGAAGGCTCAAGAGGAGAACACGCCCTTGTCTCCTGCCACTCTGGTAGCTATCAGCATTCCTTGGTTTCCTTGGCTTGTGGCCACATCATTCCAAACTTTGCCCCTGTCTTCACATTGCTTTCTCTGTGTGTTTGTCTTCTCCTCTTCTGTTTGTCTCCTCTGTGTGTCTCTCTTAAAAAGATACACTATTGAATTTCAGGCCCATCTGGATAATCCAGGATATCTCTTCATCTCAAGATTTTTAAATTAAATGATATTTGCAAAGACCCTTTTTCTAATGAGGGTGATATACATGTTCTGGGAATTAGGACACAGTCAATATCTTTCTGGGGGCTATCATTCAACCCACTACACTAGGTGTAAGAAAAACACTGTAGGGGCTCCTGGGTGGCTCAGTGGGTTAAAGCTTCTGCCTTCGGCTCAGGTCATGATCTCAGGGTCCTGGGATCAAGCCCCGCATCAGGCTCTCTGTATCGGGGCTCTCTGTAGTGGGGAGCCTGCTTCCTCCTCCATCTCTCTCTGCCTGCCTCTCTGCCTACTTGTGATCTCTGTCAAATAAAAATAAATTAAAAAAAAAAAAAAGAAAACCACTGTATAACCAGATGACAAATGACAACTAATACCAAATTTAGGTGCTGGGTATTGACTGGGGAGGAGGGAAGTAGAAAACTAGAGCACATGTGCCCTATCAAAAGTGGCCAACCCCTCCTCTGTAGGCATGGGGACATGTAGACCCATAGTTGCCAGTTCTTCTGATATCATCAGAGAAGCTAGAAATCCATATTTTTATGTGCTGGGAAATAATTAAATTAAAAAAATCTGTTTAAGCAGTAATACTGTGGGAAGAACAAACCTGTCCATGGTCAGATGTGGCAAACTGCCAGCTTATGACCTGTTGTCTATAGTCTGATGCTCAGAGAGCAGCTCTGATGTGAAGGGCAGAGAACTATCACCCCAGAGGTGAGAGAGGTGATGAATCTAATGCCAACTGACATAGGAAGAAAGAGGCTAATAATACCTTTGACTTGCCATTTTTTGCTGTTTAATTCAATGAAAAACTCAAAAATAATTTCTAAACCTGTAAGGTCAGTTTCTTGTTGATGTTCTCGATAGAATTTTTAAGTTGAAGATTGTGCAACATTGCCTGCTTAATAGTGTGTGTAAACCTTTGGAAGGCAATCAGAAAAAAAAATTTTTTTTTTAAAGATTTTATCCATTCACTTGACAGAGAAAGAGAGAGAGAGAGAGAGAGAGAGAACATGAGCAAGGGGAGCTGCAAACAGAGGGAGAAGCAGGCTCCCCACTGAAACGGGAGCCCAATGCGGATCTCAGTCCTAAGACCCTGGGATCATGATCTGAGATGAAGGCTGATGCTTAACTGACTGAACCACTCAGGCATCCTGGAAGTCAGTTTTAAATGAATTGTAGAAGTTGCTATCTAAAGCAACTTTGACAATATCTATCAACATTATGAATGGGTATAACTTTTGGTCTGGCAATCCCATTTCTGGGACTTCATTTTATAAATAATACGTGCAAAATGGTAGATGTAAAAGGTTATTTTTTGCAGTATTGTTTGTCATAGAAGCAAACTATGGGAGTCATAAATGCTTCTCTGGGAGTCATAAATGCTATTCCTCAGATACTTCCATTTCTTTCCCCTTGACAGGATTGCTTTTCCTGGTTCCCTTCTTTTTGGGTAGAGCCACGTGATGAGCTATGAGAAGAAGTGATATGTATTACTTCAAGGCCAGAGCATTTAGTAGCCAGTGTGGCCCCCTAAAGAGCTTTATTCCCCCTACCACACTGACTGGCAATGTTTGGGATGGAGATTGCTCCATCAACCTGGGTCAGATAGAAGAAGATCTGGGACAGAGCCCCTCGCCAAACTATAATGGACAGCATGAGTTTTTAAAAAAACAAAAACTTTAGTTTTTAAAAGCTACAAAAATTATCACCCCAGTGATAACAATGAAACCCCAAACCCTTGTGAACTCAAAGTGACAGCTTCTGAATGAGGAGTTTGCACAGATTATGGCAGAAAGTTGGAAAGAAACCTTTAGTTGAGATGGGCTTTCCAGGTACCACTTAAACAATTCACAATTAGGCTACTAGTATGGTTATGATAAAATGTGAGGTCTGGAAGCTTTTACCGTTTATCAAATTCTAATTTGAGCTAAATCTAGAATTTTTAAAAATGTAGCACAAGTTGTATTAATATATGTTCTTTTTAAAAAAAGATTTTATTTATTTATTTGAGAGAGAGAGAGGACACACAAAAATGTAGGGGGTAGGGAGGAGTAGAGGAGGAGGGGAGAGGGGGAGAGAATCTCAAGCAGACTACAGGCTGAGTGCAGAGTCCTTCATGGGGTTCAATCCCACCACTTTGAGATCGTGACCCAAGTGAAAACCCAAGAGCTGGATGCCTAACCAACTGAGATACCCAGACGCCCCTAATTTATATTCTTTGTAATCTGAACTTATTTCAATAGAACAATTATTACCAGAATGTATTTTTCTTTTTTCTTTTTGTTAAATTAAGATTTTATTTATTTGACAGACAGAGATCACAAATAGGCAGAGAGGCAGGAGGGGTGGGGGAGCAGGCTCCCCACTGAACAGAGAGCCCCTTGTGGGGCTTGATCGCAGGACCCTGAGATCATGACCTGAGCCGAAGACAGAGGCTTAATCCACTGAGCCACCTAGGTGCCCCTATTTTTCATTTTTAAACAGTTGTTTAAATTTTGGCATACATGCCTAAATGTCTAACACTAAATAATGTGTTAGTCATGTAACATCAATTAATGGATACAAATTGGGCAGGAAAATAATTGATCTTACAAATTTACTGAGATGTTTGACATACTCATGTAGAAACAGAATATACATTCTAATGTGTAAGAATTTTTTATTTTTAAATAAATATTCCTTAGATGGCTAAATTTAGAGATATCTTTTTTTGCTATGAAAGGAGTGAACATTTCTCACTTAGTAACTCACATTTTTATATATATTAATCATTATCCAAGAAATGGTGAATTACTAGCCCTATTCCTTTTCCCAGCTCATTAACTCTGAGGCTTAGCTTATTTTTTTCCTGGATTCTGAATATTCATCATGTTCAAATCAACTTTATGCTGCTTTCCCTGAATCATTTTTTATTTTAGTTTAAGCTTTTGAACTCTTCTCTCATGCCAGGCATTAATTTTTTTCCCCCAAACAGAAATATTATTATTGAAAATATCAGTAATTGCTGTTGAGCCAAACCCATTTTCCTCTGCAGGCTCTTCCTGCTCTAAATTTTAGTTAGCAGTGTCATAGGCCCACTGCTCTCAGTGATCATCAAACTGGTCTTTTTCTTTCCCTTAGAACTCTCATCGGGAGTGAGGATTGCATTGGATTTCTACCTGGAAATTCCAGCTGTATTATGCATACCATATAAAGCAGGGAATCAACACCTCTTGTGGCTCCTCCCTGTTTTCTTTGATTAAAAGCCATTTTTCAACTGGATCAGTGGGTACAGTCAAGTAGCACACAAAGGATTTCTTTTCTTTTTAAAAAATATTTTATTTATTTATTAGAGAGAGAGAGAGAGAGAGAGTAAGAGAGGGGATACAAGAAGTGGGAATGGGAGAGGGAGAAGTAGGCTCCTTGCCAAGCAAGGAGTCTGACGCAGGGCTCCATCCCAGGACACTGGGATCATGACCTGAGCTGAAGGCTGAGGCTTAATGACTGAGCCACCCAGGTGCCCCCCCCGCCCCCACAGGATTTCTTTCTTTTATTTTTAAAAGATTTTATTTATTTATTTGACAGAGAGAGAGAGCACAAGCAGGCAGAGAGGCAGGCAGAGAGAGAGGGGGAAGCAGTTTCCCTGCTGAACAGAAAGCCCGACATGGGGCTGGATCCCAGGACCCTGAGGCCTGAGACCTGAGCCGAAGGCAAAGGCTTAACCCACTGAGCCACCTAGGCACCCCCCCCACAAAGGATTTCTTAAAGATATAGAAACATGGGTATTATGAGAACATGTATTGCATGGAGCACTGGGTGTGGTGCATAAAAAATGAATTTTGGAACACTGAAAAAAATAAAATTAAATTAAAAAAAAAGAAACATAACTTTAAGAACTGTAACAAACATCAAAATGTTGCACCAATATGCAGTTTGTTAAATCAAATGTACATTTAGAAATCAATATTAATTTCTGAGGAAATCAACTGTTCTTAAAAAATACTGTGGTCTTATGCTCTAGTATCTCCTTTGAATTACTGAGATATACAAATTTATCAGAAGGAATCCTATTTGTTGGAATTCTGTCTCTATTCTTTGTTCTGAAAAGGGAAACTATGTAAAGTGCAGGGATTCTATTATCCATTTTCTATTTACTAACATTTTATTTGGACTTTACTCTTTTTTGATGGTTAATTTTTTTTCCTGGTCACCTCTAGGGGGCAACTTAACCTAAATTGTCCTTTGGTTGCATGCTACAGGCACTGTACTAGAACGACATTACACAGTTAGAATGATTATTGTCTAGTGAAGATTTGGTAGAATTTCCTTCTGCTCATAGAATTAACTTAAATGTAATTCATGATTTCAAACTCTCAAGATCTGTAGGGGCATAAAACTGTGATGCTTGTGCAGAGGTAGAGAAAATGAAAAGGGCACAGAACAACCTTATTTAATGAAGGCTGCATTCTCAAGTTTTTCATCTGCACTCAGGCCACAGCTGGGTATTTGGCAAGACACAAAACAAAAGTCACAGGTTCTCTAGCTTGTAAATAGCAGATTGTGGGACTTTTTGGTTCCTATAATTTGTGAGCTAATTTATTTAATAAATCTATCTATTTACCTATTGTCTGTCTGTCTGTCTGTTTCTACATCCAGCTGGATTCTTGAGTCTTGTGTCTGTTTTTACTGCTATCTTTTTAGTTTAGATCTTTTCTATGTGTTACATAGACTTCGAGGTTAAAATTTAACAGACATTTATGTGTATTAGAAAGTGTGAAGTGTGAAAGTTCATTTATTTTTATTGCTCTTAAGCCTCTATCCTACTGGTATGAAAACTATACTTAAACTTTCCAATTAAAGGTGACTTAGTTCTTTTTCTGATTAATTTTTTGTTTGTTTATTTTGACTTGAAATAATCTCTTTTAGGTAAATCATCAGACTTTCAGAGTCATTTCCTTTCTCCTTTTTTTCCTTGCTAAGCTGGTGCCTTTGTATGTGATGACACTTCCATGAGCTCGTAAAGGTGGGTGTGATGGTGAATTTTGTGTCAACTTGATTGGCTTAAAGATTCCTGGATAGCTAGTAAAATGTTATTTCTTGGTGTGTCTTTGAGGCTGTTTTTTTTTTTTTTTAAGATTTTATTTATTTATTTGACAGAGAGAGAGAGACAGAGAGAGAGGGAACACAAGCAGGGGAAGTGGGAGAGGGAGAAGCAGGCCTCCCCCTGAGCAGGGAGCCTGATGCAGGACTCCATCCCAGGACCCAGGACTCCATCCCAGGACCCTGGGATCATGACCCAAACCAAAGGCAGACACTTAACTGACTGAGCCACCCAGGTGCCCCTTTGAGGCTGTTTCTCGAAGAGATTAGCATTTGATTCAATAGACTGAGTAAAGAGATTGGCCCTCACCAATGATGGGTGGGTGTCATCCATATTTTGGGGTACCAAATAGAACAAAAATGTGAAGGGCAGATAAATTCCCTCTCTTTTTGAGCTGGGACATCCATCTATTCCTGCCATCAGACTTCAGAACTCCTGGTTCTTCAGCCTTTGGACTCTGGATCTTATACCCACAGCCCCCTGGCTTTAAGCCTTTGGACTGGGACTTAATTATACCACTCACTTTCTCGGTTCTCTAGCTTGTAAATAGCAGATTGTGGGACTTTTTGGTTCCTATAATTTGTGAGCTAATTTATTTAATAAATCTATCTATTTACCTATTGTCTGTCTGTCTGT
>NC_081561.1:106309346-106310303 GCF_022355385.1 Mustela nigripes
TTCTATCATCTGTCTATCATCTATCATCTGTCTCTATCTATCTATCTATCTATCTATCTATCTATCTATACTATTAGTTCTGCTTTTCTGAATAAAACTTATAGAGTAAGGAAAGAGGAATTCAGATCTATGCACAGAGGTTTTGACCTTCCTCTGGATCCTCACTGGCTTTTGGTTAAATTGTTTTCTCTTTTGTCTGAGGTAGATTGTCTTTTGACCTCACTAGTTTTACTGGAGCAACTGGGCTTTTGGTCTTTGTGCATTGGCATGCATTATGAATCTGGATATTGCCACCTACTTCTAAGCCCCGGGCTCTGATTCCTCTCTCATCTTTTAAATGGCTATAAGCTTGTCTGGAGACACAGGGAACTTCTGGATCTTCTACCACACCTGAACCATAGTAAACCCACAGTATTATTTCTGCCCGTCTGTCCAGACACACTCTGGATTTCCCCTCAGACTTGCTAGATATGATGTGGTGCTCAATGTGAGATTTTCTGATGGTCTTAGAGGGTACCCTTAAGTGTGAAAAAGCAGGCTATTAGCTCCAAAGTCCTTGAATTCTACCCTATGGCAGCATCCCATCTGTATATTGTTTTTCTCTTGCTGCTTTTAGGGTTCTATCTTTGTATCCAACTTTTGATATTTTTATATGTCTTGGTGTGATTTCATTTTATTTGGAACTCTCTTGGCTTCCTGGACCTGGATGCCTGTTTCTTTCCCCAGGTTAGGGAAGTTTTCCGCCATTATTTTTACTAGTAACATTTTTGACTGCTTCTATTTCTCTTCTCCTTCTGAGATTCCTACAATGCAAATGTTAGTTTGTTTGATGTTGTCCCATAAGTTCCTTAAGCTATCTTCACTTCTTTTATTTTTTTCTCCTCCTTCTCTTGCTTCTTTTCTTTCTTTCTTTCTTTCTTTCTTTCTTTCTTTCTTTCTTTCTTTCTTTCTTTCTTT
>NC_081561.1:106310313-106370193 GCF_022355385.1 Mustela nigripes
TTTTTTTTCTGCTCTGACTGGGTAAATTCTTCTGCCCTGTTTTTGAGTTCACTGATCTTTTCTTATAATTTATCTGGTTTGCTGTTGAAATTCTCTAGTGGATTCTTCAGTTTCTATGACTCTTGTTTGGAACTTTCTTATATTTCCATATTTTTGTTGACCATATATTCTTCTCCTGAGTTTGGTGAACATCTTCATGACCACTACTTTGAACTCTTCATCAGGAGTTCAAATTCTTTCTTTCTATCTCATTAAGGTTTTTTCTCCCTGAGGGTTTTTTTTTTTTTTTAAATTTTATTTATTTATTTTACAGAGAGATAGAGCGAGCACAAGTAAGTAGGCAGAAAGGCAGGCAGAGGGAGAGGGAGAAGCAGGCTCTCCACTGAGCAGAGAGCCTGATGCAGGGCTTGATCCCAGAACCCAAGGATCACGACCTGAGCGGAAGGCAGCCGCTTAACTGACTGAGCCACCCAGGTGCCTCTCCCCTGAGGTTTCTTGTTCTTTCATTTTGAGCAAATCCCTGTGTTTCTTCATTTGGCTCGACTCTTTGTTTTCCTTTATGTGCATTTGATGAAACAGCCTCCTCGCCCCATCTCGAAGGGTTGGCCTTGGGTATGATGGGAACTTTGTTTGACTCTGCATTAGCTCTTGGCTGTCTCTCAAGCCTTTGTGATTGTTTAAGCAGGTTCGATTTTTAATAACTCCCAGTAGTTGAGGGTATGCCAAGATCAGTCAGCATGTCTCAAAGGGGAGGATCTCAGTCACCCGTTGGATTCCGGCTGATTGGAAGCCAGACCCTCAGGAAGCAGCTTTTAAGGAATGCAAATATGTCTAGTCTCATGGGCCTGCAAGTATAAGTCCGGCTAGCCTGCAGAGCCAGGTGATCTAGAGGTGTCCCCTGTAGCTGTCACAAAAATCTGGGCTCCAGGAAAGTGTAGAGGCTCCTTTCAATAAGCTGTAGTGAAGCAGAGGGAGCCTGCAACAATGCCTCCTGCTCCCCCTGCTTACATTTCCTGAAAGTACTTCTGTAGCATCTAGATCTGGACCAAACCTGAAGCCTGCTCTGAGGCTGAAGCTCCAGGACTATCAAGTAGGTGTCTTTCACTGAAAGGCTGGGACAGGGGGCTATGCTTTGTTCTGTTCTCTATGCAGTCCTCTAGGGGTAGTAGCCTGCCAAGAATTGTCTCTTGATTGGTATGGTCAAAGCCATTCTGGTAATTAGAGCCAAGAAATTAAAGAGTATTCCCTAGACAGCAGCTGTAAAAACCAGGGCACCAGATGAAAACATGGATTACCAGACACATGTAGAAGCTCTCATCTGAGAGATGCTGGCTTTCTGTAGTAAGGTGGAGAGTTAGGGCAAAGTTAGTGCCTGCCCTCTGAGTTTTTAGGAAAGGTTTACAGTCTGTCTTGAATGTGTGTTTAATTAGAAGCCTGCCCCTCAGGCTACAACTACATTGATAAGTCAAGAGATTTCTGTCACAAAAAGATGGAGTTCCTGAGTATGTTGCCTCTTACTGTGTCCTGGAGGTAGTAACTGTTTAAGAGCTCTTTCTCCATTGGTTAGAGTCCTGTGGGACCTGTGAGTATAAGCCTTGCTGACCATCAGAGCCGGGTGATGTACAGGTACACCTGGTGGCAGCCACAGAAATTGGGTCACTAGACAGGGTATAAGCTTCTTTCTGGAAGATACCAGAAAATGAGCTGGTGTGAGTCAAGAGAGTACAATGATTGTGTCCATTAGCTTCTGTTCTGCGACAGCACATATATAGGCTTCTGTAAGTGCTAAACCAGAAGCCTATGCTTTAGGCTAAAGCTCTTGGACAGGAAAACAGACCTCTTTCTCAGAAATGCTGGGGGTGTGTTTCAGTCTGCTATCTGTTCTGAGCCCTGCCAGCAATAGTCTGCAAAGAACTGTCTAATTGTTGTAATCCTTTGGGGGTCCCTGAACATAATCCCCTTTGGCCTCCAGAGCCAGGCAATCAAGAAGCATCCCCTGGGTGGCAGCCAGAAAAACTGGGTCACTAGCTATAAAAACCAGAGCTCCAGATGTGTAGAAGCTCTTCTGGGAGATACTGGTGCTTTGGAGTGCCAGAGGGAGAGTACAAAGGGAGCATAAAAGATGGCACTTACAAAGAAAAGGAGCAAGGGGAAAGGAAGGAAAAAAGAAAAGAAGATAAAAAGAAAGAAAAAAGGAAAAAGAAAAGAAAAATAAAGATGGCACTCTCCCCTGGCTTTAACAAGGCAGAGGAAGAACAAGAAAGATGGGTAAAGGAAACAAAAATAAACAAACAACATGGTGCCTGATGGCTGTAGCTAGTCAGAGGAGAGAAGGAGGATGACTCTCAGCAGTCTTACCCTGGGAGTATCCCAGCAGTCCCCTGCCCCTCAGAATGCTTTAAAATTGGAAAATGAGTCTCTTTCAATATCAAGCCTGGGTCTTTTTAAAGGGATGCTTCTATATTGGGGCCTGTGGTGGGAGAGTCTGTATGTGGGCCCATTAAGAAGTGTTCCACAGTTTGCCACAGTTCTGTGGGTCTCTTGGATGTGATCCCCATTGATCTTCATGTCTCTCAGGTGCCAGTCTTAAAAGCGGGGATGCCTACTGTGGGGTACAAACCCTTCACTCCTTATGGAGAAGCTCCAGGCTTTGAGTTCCCTCCCGATCGGGGGTTGCTGACGAGGCTAGTAGCATTTATTGCAAGATCAGGTCTCAGCCATTCCTACCCATTTTTAATGTGTTTTTTTCCTTGTTTGCCAGATGTGAGGGGGTAGTTCCACCTGCTTTTAGGTTCCTCTTACAGTGGAAATTATTCCACATATAGCTATAGATGTGGTGTGTCTGTGGAAAAAGGTGATTTCTAGATCTTTCTATGTTGTCATCTTTAATGGGACCTGGGATTGTTTTCTTAATTTCTATTTCTAATGAAATTTCTAAATGTAACTGATTTTGGAATATTGATTTTGTATTATGCAACCTTATTGAATTTGTTGATTAATTTCAACAGTTTTTGGTAGGGTCTTTAGGGTTTTATATATATAAATCATGTCATCTGCAAATAGTGGCATTTTAACTATTTTTTGATACTATTTCTGTGTGAGATAATGTATACTTCAATTTTTGCTTCTTATTTACTAAAATTTTCATGTAATTAATGAATAGTAAATGGATATTAAGTTGCTAAAATTTAAGAAAAAAGTGGGAAATTGCTTAAATGTTAGGATGTGAAAGGACTAATTGGTTATACAAACAGGAAAGATAAAATCTGGTGAAATTCTGACTCCAGATGCCATACATTTCTTATTTGTGAAACAGCATTGCCAGTGGATAATTTAGGTGTGTTCCTTATGTTAGATAGGCTACTTTCAGGACTATGGAAAAAACTGAAGAATATAAGTGCCTTCCTACAAAGCAATCTATGGCATTAGATTGCATACATGTAAGCATATATCCAGATGACATGTTATGTGACATTAGGGTCAGTTGTTGGACATTCAGATGATCAAGTGTAAATTTATCTCAAATTCATTCAATACCTGAAAACTGTTCTTTAATACCAAGCTTCCCAACAATTTTTAGGGCAATATATCAATTTCCTATTGAAAGGAAATATTCAAAACTAATTTCTCAAATTTGGCATTGGCGTAATTTTTATCTTCAAAATAGTAAAAATTACTTTATATTTTTCTTAAACATTTAAACAAAATTTAAACATGGAGCTACTTTTTAGGATCAGAATGTTTGTATTGACACAAAGACCACCTGAAATCATTTGGAAATTCACACTATGTAAAGAATTTAGAATTTTGTATTGAGGGGTGAGTTTTTCATAGTCTTCTTGCATTTGCTTACTCTTGTCTTCTTAAGAATGTGACTTCAGGGGGTGCCTGGGTGGCTCAGTGTGTTAAAGCCTCTGCCTTCAGCTTAGGTTGTGATCCCAGGATCCTGGTATCAAGCCCCACATTGGGCTCTCCACTCAACGGGGAGCCTGCTTTCCCCTCTCTTTCTCTGCCTGCCTCTCTGCCTACTTGTGATCTCTGTCTGTCAAATAAATAAATAAAAATCTTAAAAAAAAAGAATGTGACTTCAGACTATGATACTCTGTCAAAATTTTAGTGAATTTGGGTGTTATTTTGCTATGTTTCTGGGAACAATTATCTATTTGTGAGATGAAAGGACAGATGAGGTGGAAAAGGGAAATACAAGAAGACACAGGGCTGGCAAGTGAAATAAAGGGGGGAGGTGCTCTTTGAAGAGTAGCTTTACCTCAAAGCTAGAAATACTCTTAGGTACCTTGACCCAGGGGACTTCTAAGTCTGTATTATGAAGATCAAACTAAATTGCTTGGAAAAAAATGGCAGAATTGACAGCTGTTAGTTTTTGAGAAAAGAAGGTGTGGTGGTTAAGGTGAAAGAGAGAAGGTGAAACAATGACAAAAACTAGTATTTTCTGCAGTACACCTTGGGCAAAGGACAGACGAAGAGATGAAGGACTGGGGACTGCATTCTTACGATCAGAGTGAGTGCGGAAATGGGACCCAAGTCCGAGTGTCCTGGTATTTTGCTGGACTCTAAGAGTTATCCTGGGGGGTGGGATCAAAAGCTCTAACTCTGTACACTAAGGAGAGTGTTAGAGAAGTCCTTTACCATGAATAAAATTTTTCCACCTGTCCTTTAAAAAATTGATCTGTGTCTATAAATGTTTCTTATTTCCTACAAACATTGTTCACACTGTGCACCTCTGGTTATAACTACACTGAGGGTTGGTGGTAAACTACCACCTTTCTGCATGCCTAGTTCTAGAGTCTAATCTAGTTAAGAACATTGTTATTAGGTAATAGCTTAAGATGATTATAAACAAATCCCATGGGATGTTACTTCATGTCTGCTAAAGTGATTTCATGCTAGTAACAACATTCAGAATCTCCTTTTGAAGGCTGCATTAGATATCAGGGAGACTGTTTTGCCTGTGCTAATTATTTTGACTGTAGAAAAGAAATCCCAAACTTCTTCAATTAGCAGAATCAATAGTTTGACCTTGAAGCTACTGGTTTAAGCTGGCAAATCACTGATACTTTCTAGTCTCCTGTTTTCCACTTTTCAAAGGAGTAAAAAGGAGTTGGGAAAATTATGTAGACATTGAAATGGATTGTACCAATCCATATGCAAAACAGTGTAATTAGGACTACCTGAAGAAAAACTTACCTCTTTTTTCTGTTCTAATTTTAGCTTCCATACATTTTAATGCTTTTATGACAGCATATAGAAAATAACATGCACATTCAAAAGTCTGATTTTTGACTTGTAGCTCTGCTCCAATAAAATTGTATTCTCTCATAGCTTTTATAAGAAAATATTTGTTCATAATTAAATATAAAGTATGTATTTTCCTTTCCTTTTTAATGCTTGTAGAGGGGAGAGGATGAACCTGGGGGCGTGGAGTATAGATGGAAGGCAGACCCTAATAGTTGCTGACCCAATAGCTATTCTACCCCATGTGCTATGGTAGATAAAGTAACGTCCCACCTCCCCCAAGGTGTACCCTTCTCTAATCCTCAGGATCTGTGAATATATTATTTTTATGGCAAAAGGGACTTTGCAGATATGATTTAGTTAAGAATCTTGAGAAGAGGAGATTCTTGTGGAGTATCTGGATGGCCCAAATGTAATCAAAAGGTCTTTGTAAGGGAAAGAGGGAGGCAGGATTGTCAGAGAAGGAGATATGATGATAGAAGCAGTGGATGGAGTAATGCAAGGACAGGGCCATGAACCAAGAAATGCAAGAAATGCAGGAGGCCTCTAGAAGCTGGAAAATGCAAGGAAATTCCCCCTTAGAGCCTCCAGAAGGAGCTCAGTCCTTCCAGTACCTTAGTCTTAGCACCTTAGTTGTAGCTCTATGAAACTCTTTTCAGATTTCTGACTTTCAGAACTAGAAGAAAATATCTCAAGTACCAAATGTGAGATAATTAACTGTTGTTATTGCTTATGCTGTATTACATATGGAATCCAACCCAACTGATAAATTTAGTATGTGTGATGTGATAGATACAAGTGTTAATGAAAAACTGACTCAATCTTTTGGATAAAGCTCTTCAGATTTATCCTGTTCTTCATGTTGAAAAAACTGATTTCACCACTAGACTGTTGAAGGGCACTGCATCAACTAGAAGAATATTTACATTGAGGGCAATTCTGATCAAAGCATGAATTTTTCCAGATGTGGGGAGAAAAACATGAACTGTACTAATTTGTTGGGTTTGTTTCCAAGGTAAAAAATTAAAAACGAAACAGACAAACTCATTTTGGTGGTGAAATAAAAACCTGGCTGAGATTCCACTGATTAGAGACCAAGGCAACTAATGAATAAAAAAAGTAATAGTGGAATATTATAATATGTTAACACTTAATGTAGTTCAAACAAATTAGACAGAAAGGCATTAATTACCAGCTTTGATAAATGGTCTTCTAGCCTTACCCTCCATGCTCTTCTCTATAACTATTATAGCAGTTGAAAAATGAGTTTTATTTAAATAACTTCAAGTCAAAGAAAAACAAGCTTGTGTGGCAAATATATTTAAATTATACCCTAGGATACATGAAACTATTTATGAGGAAATTTAAAAAATAATCTTTAATAACATACAAATCCCTTGATTTTCTTTGACTAAGAGAATACCTGAGTTTACAGCAATAATTGCAAATTTGAACTAATTTTTCTTCCCCTCTAGATAAATAGCTTGATGTGTTTATAAAGTGACTAACAGACCCTTTAGAGTTAGGATTTTGACATTTTTCTCCTCTTTCCTTTCTCTATGGATTTATGAAGTTTTCATCCTGTTAATATTTTTGGAAAAGAAAATGTTACAAGTCTAAGCCTTTGGCACACTATGTGGTACATCTCCCTATTTATTCTTGAACTCTAGTCCACAAGCTCTTTATTCTCTTTCTTAGGTCATGTTGAAAGGGCCAGTTCATTTGAGATATTCCTGAGTTATTTTAACTAGGCATGACTTCTTACTTTCAAAAATAATCAAGTGATAACTCACTTTTCCTAATTCCTTGAGGTGACCCCAAGATTACCTGAGGTTGTTTCCAGACACTACAAGGTTTAGACCATATTAATTACTTCAATTTCTTTTGCGTGGTTGTTTTCCCATATTCTGGGAACTTCTCAAACAAAAGTGAAAATGAATTTTTGGGACTTCATCAAGATCAAAAGCTTCTGCACAGCAAAGGAAACAGTCAACAAAACAAAGAGGCAACCCACGGAGTGGGAGAAGATATTTGCAAACGACAGTGCAGACAAAAGGCTGATATCCAGGATCTATAAAGAGCTCCTCAAACTCAACAACACAAAACAGATACTCATGTCAAAAAATGGGCAAAAGACATGAACAGACACTTCTCCAAGGAAGACATGCAAATGGCTAACAGACACATGAAAAAAATGTTCATCATTACTAGCTATCAGGGACACTCAAATCAAAACCACATTGAGATACCACCTTATACCAGTTAGAATGGCCAAAATCAACAAGATAGTAAATATTGTGTGTTGGAGAGGATGTGGAGAAAGGGGAACCCTCTTACACTGTTGGTGGGAATGCAAGTTGGTACAGCTACTTTGGAAAACAGTGTGGAGATTCCTCAAGAAATTAAAAATAGAGCTTCCCTATGACCCTGCCATTGTACTACTGGGTATTTACCCCAAAGATACATATGTAGTGAAAAGAAGGGCCATCTGTACCCCAATGTTCATAGTGGCAATGGCCACAGTTGCCAAACTGTGAAAAGAACCAAGGTGCCCTTCAACGGACAAATGGATAAGGAAGATGTGGTCCATATATGGAGTATTATGCCTCCATCAGAAAGGCTGAATACCCAACTTTTGTATCAACATGGCTGGGACTGGAAGAGAGTATGCTGGATGAAATAAGTCAAACAGAGAGAGTCAATTATATGGTTTCACTTATTTGTGGAGCATAAGGAATAACACAGAGGACATGGTGAAATGGAGAGGAGAGGAGAAGTGAGTTGGGGGAAATTGGAGGGGGAGACAAAACACGAGACTGTGGACTCTGAGAAACAATCTGAGGGTTTTGGAGGGGCGGGGGTTGGGAGGTTGGGTGAGCCTGGTAGTGGGTATTATGGAGGGCACGTATTGCATGGATCATTGGGTGTGGTGCATAAACCATGAATTCTGGAACGCTGAAAAGAAATTAAAAAGAAAAAAAAGAAAAAAAGAAAAAAAAAAGAAACAACCACATCTTTTATCCATGTAGAACACAAGTTTGGCTCAGTGCCTCAATATTGGCTGAAAAAAATATAGGAAAAATAAATGAATGTAGAAAGGGTATTTATCAGGGAAATAAACTTGACCTTACCACATGTCTGCCTATAGAATCATACAGCTGATACTACCTGATCTCAGTTCTTGAACAAATGATTGGAACTTATATAAAGTTTTGAATATGTTTTTCTCTTGTATTTTAATAATTAGATAGTTACTACATGGAGAACCAAAATTTGGAATGGATAACCATTGTTGCCCAATTGCTGCTCTGTTCTACTAATTTTACCATGCATTATTAAGAATCCTTGAATAAAAGTAAAAATTTAACCTTTAAAAAAAAAAAAAAAAGAAAATGCATTATCTCACAAATCAGGAAGTCCAGGGACAGTGCTGATTGTCTTTAGGGCTGAGTAGTTCAGTGGTTCATTGATGTTATCCAGGATTAGGTGTTCCCAGAATTTTGCTTTTTTACCTGCAGTGTGTGGACTTGGCATTCCTCCTGGGAATAGCAGCAGTGGTTCAAGATCTGGTATCCAGAGCAACAGTGTCTAGAGTTGGAAAAGGAGGGGGGCACCTCTTTTTAATATCACTCTCTTTTAAAAAAAATTGCTTAAGTTATAAATGTCGGGTTGAGTAATTTACCAACATTTGTTGTTGTAAATAACAGCAAGTTCATCCCTGAAGTTGGTTTTTCTCCCCAGAGGCTACCACACTTTGATCTCTTTTTTTTTTTTTTAATTTTTTATTTTTGATAAACATATATTTTTATCCTCAGGGGTACAGGTCTGTGAATCACCAGGTTTACACACTTCACAGCACTCACCAAATCACATACCCTCCCCAATGTCCATAATCCCACCTCCTTCTCCCAAACCCCCTCCCCCCGGCAACCCTCAGTTTGTTTTGTGAGATTAAGAGTCACTTATGGTTTGTCTCCCTCCCAATCCCATCTTGTTTCATTTATTCTTCTTCTACCCACTTAAGCCTCCATGTTGTATCACCACTTCCTCATATCAGGGAGATCATATGATAGTTGTCTTTCTCTGCTTGACTTATTTCGCTAAGCATGATACGCTCTAGTTCCATCCACGTTGTTGCAAATGGCAAGATTTCATTTCTTTTGATGGCTGCATAGTATTCCATTGTGTATATATACCACATCTTCTTGATCCATTCATCTGTTGATGGACATCTAGGTTCTTTCCATAGTTTGGCTATTGTGGACATTGCTGCTATAAACATTCGGGTGCATGTGCCCCTTTGGATCACTACATTTGTATCTTTAGGGTAAATACCCAATAGTGCAATTGCTGGGTCATAGGGCAGTTCTATTTTCAACATTTTGAGGAACCTCCATGCTGTTTTCCAGAGTGGCTGCACCAGCTTGCATTCCCACCAACAGTGTAGGAGGGTTCCCCTTTCTCCGCATCCTCGCCAGCATCTGTCATTTCCTGACTTGTTGATTTTAGCCATTCTGACTGGTGTGAGGTGATATCTCATTGTGGTTTTGATTTGTATTTCCCTGATGCCGAGTGATACGGAGCACTTTCTCATGTGTCTGTTGGCCAGCTGGATGTCTTCTTTGCAGAAATGTCTGTTCATGTCCTCTGCCCATTTCTTGATTGGATTATTTGTTCTTTGGGTGTTGAGTTTGCTAAGTTCTTTATAGATTCTGGACACTAGTCCTTTATCTGATATGTCGTTTGCAAATATCTTCTCCCATTCTGTCAGCTGTCTTTTGGTTTTGTTAATTGTTTCCTTTGCTGTGCAAAAGCTTTTGATCTTGATGAAAACCCAGTAGTTCATTTTTGCCCTTGCTTCCCTTGCCTTTTGCGTTGTTCCTAGGAAGATGTTGCTGCGGCAGAGGTCGAAGAGGTTGATGCCCGTGTTCTCCTCAAGGATTTTGATGGATTCCTTTCGTACATTGAGGTCCTTCATCCATTTTGAGTCTATTTTTGTGTGTGGTGTAAGGAAATGGTCCAATTTCATTTTTCTGCATGTGGCTGTCCAATTTTCCCAGCACCATTTATTGAAAAGGCTGTCTTTTTTCCATTGGACATTCTTTCCTGCTTTGTCGAAGATTAGTTGACCATAGATTTGAGGGTCTATTTCTGGGCTCTCTATTCTGTTCCATTGATCTATGTGTCTGTTTTTGTGCCAGTACCATGCTGTCTTGATGATGACAGCTTTGTAATAGAGCCTGAAGTCCGGAATTGTGATGCCACCAACGTTGGCTTTCTTTTTCAATATCCCTTTGGCTATTCGAGGTCTTTTCTGGTTCCATATAAATTTTAGAATTATTTGTTCCATTTCTTTGAAAAAGATGGATGGTACTTTGATAGGAATTGCATTAAATGTGTAGATTGCTTTAGGTAGCATAGACATTTTCACAATATTTATTCTTCCAATCCAGGAGCATGGAACATTTTTCCATTTCTTTGTGTCTTCCTCAATTTCTTTCATGAGTACTTTATAGTTTTCTGAGTATAGATTCTGTGTTTCTTTGGTTAGGTTTATTCCTAGGTATCTTATGGTTTTGGGTGCAATTGTAAATGGGATTGACTCCTTAATATCTCTTTCTTCTGTCTTGCTGTTGGTGTAGAGAAATGCAACTGATTTCTGTGCATTGATTTTATATCCTGACACTTTACTGAATTCCTGTATAAGTTCTAGCAGTTTTGGAGTGGAGTCTTTTGGGTTTTCCACATATAGTATCATATCATCTGCGAAGAGTGATAATTTGACTTCTTCTTTGCCGATTTGGATGCCTTTAATTTCCTTTTGTTGTCTGATTGCTGAGGCTAGGACCTCTAGTACGATGTTGAATAGCAGTGGTGATAATGGACATCCCTGCCGTGTTCCTGACCTTAGCGGAAAAGCTTTCAGTTTTTCTCCATTGAGAATGATATTTGCGGTGGGTTTTTCATAGATGGCTTTGATGATATTGAGGTATGTGCCCTCTATCCCTACACTTTGAAGAGTTTTGATCAGGAAGGGATGTTGTACTTTGTCAAATGCTTTTTCAGCATCTATTGAGAGTATCATATGGTTCTTGTTCTTTCTTTTATTAATGTGTTGTATCACATTGACTGATTTGCAGATGTTGAACCAACCTTGCAGCCCTGGAATAAATCCCACTTGGTCGTGGTGAATAATCCTTTTAATGTACTGTTGAATCCTATTGGCTAGTATTTTGTTGAGTATTTTCGCATCTGTGTTCATCAAGGATATCGGTCTATAGCTCTCTTTTTTGGTGGGATCCTTGTCTGGTTTTGGGATCAAGGTGATGCTGGCCTCATAAAATGAGTTTGGAAGTTTTCCTTCCATTTCTATTTTTTGGAACAGTTTCAGGAGAATAGGAATTAGTTCTTCTTTAAATGTTTGGTAGAATTCCCCCGGGAAGCCGTCTGGTCCTGGGCTTTTGTTTGTTTGGAGATTTTTAATGACTGTTTCAATCTCCTTACTGGTTATGGGTCTGTTCAGGCTTTCTATTTCTTCCTGGCTCAGTTGTGGTAGTTTATATGTTTCTAGGAATGCATCCATTTCTTCCAGATTGTCAAATTTATTGCCATAGAGTTGCTCATAGTATGTTCTTATAATAGTTTGTATTTCTTTGGTGTTAGTTGTGATCTCTCCTCTTTCATTCATGATTTTATTTATTTGGGTCCTTTCTCTTTTCTTTTTGATAAATCGAGCCAGGGGTTTATCAATTTTATTAATTCTTTCAAAGAACCAGCTCCTAGTTTCGTTGATTTGTTCTATTGTTTTTTTGGTTTCTATTTCATTGATTTCTGCTCTGATCTTTATGATTTCACTTCTCCTGCTGGGCTTAGGGTTTCTTTCTTGTTCTTTCTCCAGCTCCTTTAGGTGTAAGGTTAGGTTGTGTACCTGAGACCTTTCTTGTTTCTTGAGAAAGGCTTGTACCGCTATATATTTTCCTCTCAGGACTGCCTTTGTTGTGTCCCACAGATTTTGAACCATTGTATTTTCATTATCATTTGTTTCCATGATTTTTTTCAATTCTTCTTTAATTTCCCAGTTGACCCATTCATTCTTTAGAAGGATACTGTTTAGTCTCCATGTATTTGGGTTCTTTCCAAACTTCCTTTTGTGGTTGAGTTCTAGCTTTAGAGCATTGTGGTCTGAAAATATGCAGGGAATGATCCCAATCTTTTGATACCGGTTGAGTCCTGATTTAGGACCGAGGATGTGATCTATTCTGGAGAATGTTCCATGTGCACTAGAGAAGAATGTGTATTCTGTTGCTTTGGGATGAAATGTTCTGAATATATCTGTGATGTCCATCTGGTCCAGTGTGTCGTTTAAGGCCTTTATTTCCTTGCTGATCTTTTGCTTGGATGACCTGTCCATTTCAGTGAGGGGAGTGTTAAAGTCCCCTACTATTATTGGATTATTGTTGATGTGTTTCTTTGATTTTGTTATTAATTGGTTTATATAGTTGGCTGCTCCCACATTGGGGGCATAGATATTTAAAATTGTTAAATCTTCTTGTTGGACAGACCCTTTGAGTATGATATAGTGTCCTTCCTCATCTCTTATTATAGTCTTTGGCTTAAAATCTAATTGATCTGATATAAGCATTGCCACTCCTGCTTTCTTCTGATGTCCATTAGCATGGTAAATTCTTTTCCACCCCCTCACTTTAAATCTGGAGGTGTCTTCGGGCTTAAAATGTGTTTCTTGGAGGCAACATATAGATGGGTTTTGTTTTTTTATCCATTCTGATACCCTGTGTCTTTTGACAGGGGCATTTAGCCCATTCACATTCAGGGTAAGTATTGAGAGATATGAATTTAGTGCCATTGTATTGCCTGTAAGGTGACTGTTACTGTATATGGTCTCTGTTCCTTTCTGATCTACCACTTGTAGGCTCTCTCTTTGCTTAGAGGACCCCTTTCAATATTTCCTGTAGAGCTGGTTTGGTATTTGCAAATTCTTTCAGTTGTTGTTTGTCCTGGAAGCTTTTAATCTCTCCTTCTATTTTCAATGATAGCCTAGCTGGATATAGTATTCTTGGCTGCATGTTTTTCTCGTTTAGTGCTCTGAAAATATCATGCCAGCTCTTTCTGGCCTGCCAGGTCTCTGTGGATAAGTCAGCTGCCAATCTAATATTTTTACCATTGTATGTTACAGACTTCTTTTCCCGGGCTGCTTTCAGGATTTTCTCTTTGTCATTGAGACTTGTAAATTTTACTATTAGGTGATGGGGTGTGGGCCTATTCTTATTGGTTTTGAGGGGCGTTCTCTGAACCTCCTGAATTTTGATGCTCGTTCCCTTTGCCATATTGGGGAAATTCTCCCCAATAATTCTCTCCAGTATACCTTCTGCTCCCCTCTCACTTTCTTCTTCTTCTGGAATCCCAATTATTCTAATGTTGTTTCGTCTTATGGTGTCACTTATCTCTCGAATTCTCCCCTCGTGGTCCAGTAGCTGTTTGTCCCTCTTTTGCTCAGCTTCTTTATTCTCTGTCATTTGGTCTTCTATATCACTAATTCTTTCTTCTGCCTCATTTATCCGAGCAGTTAGAGCCTCCATTTTTGATTGCACCTCATTAATAGCTTTTTTGATTTCACCTTGGTTAGATTTTAGTTCTTTTATTTCTCCAGAAAGGGCTTTTATATCTCTCGAGAGGGTTTCTCTAATATCTTCCATGCCTTTTTCGAGCCCGGCTAGAACCTTGAGAATTGTCATTCTGAACTCTAGATCTGACATATTACCGATGTCTGTATTGATTAGGTCCCTAGCCTTCGGTACTGCCTCTTGTTCTTTTTTTTGTGTTGAATTTTTACGTCTTGTCATTTTGTCCAGATAAGACTAAATGAAGGGGCAAGTAAAATACTAAAAGGGTGGCACCAACCCCAGGAAAATATGCTTTAACCAAATTAGAAGAGATCCAAAATCGTTAGTGGGGAGAAAGGGGATAAAAAGAGGTTCAAAAAGGAAGAAAGAAAAAAAAAAAAAAAAGAAAAGAAAAGAAAAGAATTTTTAAAAAAAGAATACACCTAAGAAAAATGTAAAAAAGAAAATATATATATATTAGATAAACTAGTATAAAATCGTTAAAAAAGAAAAAGGTAACAGTTAAAAAAAAATTTTACCCGAAGGAGAGAAAAAAAAAAATGAAAAAGAAAAAATTAAATTAACTGCAAGACTAAAAAAAATCACAGGAAAAAAGCCATGAGTTCCGTGCTTGGCTTTCTCCTCCTCTGGAATTCTGCTGCTCTCCTTGGTATTGAAACTGCACTCCTTGGTAGGTGAACTTGGTCTTGGCTGGATTTCTTGTTGATCTTCTGGGGGAGGGGCCTGTTGTAGTGATTCTCAAGTGTCTTTGCCCCAGGCGGAATTGCACTGCCCTTACCCGGGGCCGGGGTGAGTAATCTGCTCGGGTTTGCTTTCAGGAGCTTTTGTTCCCTGAGCGCTTTCCGTAGAGTTCCAGAGGACGGGAATACAAATGGCGGCCTCCTGGTCTCCGGCCCGGAGGAGCCGAGAGCCCAGGGCCGCACTCCTCAGTGCGCGCTCAGAGAACCGCGCCCAGTTACTCCCGTCTGCCTGACCTCCGGCCGCGCTCCGAGCTCACCGAGCCTGCGACCGGTTCAAGGTAACACAGAGCTGTGAGCTTACTGTCGGCTCTGTCTCTGTAGCCGGCTTTCCCGTTCTAATACCCGCAAGCTCTGCGACACTCAGACACCCCCGATCCTTCTGTGACCCTGCGGGACCTGAGGCCACGCTGACCCCGCGTGGGCTTCGCCCCGGTTTAGCCTCTGGAGCGATGTCCCTCAGCGGAACAGACTTTTAAAAGTCCTGATTTTGTGCGCGGTTGCTCCGCCGCTTGCCGGGAGCCGGCCCCTCCCCCCGGGGTCTATCTTCCCGTCGCTTTGGATTCATTTCTCCGCCGGTCCTACCTTTCAGAAAGTGGTTGTTTTTCTGTTTCCAGAATTGCTGTTCTTCTTCTCTTCGATCTGCCGATGGATTTTCAGGTGTTTGCAATCTTTAGATAAGGTATCTAGCTGATCTCCGGCTAGCTGAAGCAGTCTCAGCTTGCTACTTCTCCGCCATCTTGACTCCTCCCCCCCATGGCACTCCACACTTTGATCTCTTTAGCTGATTACTATTTTAATCTTTACTTTCACATCACCAAAGAACATGCTTGTATACATACATGCATCCTTGATTTTTCAGCTTTTAGATAGTATCTATTGATTTCTCAAAATGGAAAATGAAGCTTTAACTCTCTTTCTCCTCCTCACCTCCCACCCTCAATCACTTCCTCCCTCTATGTCTAGCATAAGTTTTCCGATATAAGGTTATCCTAGGGAATCCTTTTGCCTTTAAAAAAAAATTGCTAATTACTACTTACTTTTTCTCTTAGAATGCTCTTTTCTATTTAGTGGAGCCCTTCCTCCAGTTAGTTTTCTGAGAAAAGGCACTGGGGAGATAAATTTTTGAAACTTTGAATGTCTTTATTCTACTTCACACTTAAGTGCAGTTTGATTACATATAGGTTGGAAATAATTTCCCTTGAGAATTTTGAAGGCATTTCTTTCATTCTTCTAGCTTCTAGCTGTTGATCATATGAAGCCATTGTTTCCTGATCCTTTGTAGGTGGTCTTTTCTTTCCCAATCCCTGGATGCTTGCTTTTGTTCCTAGTGTCCTGAAATTTCATGACTGACTTTCTTTCTGTCTGTCTGTCTGCCTTTCTTCTTTTTTTGATATGGTTCCATTTTTATCCATTGTGTCGGGTAGTGGGTGAGTCACTTCAATCCATAAACTTAGTTTTCACTTTTGACATCTTTTCTTATATTCTTCCTTTGATGATTTACTCCCTCTCTTCTCTTTTTTCAGGGATTTTTATCATTTGGATGTTAAACCTCTGTCATAACCAGCCTCCATAATGGCCCCCAATGATTCTTGAGTCTTAGTATTCATGCTCTTTTGCAGTCCCTTCCTACACTGACAGGCAGACCTGTGTATCCAAAAGGATACTATGAAAATGATGAAGTATGATTTCAGAGATAAGGTTATAAAAGTCATTGTAGCTTTCATGTTCCTCCCTCCAGAATCATTTGCCAGCTGTCATGTTGGAAGGATACTCAACTAGCTTGTGGAGAGATAATTACTAAAGCCCCTTGCCAACAGCTGATAGTAGCATGCCAGATATGTGAATGAGCCACACTGGAAACAGATCCTTCAGCCAGCTTCAGTGAAGCCTCGACATGATTGAGCTTCAGCGGACACCCTGACTGCAACCTCATGAGATCTTGAACTAGGGGCACTCAAGTTAAGCCACCCCTGGTTCCCTGACCCATGGAAGATGTATGTAATAGTAAACATTTACAGTTTTAAGTTGGCATAGTTTGTCTTGGCTTAGTTTGTTATGCACCAATAGATAATTAATGTGATATTGTTCAATCTTTAAAGTTTCTTATCTAATGCTGGCTGTTAGCTTGAGGCCTTAGCTTCTTTCCCCGTGGCCTCTCTGTGTGGACTAGTTGAGGGCTTCCCCACAGTATGTTAGCCAGGTCTCTGGAGTAAAGCTGCATTACTTTTGTCCCATCACAGTCACTGAGGCCATACTAAAGTCCTGCCCAGATTTAGGAGAGTGGCCAGGTTGGAGAGAACAAGTGGGACTGGAAGTATTGCTGTGGCCCTTTTTGAAAACAGTTTGCCTATACTGAAGCTTCTATACTAAAACATCTGATTAGGATGTAGAACTTAACTTCATGCAATTAGGGGCAACATTTACATGTTGAAAGATCTCAACTTTTGGTATTAGAAATTAAAAATCCAATACTACTTATATAAAAATGATTGAAAGGCAAACTGCCCTTTCTATCTTCCATCCCCCTCTTTTCTCTTGACCTCAGCAATTGTTACTCCCTTAATACATATTGGTTAGTTTAAACTATGGTAATTTTGATTTATTCTTTATGGTTTCTGTGTTGTCTGTTTTTTATTTTTAATTTGGGTGTATTAACTGATGTACCAGCAGTGGTCTTTGAATATAATCATGCCCTTATTTTCTTTTATGTTATTTTTCTTTGACTTATGGGGAAATTGTAAAACTTGTAACTTGGTGGCTCTCCCCTTGATTGTTTAGAACATCGTTGTTGAGGTGTCTAACCCCATTTGCATGCTTGCACAACAGGATCTCTGACCCAGCAACTGAGCTGAGCTTCTCTAGGCTGACAGGTCCATGATGTCAATGTCATCCTTTATCTTTAAGAAGAAACAGCTTTAAATTTTTTCTTCAGTGTTCTTTCCAAATCTTCAACAAATGGGGTTGGCTTTATAATTAGAATTGACATTCAGGTGGCTAGATTGATGTTTTAAGGTTGCTTGGGAAAATAAAGTCTTGTGAAGAATCTAACTTATTTAAAGAAAAATGAAGATAACACTAAGCATATATACTCAGAAATTTCAGATGCTGTATAACAGTCTGCTTTAGGAATGTATTAAAAAACATTATCAGGGCAAGAGACCGAGCCCCACATCACGCCCTGTGCTTGGCATGGAGCCTGTTTAAGACTGTCTCTCTCCCTCTTCCTCTACCCCTCACCCCATCCCTTGTGTGTGTGCACATGCACATTCTCTCTCTAAAAAACAAAAAACAAAAAACCAAAAACCAAAACACAAAACACAAAAAAGTTCTCAAAGATGGACAAAATAACTTCAAACGTAGCATTTTTATGATTCAAAATAGCTTCTAGACCTGCATTTTGGCTGAGTTGGATTTTTGAATGAATTAAACATTTTCATTAATTAAAAATATGTGATATATTATCAATAAAATCATTTTTCCCCCAAATGGAAGACTTCCACCATTCCACTCTTCAAAGTTGCAGTTAAAATTCTAAGATTCAGAAAAGATTTAATGAATTTAATTTAAATATTCCCAAATAGTCTTCTTTGAATACTTACATAGTTTCAAAGTTTTTTTTTCTTATGAAAGAGGAAAAATGAATAGGATACACTTATAAAAATCACTAGTCCTAGCTTGATCATTCAAGCTATTGAGAACTTACATAGGCCAGACACTGAAGAAATAGAGAAGGTGTGGGAGACAATTTTGTAAACAAATTCTTTCAAATTAGTGTAATAGGTGCTTTCATAAAGATAGAAATATTGAATAATGGGAGCCTAGACTTGGGGGCAAATAGTTTATCTAGGGATTTGGAAAAATTCCATAGAAGAGGGACAAATGAATGGATTGTGAAGGTTGAAAATAACTTACACAATTGGAGAAGGCATTTCAGAGAGAGAGGACAGTCTGAAACTGTAAAGGGCATTACAAAATACATTGAGATTAAAAATGAGGTGAGGGTTTTATGTAGACAATAAGAGAACACTGAATGATTTTAAGCAGAAAAATCATATTCATATAAACATTTAGACAAGATAAATACTGGGCTGAGGATTGGGTGATGGGTAGACTGAATGACAATTAGGAGAGATGATTAGGAGTTGCAACAGAAAGGAGGAATCAGGAGGAAGCTGATGTGGGGTTCAAAGGCAGAATCTACTTAATAGCTAAAATAAAAAGGTGAATTTTTGCTTGTTTTTTAAAAATTGTTTAATTTTTTAAATAAACATATAAAGTATTATTAGCCCCAGGAGTACAGGTCTGTGAATCACCAGGTTTATACATGTCATAGCACTCACCATAGCACATACCATCCCCAATGTCCATAACCCCACAACCCTCTCCCTCCCCTCTCTCCCCCTCAGTTTATTTTGTGACATTAAGAGTCTCTTATGGTTTGTCTCCCTCCCCATCCCATTTTGTTTCATTTATTCTTTTCCTACCCCCAACCCCCACTCCCATTTTGTCTCCACTTCCTCATATCAGGGAGATCATATAATAGTTGTCTTTCTCTGACTGACCTATTTCGCTAAGCATGATACCCTCTAGTTCCATCCACGTTGTCACAAATGGCAAGATTTCATTTCTTTTGGTGGCTGCATAGCATTCCATTGTGTGTGTGTGTGTGTGTATACATATGTATATATATATGTGTGTGTGTGTGTATACATATGTATATATATATATATATGTGTGTGTGTATACATATGTATATATATATATGTATACACACACACACACATACACACCACATCTTCTTTATCCATTCATCTGTTGATGGACATCTAGGTTCTTTCCATAGTTTGGCTATTGTGGACATTGCTGTTATAAAGATTTGGGTGCATGTGCCCCTTTGGATCACTACATTTGTATCTCTAGGGTAAATATCCAGTAGTGCAATTGCTGGGTCATAAGGTAGTTGTATTTTCAACTTTTTGAGGAACCTCCATGCTGTTTTCCAAAGTGGTGCACCAGCTTGCATTCCCACCAACAGTGTAGGAGGGATCCCCTTTCTCCACATCCTCTCCAACACCTGTCATTTCCTGACTTTTTAATTTTAGCCATTCTGACTGGTGTGAGGTGGTATCTCATTGTGGTTTTGATTTGTATTTCCCTGATGCCCAGTGATGTGGAGCACTTTTTCATGTGTCTGTTGGCCATCTGGATGTCTCCTTTGCAGAAATGTCTGTTCATGTCCTCTGGCCATTTGAATTTTCTGCTTGTTAAAGATGAGTTTGCTATGCTTAAACTGCACTTTCCCAGAGCAAACTGCTTTGAAGCACAGAGACTGCTCATTTTTTAAACTTCCATTGGCAGGAATTTTAGGGATTGGTTGTCTGTTAGCCATGGAAAGAGTTACTGGTGTGGGTCTGTTGTTGATCAGTGACTGTGAGAAGCTGTCACTGTATCCTCAACATCTAGAGGTGTGGTTTCCCAAATGAAGTTGTCATTCATTGATTGGGATGTGTTTAAAACTGATTCTGATGATTACCTCTTCCTTTGCCAAAATACAATCTGTCTTTTCATTTCCTGAATTGAGAGAAGAGGAACATTTATTTTTAGGGGTTAAAATGGAAGAAATAAAGGTCACCTTTAGATTTACTTGTTGGAAAGGAGAAACAGAACAGGAAGAAAGCCAGTGTGGGATACAAATGCAAGAGGGACAGAGTAGATGGCAAGATGTTAGGATCTGGGTGTGTTAACTTGTGTGTAGAACATCCAGTGAGTAGCTGGAGATATGGAGAACTTGAGAAAATGGTTGGTCTTTATGAATTGTCAGTATATGGGAGGGTCTGGAAACCACGTGAAATAAAGTGGCTCAGGAAAAGCATGTGGAGTAAATGTAGAAATTGTGCCATGATAAAACTGAGAAACATTTGTAAATAATAGAAGAACCAGGAGACAGTTTGGAGAAAACAGATGAGGAAAGAGTTTTAATAAGACTGAATTGTCAACAACAAGAAATTTATCTATAAGAAAATCTAAAGAGGCCATTGTTTTCAACAAAAGCTATTTATTTATTTATTTCTTTTTAAAATTTCTTTTCAGTGTTCCAGAATTCATTGTTTATGCACCACACCCAGTGCTCCACGCAATATGTGCCCTCCATAATACCCACCACCAGGCTCACCCAACCCCCCACGCCCATCCCCTTCAAAACCCTCAGTTTGTTTCTCAGAGTCCACAGTCTCTCATGGTTCTTTTCCCCCTCCAACTTCCCCCAACTCACTTCTCTCCATCTCCCCATGTCCTCCGTATTATTCCTTATGCTCCACAAATAAGTCAAACCATATGATAATTGACTCTCTCTGTTTGACTTATTTCACTCAGCATAATCTCTTCCAGTCCCTTCCATGTTGATACAAAAGTTGGGTATTCATCCTTTCTGATGAAGGCATATACTCCATAGTATATATGGAGTATATATGGATCTTATCTCCTTTTTCCATTCATCCACTGAAGGACATATTGGTTCTTTCCACAGTTTGGTAACTGTGGCCATTGCTGCTATGAACATTGGGGTACAGATGGCTCTTCTTTTCACTACATTTGTATCCTTGGGGTAAATACCCAATAGTACAATTGCAAGGTCATAGGGAAGCTCTATTTTTAACTTCTTGAGGAATCTTCACACTGTTTTGCAAAGTGGCTGTATCAACTTGCATTCCCACCAAAAGTGTAAGAGGGTTCCCCTTACACTACACTAGCCTATTTTTTGACATGATTATCTGTTTTGTGCATGTTGAGTTTGAAGAGTTCTCTATAGATCTTGGATATCAGCCCTTTGTCTGTATTTCTCTTCTTGACTTATTTCACTCAGCATAATCTCCTCCAGTCCCATCCACGTTGATACAAAATTTGGGTATTCAGCCTTTCTGATGGCAGTGTAATATTCCATTATATATATGGACCATATCTTCTTTATCCATTCATCTGTTGAAGGGCATCTTGGCTCTTTCCACAGTTTGGTGATTGTGGCCATTGCTGCTATGAACATTGGGGTACAAATGGCCCTTCTTTTCACTACATATGTATCTTTGGGGTAAATACCCAGTAGTACAATTGCAGGGTCATAGGGTAGCTCTATTTTTAATTTCCTAAGGAATCTCTGCACTGATTTCCAAAGTGGCTGTACCAGCTTGCATTCCCACCAACAGTGTAAGAGTGTTCCCCTTTCTCCACATCCTCTCCAACATACATTATTTACTGTCTCATTAATTTTGGCCATTCTAACTGGTGTAAGGTGGTATCTCATTGTGGTTTTGATTTGAATCTCCCTGATGGCTAGTGATGATGAGCATTTTTTCATGTGTCTATTAGCCATTTGCATGTCTTCATTGGAGAAGTGTCTGTTCATGTCTTCTGCCCATTTTTAAAAAAAGATCTTATTTATTTGACAGAGAGATAGAGATCACATGTAGGCAGAGAGGCAGGCAGAGTGGGGGGAGGAGCAGGCTCCCCGCTGAGCAGAGAGCCTGATGAGGGGCTCAATCTCAGGACCCTGAGACATGGCCTGAGCCGAAGGCAGAATTCACTGAACCATTCAGGCACCCCTTCTGCCCTTTTTTTTGGATGCAATTATCTGTTTTGTGTGTGTTGAGTTTGAGGAGTTCTTTAGAGATCCTGGATATCAGCCCTTTGTCTGTACTGTCATTTGCGAATATCTTCTCCCATTCTGTGGGTTACCTCTTTGTTTTGTTGACTGTTTCTTTTGGTGTACAGAAGCTTTTAATCTTGATTAAGTCCCAAAAGTTTATTTTCACTTTGTTTCCTTTGCATTCGGAGACATATCTTGAAAGAAGTTGCTGTGGCCAATGTCAAAGAGGTTACTGCCTATGTTCTCCTCTACGATTCTGATGGATTCCTGTCTCTTGTTGAGGTCTTTTATCCATTTTGAGTTTATCTTTGTGTACAGTGTAAGAGAATGGTCAAGTTTCATTCTTCTACACACAGCTGTCCAATTTTTCCAGCACCATTTATTGAAGAGACTGTCTTTTTCCACTGTATATTTTTTCCTGCTTTGTCAAAGATTATTTGACCATAAAGTTTAGGGTCCATATCAGGGCTCTTACTCTGTTCCACTGGTCTATGTGTCTGTTTTTGTGCCAGTACCATGCTGTCTTGGTGATCACAGCTTTGTAGTAAAGCTTGAAATCAGGCAATGTGACGCCCCAGTTTTGTTTTTCTTTTTCAACATTTCCTTAGCAATTCATGGTCTCTTCTGGTTTCGTACAAATTTTAGGAATGTTTTCTCTGGCTCTTTGAAAAATGCCAGTGGAATTTTGATCAGAATGGCATTGAAAGTATAGATGGCTCTAGGCAGTGTAGACATTTTAACAGTGTTTATTCTTCTGATCCATGAGCATAGAATGGTCTTCCATCTTTTTGTGTCTTCTTCAATTTCTTTCATGAGTGTTCTGTAGTTCCTTGAATGCAGATCCTTTACCTCTTTGGTTAGGTTTATTTCCAGGTATCTTATGGTTCCTGGTGCTATAGTAAATGGAATCAATTCTCTAATTTCTCTTTCTGTATTTTCATTGTTAGTGTATAAGAAAGCAATTGATTTCTGTACATTGATTTTGTATCCTGCCACATTACTGAATTGCTGTGTGAATTCTAGTAGTTTGGGGGTGGAGTCTTTTGGGTTTTCCATATAAAGTATCATGCCATCTGTGAAGAGAGAGAGTTTTTCTTCATTGTCAATTTAAATACCTTTTATTTCTCTTTGTTGTCTGATTGCTGTTGCTAGAATTCTAATATTATGCTGAACAAGAGTGGCTAGAGTGGGCGTCTTTGTTGTGCTCCTGATCTCAAAGGGAAGGCTGTTAGCTTTTCCCCACAGAGGAGGATATTCGCTCTGGGTTTTTCATAGATAGCTTTTATGAAGTTGAGGAATGTTTGTTCCTTCTATCCCTATACTCTGAATCATTTTAATCAGGAACAAATGTTGTATCTTCTCAAATGCTTTTTCTGCATCAATTGAGAGGACCATGTGGTTTTTCTCTCTTCTATTATTGATTTGTTCTATCACATTGATTGATTTGTGAATGTTGAACCACCCCTGCATGCCATTGATAAATCCCACCTGGTCATGGTGGATAATCTTTTTAATGTACTTTGGATCCTATTAGTTAGGATTTTGTTGAGAATCTTAGCATCCACATTCATCAGGGATATTGGTCTGAAATTCTCCTTTTCGGTGGGGTCTTTGCCTGGTTTGGGGATCAGGATAATGCTGGCTTCATAGAAAGAGTCTGGAAGTTTTCCTTCTGCTTCAGTTTTTTGAAACAGCTTCAGAAGAATAGTTATTATTTCTTCTTTGAATGTTTGGTAGAATTCCCCAGGGAATCCATCAGGTCCTGGCCTCTTGTTTTTTGGGAGGTTTTTGATCACTGCTTCAATCTTGTTACTAGATGTTGGTCTATTCAGGTTGTCAATTTCTTCCTGATTCAGTTTTGGACGTTTATGGGTTTCCAGGAATGCATCCATTTCTTCTAGGTTGCTTAACTTATTGGCATATAACTGTTTATAATAATTCCTGATGATTGTTTCTATTTCTTTGGTGTTAGTCATGATTTCTCCCTTTTCATTCATAATTTTATTAATTTGGGTCCTCTCTCTTTTCTTTTTTATTAGTTTGGCCAATGGTTTATCGATCTTATTGATTCTTTCAAAAAACCAGCTTCTAGTTTCATTGATACGTTCTATTGTATCTCTAGTTTCCATCTCATTGATCTCTGTTCTAATCTTGATTATCTCCTTTCCTGTGTCTGGGGTTGGCTTAATTTGTTGTTGATTCTCCAGTTCTTTAAGGTGTAAAGAGAGCTGGTATATTCTGGATTTTTCTTTTTTCTTTTTTTTTTAGGGAGGCTTGGATGGCTATGTATTTCCCTTTTAGCATTGCCTTTGATGTATCCCATAGGTTTTGGACTGAAGTGTCTTCATTTTCATTAGTTTCCATGAATTGTTTACATTCTTCTTTGATTTCCTGGCTGATCCAAGCATTCTGAAGCAAGATGGTCTTTAGCTTCCAGATGTTTGAATTCCTTCCAAACTTTTCCTTGTGTTTGAGCTCCAGTTTCAAAGCATTGTGATCTGAGAATATGCAGGGAGTAATCTCAATCTTTTGGTATCACTTGAGCTCTGATTTGTGACCCAGTATGTGGTCTATTTTGGAGAAGGTTTCATGTGCACTCAAGAAGAATGAGTATTCTGTTGTTTTAGGGTGGAATGTTCTGTATATATCTATGAGGCCCATCTGGTCGAATGTGTCATTCAGTGCTCTTATTTCTTTATTGATTTTCTCCCTGGATTATCTGTCTATTACTAAGAGTGGCATGTTAAGATCCCTCACTATTAATGTATTCATATCAATATGACTCTTTATCTTGATTAACAGTTGTCTTATGTAGTTGGCTTCTCCTGTATTGGGGGCATAAATATTTACAATTGTTGGTTCTTCTTGGTGGATAGACCCTTTAAGAATGATGTAGTGTCCTTCTATCTTTAACTAAGACTACAGTCTTTAGTCTAAAATCTAATTTATCTGATATGAGAATCACTTTCCCAGCCTTCTTTTAAGGCCCATTGGTATGAAAGATGCTTATCCATTCCTTCACTTTCAGTCTGGATGTACTCTTAGATTCAAAATGGGTCTCTTGTAGACAACATATGGAGGGGTCCTGCCGTTTTATCCAATCTGCAACCCATGCCATTTTATGGGAGCATTTAGGTCGTTCACGTTGAGAGTGATTATTGAGAGATATGTTTTTATTGACATCGTGTTGCCTGTGAAGTGCTTGTTTCTATAGATTGTCTCTGTAAATTTCTGTTCTATGACTAAATTTCTGTTCTATAAACCCCCCTTAATATTTCTTGTAGTGCTGGCTTGGTGGTCACACTCTTTTAAACCTTGCTGGTCTTGAAAGCTCTTTATCTCTCTATCCATTTTGAATGTCAGCCTTGTTGGATAAAGTATTCTTGGCCAAATGTTCTTTTCATTTAGTGCCAGCCCTTTCTGGCTTTCCAGGTTTCTGTAGACATGTCTGATGTTATTCTGATGGGCTTTCCTCTGTACATAAGAACTCTCTTCCTCCTAGCTGCTTTCAAGAGCTCCTGTCTAAAATTATGATTCATCAGTTTCATAATCAAGTGTCTTGAGTTCTTTCTAGATTCTGTGATCTTGGCGGGGGGAACTTTCTGCCTCTAGGACATGAATGTTGGTTTCATTCCCCAGACTGGGAAAATTTTCATGGGGAATATGTTCAACTATATCCTCTAGTCTTCTTTCTGTCTTCTCCCCCTCAGGGATTCCAATAATTCTGATCTTGGAATGTTTCATGGCATCATTTATTTCCCTAATTCTGTTTTTCTATAAAGATTTTATTTATTTATTTGATAGACAGAGATCACAAGTAGGCAGAGAGAGAGAGAGAGAAAGCAGGCTCCCTGCTGAGCAGAGAGCCCGATGTGGGGCTCCATCCCAGGACCCTGGGATCATGACATGAGCTGATGGGCAGAGGCTTTAACCCCCTGAGCCACCCAGGCGACCCAATTCCCTAATTCTGTTTTCATGGCTTCTAAGCTGTTTGTTCCAGGCCTCCTCCTGATCCTTTTGCTCTAGTAGTTTGTCCTCTAGATCACTATCATCTGCCTCAGTTACCCTAGCACTGGCATCTTCTGCCCCTGTAGAGATCCAGAAGTGTATAATCCTACATCTCAGGCTGATTGCATGGGTGTTCAGAGTGTTCTGGTAGATAATCAGCTTTAGGGGACCTGTTGAAACAGTGTCTTCTACTTCTCTGCCATCTTGCCCCCTCTGATCCCAGCAAGATCTATTTCAGTATAATTCTAGACCTGAAAATCAGATTTAAGGGTCTGAAAATCAGATTTAAGGGATTCCTAAACATTTTGGCTGTCAACTGCTGATATGCTGCTTCAAATTTTATTTATCTATTTTAGCTACTCATGAATATTATCATTGTTTTTATATTAGAAATACTCAATTCAATAACTACTTGTTAAGCACTTGTTATTTTACTAGTTTGTGAATTTTTAGCTTGGAACAGTTACTGAACTTTCTGACAGATCACATCAAGTCATTATAGCACATGCATTTGGGCAAGGGGAAGTTTAATTTTATACCATAATTAACTTGATACCAAAGATGAACTTTTAGATCTTGTTAAAAGGTGATCTGTGTAGAACAGTGGTACTCTATTCTGGCTTTTAAAAATCAACAAATTGAGTCATATCATAAATGATTCCTAAATCATGTATATCAACATACAAACTAGATACAAAATAGTTATTAAATTATTAACCTTATCCCTGAAGGGCAGAATTTCATCATGTTTGGCATACCTAACACTTTAATTATGCTTCCTTATTTTACTTGTTTCAATATGAAATGGCTGTTTTAATTCCTAACTTCATCGTGCTTTTTACATGGTGTACATATCTTTAATTTTATATTTTGTGGCCTTTCAGAATATCTGAATCCTCAGAAGTTGATCAATAAATATTTGGCAATTAATAATCTGCCCCATAAAGGGTCACCTCAGTGGCTCAGTTGGTTCAGCGTTCAACTCTTGATTTCTGTTCAGGTTATGATCTCAGGGTCCTGGCATGGAGCCCTGTGTCACACTGCACTCTGTGGGGAGTTTGCTTGAGAATTTCTTTCCCTCTCCCTCTGTGCCTAGCCTTTCTCTCACTTCCTCTCTCTCTCTCCAATTAAGAAATCTTTTAAAAAATAATCTGTCCCATAAGTGGCAGTTTGGCAATAAATGTCTGGCCAATTTCTTGTTTTCATTTTCTCTCTTCCAATTATTTTTCCTGTTCAAATGTAACTTCTTTACACTGGGATCATTTCCTTTTGCTCACCTCACTTAGGAACTCTAAAGAAATAATTTTTTGACATTGAGTATGAACTTTGTAGTGAGTGTTCTTTTTCTCCCCCTCTCAAACTTTTTGCTTTATAAATGAAAGTGTTTTCTTTTACTTTTGTCCTTTTTGAATATTTTGGGGAGGTATTATGCTTCATTTTTTTTTTTCTTCACCTCCTGGGTTGCCCCACCTCTTATGGGGAGTAATTAATCTGATTGGTGAAATGGGAGGACCTGTCAATAACTGGAATTCACTGCAGTAGAAGGTGGGTGTGGAGGGTCTTTGGAAGTCTCTTTTTTTTTCCTTGTGTGAGGTGGTCACAACTTCCAGGTAGCTGGGAATGATTCTGTTCTGTACTCTCAACTCTTCCCATGAAGTTTTAAAATATGAACTTGATGTATTGGAGCCCATGATGTGAATGTAAATTCACAATGGCTTAATTACTACCTTATTTGTCAAATCTAAGACTGTTAATTGGAAGATGCTTCATTATTTTATGTGCCAAAGAAAAGAAATGCTGCCAGTTAAACCATGGTATGTTGTTTTGTTACTTAGCATTTTTTAAAATTAGATTTTATTTTATTTATTTGACAGAGAGAGAGAGAGAGAGAGATCACAAGTAGGCAAAGAGAGAAGGAAGCAGGCTCCTGCAGGGAGCCCGGTACGGGGCTCGATCCCAGGACCCTGAGACCATGACCCAAGCCAAAGGCAGAGGCCCAATACACTGAGCCACCCAGGTGCCCCAGCATTTTTACTTTACGCTTGTTGCAAAGGTCTTTTAGATGTCCTTAGCATGGATTTTTCTCACAGTCACTCACTGTATAATTATACAAAGAAAAATATCAGGAAAATACATTAATTAAAGTATTCCTTAAACTTCTTCACATTAAAAACTGGACTGGGCACCTGGGTGCTCAGATGGTTAAGCATCTGCCTTTGGCTTAGGTCTTGACCCCAGGGTCCTGGAATTGAGTCCCGCATCAGGCTCTCTGCTCCTTGGGGAGCCTGTTTCTCCCTCTGCCTCTGCCTCTCTCTTGGTCTCTCATGAATAAATAAATAAAAAATTTTAAAAAGAGGGGGCGCCTGGGTGGTTCAGTGGGTTAAAGCCTCTGCCTTCGGCTCAGGTCATGATCCCAGGGTCCTGGGATTGAGCCCCGCATCGGGCTCTTTGCTCCACAGGGAGCCTGCTTCCTCCCCTCTCTCTCTGCCTGCCTCTCTGCCTTGTGATCTTTGTCTGTCAAATAAATAAATAAAATCTTAAAAAAAAAGGAAAAAAAATTTAAAAAGATTTTATTTATTTGGCAGAGAAAGAGAGAGCACAAGTAGATGAGTGGCAGGCAGAGGGAGAGGGAGAAGCAGGCTTTCTGCTGAGCAGAGAGCCAAAGGTGGGGCTTGATCCCCAAGACCCTGGGATCACGGTCTGAGCTGAAGGCAGCGGCTTAACTGACTGAGTCACCCAGGTGGCTAAAATCTTAAAATTTTTTTTTAAATCTTTAAGAAAAGTAAAAGCTAGACTGCTTGAGTCATATTTCACCTGGGTTCTCAGCGTCTGTGATTTACCACACACTTTTTCTTTGTGCCAACAACCATGGTGACCCAACATTTCTTACAGATTGCTTTACTCTTATCATCAGGATCCTCTCCTAAGCCACTGATACACTTTCTGCAAACACTGATGTGCAGGACTTGTGGCTGGCCAACAGCAATTCCAAAAACCCATTCTCATTTCAGATTTGTTAAAATATGAAAAAAATGTGACTCTTACAGTGGATGAATTATGGTGTTTCCACTGTGCCTACACAGTCTTATTATTTCTCAGTACCCAACACTCTAAGAAACTATAGTTAGGAAAGCCAAGAGATTTTCAGTCTTGATTTTAGACCTAGGTAGTTTACACCAATCAGTCACCGTTTTCAGGTGTAAGCGTAGTTGCTAAAGTATGGTTTTCGCTGTAGACTGAAGTAGCTGTGAAGCAGGCTGGGTGATGACTTGGGGTGGTATGCCCAGAAAGTCATGGGCTTTTCATGATGAGGCACACTCCCTAGGTCAATACTCTATCATAATGGCTTCTCCAGGAACACTGTGTCTGGGACTGGTGTTTGGCCATGAATTTAGGTAGAATGTGATTTTTATTGCTGGAAGAGCCCTTAAAAACCATCTAATTCAACCTTTCATTTTAAATATAAAGAAACAAGTTCTGGAAAATTTAAGTTCTTCACACAAAAGAACATTTTTAGTGAGTGGTGGAAATGGGAGCTCCAACTGCCTTTTGTGAATTGCCCTGCATTCAGCTCTATTTGTAAATAGAACTTTATCTTTGTGATATATGTTTGTTTTGAAAATTTGTAGCAGAAGAGATTAAGAAGAAACCCTTGGGTTTTCATTTGTTTAATGACTGTTTCTCTGAAAATCACAAAGTAACTGATTTTCTAAGAAGTGGTATAGTGCAGTCTGAATAAATGACCTCAGATAAACCATATTTGACATGCATAATTTGGAATCTTTGAAGAAGAATAAACTGGGAGGAAAGAAATTGGGACCATATTCTCTTACCTTTTCTATGATACCCTCATCTAAACTTGTTGCCTCACTTCTAGTTCTCCTCCCCTTGAATAAACTACTATTCAAAATATCACAGTTCATGATAAACTACAGAGTTCTGGGTGCCTGCAAGACCCTTGTCTTGAAAAATCCTCTCCAGCACTTCCATTCTGTGGGCTAGGATACTCTCTGGAATCAGCTCCAGGATTTAATAAGGCAAATTCCAGGGGTAATCCTTTTTTTCACTGTAGATTTAATTATTTCCTAGTGCTTCCCAAGATAGCTTAAGACTCATTTGATTGAAGTAATAAACTCAACTACCGTAAGTAAGAAAAGTGCTTCATGGATCACAAGAGCAGTGCTGCACTCCAGCCATAGGATAGAACTAGAACCCGAAATAAAAAAACCCAAGAACTTTCTTTCTCTCCAGACTGCCTCCTTCTTCTGTCTTGTTGCTGATTGACTTCTGCTTCTCTGGTCCAGATGAAAAATGAAAATATGGATGCTGAGAACACCCAGATATATTACATTTCCAAGTCTTCTGCCTCTAGAAAGAACAACTGCTTCTCTTTCTATAATTTCAAGTTTTGGAGGATAGGACCTGCACTGGTCACACTTTGGGTCAGTTTTCCAGATGTAGTCCAATCAGTAAGGCGAAGGGAGGAATGTATTACTTGAAATGGATTCTGGGTCTCTGCAACTGCATGTTGAGAGAAAGGCATTTACAGGAGGAAGGGAAATCACTCTAAACTGAGTGGACATTTCAGCCGAGTGAATAATTTGAGGCTGTTTACACTTCTGTCCCCCCAGTTGCAGGCAGAGTGGTATGCTTGCCCAGCAAGACTGAAGTGATTTATGCTTCAGCTGAGTGTCAGGAGCATCATCCAGCTGGAGAGAGGACTACAGGTGGGCATGAATGGAGAGAGGACTACAGGCGGGTGTGAATGGAGAGAAAATCCAATTCCTGGAGGTTCCTACAGGTTTCATAAAGTAGGGGCATCTGGGTGGCACAGTGGGTTAAACTTCTGCCTTTGGCTCAGGTTATGATCTCGGGGTCCTGGGATGGAGCCTCACGTCGGGCTCTCTGCTCAGCAGGGAGCCCCCCCCCACCCCGCTCTGTCTGCCTCTCTGCATGCTTGTGATCTCTCTCTTTCTGTCAAATAAATAAATAAAACCTAAAAAACCAAACAAATCATAAAGTAACTCGACAATGCTGGACACTGTTAATAACATTTATCTTCTTGAAATGTATTCTTTCCTTAGTTTTCATGATGCCGTATCCCGTTTTTATCTCCAAGGTTAATACCAACAGGGAACATTTACTTATTTCTTTCTCTGTGTTAGACAATGTGTTAGATATTTACATGAATATTTAAACTATATGTTTATCATCCATTTTAATCCTTAGAATACTTTGTAAACTAGACATTATTGTTTTCTCCATTTAATGGATAAGGACACTGAGGCTTAGGAGGTAACCAGCTTTCCTGTGCTCTAAATATTTATTTTTCTGTGGACTCTCTGTTGTCCCATGTCTGTACTTTTCTGAGGTTACCACCCCTTCTCATGCCTCAAATTAGTGTCTATATGCTTTCACCTCCATAATCTCCATCTTTGGTCTAGATTTCTCCTCTTAGCTCAATATCTATGTATCTAACTTCCTACTGGACATTAACATTTTGGAAGTCTCAACACCACTCTTTTATTTTATTTTATTTCATTTCTTTACAGTGTTCTAGAATTCATTGTTTATGCACCACACCCAGTGCTCCATGCAATATGTGCCCTCCATAATAGCCACCACCAGGCTCACCCAATCTCCCACGTCCCTCCCTTCCAAAACCCTCAGTTTGTTTCTCAGAGTCCACAGTCTCTCATGGTTCTTCTCCCCCTCCAACTTCTGACAACTCACTTCTCTCCATCTCCCTATGTCCTCCGGATTATTTCTTATGCTCCACAAATAAGCAAAAGCATATGATAATTGACTCTCTCTGTTTGACTTATTTCACTCAGCATAATCTCTTCCAGTCCCATCCATGTTGATACAAAAGTTGAGTATTCATCCTTTCTGATGAAGGTATAATACTCCATAGTATATATGGATCTTATCTCCTTTTTCCATTCATCCATTGAAGGACATCTTGGTTCTTTCCATGGTTTGGTAACTGTGGCCATTGCTGCTATGAACATTGGGGAACAGATGGCCTTCTTTTCACTACATCAGTATTCTTGGGGTAAATACCCAATAGTGCAATTGCAAGGTCATAGGGAAACTCTATTTTTAATTTCTTGAGGAATCTCCACACTGTTTTGCAAAGTGGCTGTACCAACTTGCATTCCCACCAAAAGTGTAAGAGGGTTCCCCTTTCTCCACATCCTCTCTAACACATCAACATAACCACTCTTATATTCATCATCTTCTCCTACTAAGCTTCTCATCTTCCATTTTGAGCTCATTGGTTCAGGATGGAAACTTGTGAATCATTCTTGATTTCTCTCTCACACTTACTCTAGTCAGGCACCAATTTCCATAAATTCTGCCTATTATAAATATCTTTATCTATATTGCTTCATCCTAGTCCATGACACAATTATTTCTTTCCTGGATTGCTTCAATAAGTTCTTAGCTGACTATAAGTAATTTTTCACCCAACATCCAGAGGGATCTTAAAATCATACAAATCTGACAATGCTATGATCCTACTTAAAACTATGGCTTTTCATTCTTCTTAAAAAATTCAAACTATTCAAATGGTGTGGCAAAGTAAATAGCTAGCTACTAAAAATTCACGATACCCTTTCCTAGTGTAGAGTTGTTGGTGAGAAGAGCTATCTATTTAAGGACTACATTTCCTGGACCCTTTGTAGTGAAGCACGGCTACGAAATGTGAAAGATTCCAGGTTCCAGTCTCAGGGATTGACTTAGGTGGAGGAAGCCTGATCTTTTGGAAGATACCCCTACCAACCAGGAACACATGCATAGGATTATTTAATGAGAAAAAATTCAGTTTTATTGTCCTAGGCCACTAAAATTTGGGGTTTCTATATTACAGTTTTAGAGTTATCTTTATATAAGTGGCTTACGAGACTCTATATAATCCAATACTTGGCACTTAATCTCTCCCCACTCTTCCTCACACTCTTCACTTTAATTGTACCTAAAATTTTTTTTTCTTTAAATGATTATTGCATCTGTCTTCTACTACATGGTTGTCCCTGCCTACCATGCCATCTCTTCTCTGGAATATAGTTGGTACTCATTAAATATTTACTGAATAATTGAATAAATGAAAGGATCATCCTGGCCTTCCAGTCATCACATTATTTGTCCTTATGTTAGTAAGGGTACGTTGGACATTTGTTGATCATGAATATTTGGTTAATAAAAAATTGCTATTGTTATTATTCTTATACTGTTAAACACCTCATACCAATATGTAGAATAGCTTTAGTGAAATGTTTTCAATTAATTAAATTTACTATTGAAGTGAAAAGAAATAAGGAACATTGTGGTAATAAGCTGAAAAATGGGAAACATTTCATTGTATAGGAGAGTAGGAAAGGATGGCTATGTGTAATGAACTCTAGCCTCTAGTTGAGGAGGTAGGCTTGAAAAATAATAGAATATTGCAGAGTAGAGTGTTGCTATAGGAACAGTTACCTAAAGATCTAATCAGTGTCTTGTTGAGTGAAAGGATTTTCTCTTTAGTATGAAACATTTCAGCAAGTGCTAAAAATAGTTTTTTAAAAGCCCCACAATCTCTCTGTCCCCAAATCTTCTGCTTGTTCCTAAGATTTTAAAAGAAAACCAAGAAAAATAATCAGAAATATATAGTGAGCATGTTGCTTAATTTTGATAAATGTAATCTCTGTCAAGTCTATTTAGTATGTCTTGAAATTGTCTAAAACTGGTGATGTTATGTGTTTTGGGCTCTCAAGCTTTCATTATAGGACTTTTTTCAGGCAATCTGAAGTCCTTCATTTATTGAGATACCAGTAGGTCTGAATACTATTGTTTGTATTGGAAAGATAATTTTTGATTGCACAGATGATTTCCTGTAGTGCAAGGATGAAGGCAGAAGTCATACAGGAAGAGGAATCAAGGCTCACCTGAAAGAAACTACGACCACCATTTACTAATAAAAACATTTTAAAGGTATGTATCTTAGAATGCAGCCCTTTATTAGTGAAAAGAAAAATATTTTAAAAGTGAACAAGTTCATATTTTTCATATAATATGAAACTCATCTTCCATTTACACATTTGTTCCTTTTTAGAGGAACATCCAAGTATATCATCTCCATCCAAATGGCCTGCAGATCCTAAATAAGAAAATAAAGAAATGGTTACTGTATGAGTTTGCTTGGGCTGCCATACCCGAATACCAAAGGCTGGGTTGCTTCAACAACAGAAATTTATCTTTTTTGCCATTTTGGAGGCTAGGAGTCCTAGATTAAGATACGACAGGATTGATTTCTGGTGAGGGCTCTCTTCCTGGCTTATTGAAGTGCCTTCTCACCATGTCCTTGAATGGTAGAGGAACAGAGACAGCAAGCTCTTTGTTGTCTCTTCTCATAAAGATACTAACCTTGTCACATCAGTTCCCTCTCTTTTGACCTTATTTAACCCTAATTACTTCATTAGAGGCCTCATCTCCAAACATAGTTGCACTGGGCGTTTGAATTTTGGGGTGAGGAGACACAAGCCTTTAGTCCATAACCGTTACTGAGGAAAAGATTTTTAAAAATTATTATTATTATTTTTATTATGGGATGTTAGTCACCATATAGTACAAAAAGATTTTTAAATGCAAATGGTACATCTTCTCTATAAGCATGAGAGGAAATGGCCAATGGTAGATTAAAGACAAGGGTATTACTCTTTTTAAAGGAGTATCCAGGGATAGGCACAGAGTTAAGTTCTTTTTATAAACCTCATCTAATTTAATTTTAAAAACGATCCTCCAGACAGAATTGTAAGTGATCTAAAAAGTTTTCTGATTAGGGAAGGAGAGATGATATTAAAAACAGACTTTCCTTAGAGGTCTAATATTGAATGCTTAGGTGTGAAGTGATTTTATGGGGTCTTGTCTGGAATCAGGGGGATGGATCATTTCAAGTAGCCTCCAATTCTACTGAGTCCTCTTCTTGTTATATCTAAGTTTTTGGGAACAGAATTTTGCACTTTAAAGAGAAGGCTTCAAGAGGAAACCATGTGGGCGTATGGTAGAAAGAGGAAATTTGTTGTAATGCAGCTACCTAAAAATCTACATTGTTCTTGGGCTAGCTAGTGTGATTAGCATTGTTAATGTTTATTGAATATTGGACACTGCTTAGGGGGCTCCCTAACAATCTCAGGGCTCATTAGGTCTCCACAAAGAGCAACGAAAGATCAAGATTAGAAACACTGTCCTCACAGAAGTCCTTCAGGAGAGAAAACCAGTTGGGTACTGCCAGGTTTCTGGAGTTTCCTCTTCTAGTTGCCATGCCTTCTGGCACATTAAAGACTGCAGGAGAAAACTTGTTTTTTGGAAACCATGCCCTTTGTATTGTGCACTTTCCTAAGCTGTATAAAAACTAAGTGATGAAAAGCAGAAGGAAAATTAGAAAATAAATCCTGTGGGTGGGCAGATTTATTTCTTTATCTTCTTATGTATTAGCTGGAGTCTCTGTTGTTGCTTTCCTTTTCAAAATTGTGGCACTCAAAACTAGCTGAGGAAATTCCTAGGGTCTTCAAAGACCCTTTCATGGAAAAACAATGGCTGTGTTTCTAGGATGCTTACATGGAAAATCAGCATCTTTTGCTTCAGGAATTGACAAACATTAAAAAGTCAGCTATTTTATTACATAGTAATCCCAATCATCAGCTGTAAAGTTTTAATTGAACACCCACGTGATGCTTTACAATGCCAGACATGCCAGTCATGTAGCATTTGTGTCATACTCAAAAGTATTTCACGTACAGCTTAGCTCTAAACAAAATGATCAAGGCAGAACAAAAGAAAGGCAAATTGGGAGTGGTGACCCACTGAATTAAAACATGCCATTGTTTGATGGCAACATTACTGCCTGCTCCGCATTTTATATGCTGTAGAAAGAGAACACTCTATATAGATCTATTATACTCATGAATTCCTTAAGTATTTTTGAGTTCTTACATGTGCTGGGCATTGTTTTAGGAGTTTGTAGTAAAATATTCAAAATCTCTACTTGCATTGAGTTCCTAATCTAGTGTAGGAGGTGGATGTTAAAGAAAAGACAAAAAGTAAACAAAACAAAACAAAACCCAAGATAATTACAAATAACAATGTCTTTGAAGACTATATGCCTTTGAAGACAATAAAACAGTATGAGAGGATTGCATCATTTATAATTTTTATTAAAAATATTATATGACAATTGTAACTCAACAAAAACAAAAACAAACCCAAAGTGGCTTAAACAACATGGGAATTTATTGGTTCATATAAAGGGAAAATACATAGGTATGGAAGGTTTTGGGCTTCATTGGTCCAGGAGATTAATAGTGTCAACACCGACCTAATTGTCTGACTCTTCTCTTCTGTAGTCACCAGAGGTGGCTTTCTTTATCTTAGGATGGGTTGTCCTCATGGTTGAAGGATATCTGCCTGTATGAGTCAGGGTCATGTGTCCTTATTTGAATTAAGTAGAACTTTCATCATAGTATTCCAGTGAAAGGTACTGAGATTTATTAGCTTAGGTCTTTTGCTCATCTCTATCATCTTTATCAGGCTACAAATAAAGTCTAGCCTCAGTTATTGATACAGAGATGAGCAAGAGACTTAAACTAATAAATTAACTTAAAGAAGTTAGAACACATTCCTACAGCTGGGAAAGAGGTACTGGTGAAAAAGGGCGGGTATCTGGAAAATAGCAACTATTAATAAGGAGAGAGGAATGCACTGATGTTTGCCAAGCAACTAAAAATCGTCACAATAGAGAGCAACCAGGAATATGAAATAATTTGTATTGGGGAAGGCGTGATGTGTGAGTGGAGAAAGGAATAATGAGAAGCTAGGTATTATCTGGAGAAAGAGCAGGTAGAAGGAACACCAAATACAAAGGCCCAGAGGTGGAAACAAATTGTTATGTATTCTAAGAGCAGAAAGATGTTGGTGTATTGGAGTAGAGTGCAATGTCAGAGAGGTGGGGCAATGTGGTGACTTAGTTCTTATCCATGAGCTAAGCTGGAATGACATTTCCCAGAATTCTCTTCCCTGTTTAGTTTTAGATTAAGGTTGGCCACAAACAATGAAAAGCTGTAGCTATGTTTATATCCAGAAGGTTGAACCATCAAGCACTGTTGCATTTTCCACATACTTGTTGCTGATCTGTTGACTTACCTTGTTATCATGGGGCAGGCAACAGACGTGCTTATGACTACTACTTCTGCCAGAGTCCTCCTCAAGCTTCTCTGAATCCTAGACTTGTGTGTGTGTGTGTGTGTGTGTGTGTTGAACACACTAGCCTCTCCTGCACCTTTTCCCTTATTATCCAACTTGGAGGCCTGGAGGCATTAAGAGACACAAGTGGGCTCCCAAGTGCATTCTTGTGGTGTCCAGCTTTTTCTTTCAGGTTCCTATTTGTCCTTGTGCTCCATCACTTGTATTTTCTTCCAGATTATCCCTGCCTTGCTGACTTCCAGTTGGGTACCAGATAGAGAAACACAAGCCTTATATAGATTCTTTAACCACCTTCAACAATTGCTTAACATCAAAGTCCTATAATAAATTTGGTCAAACCCTAACTGACACAACATTTGGTGCTGGAGGTGGTTCCAGAGGAATGAAATCTTAAGGAAGGGTTTTCTGAATTGGTTCTGTGTTCTGTGAACTGGTTCTGTAGTCTTAGAATTGGTTTTCTGATCTGATTACATTTAGAGGCATAATAACCCTATTTCCAGGGGCAAAGAGGACACTGGTAGTTCATAGCATGCAAAAGTAAAACAGTTACTAAAATTACCACTTGTAGACACTTGTAATGAAATGCCTATTGAAGGCCAGTTTTTAGGGGACCGAGTAGTTGCTACTATGGAACATTTAAATGAACATAGAAATGCAGGGGGATTAGGTGGTTATTTATATATGTACTGGAGTAGAGGTAGAAAGAAAATGAGGAGTTCAGGGCTTTAAATTTCCAGAAAGCTTCTATAACTATTATGCAGGACTGAGATTTCTGAAAATGAACAAATAAACAAAAAAATCCCAAAGTCAAAGCTTGTATGTTGCTGAATAAATAAGATAAATTGAGTTTCCCACCTTTCAAGGTCCTTTGTATCGATTAGGAAGAAGCAGGATAATTACTAAATTGATAATTGAGATAAAGATATATGGGCAAATTCTGATGAAGCTAGGAATCTTTAACCTGTAAATTATGAGTTTCCTCTGGCAGTAGCAGCAGCTCTACTTCTCCTACCTGAGAATATTAGACTCTCTTTGCCTCTCTTGAGGTATTTGCCTTGCGAGGGACTGATTATTTCCATTAGGTGCTTCCCTAGTACATATCAATGCCATCCTCTGTAGACAACTATTTGCTACTAGGCCTTAGTAAAGTCAATATAAAATTATATTATATAAACTTATAATTAAATAAATTATATTAAAACAATGGTAATAAATACTCAGAGCATCACTTTCTAATCATTATTATCTGTACTCCTGAGGTGGTTTATATATACTGTATCCATATGGTGGAAATACCACATATTGACATGCTACTTACTGCATATCTCTTCCCAAATGAGTTAAGTGATATCATACTAGTGGTATGAAATTGGGCACAGTGGGAGTGTTTATACAACGGAGACTGGCAAACACTGTTTTTTTTTTTTTTTAATATTTTATTTTTATTTATTTGACAGAGAGAGATCACAAATAGGCAGAGAGGCAGGCAGAGAGAGGAAGGGAAGCAGGCTCCCTGCTGAGCAAAGAGCCCGATGCGGGGCTCCATCCCAGGACCCTGAGATCATGACCCGAGCCGAAGGCAGAGGCTTTAACCCACTGAGCCACTCAGGTGCCCCTGGCAAACACTGTTTTGTGGCTTTTTTCCCCTCAGAAAACTGCCTACTAGACATTTACAGCAAACCACTTTGTAGAACTCAGTGTTACAGGATATCAAAGGGGAGGGTGACTCAGCTAAAAGAAGAATGAATATCACTGAAAAACAGATAAAGAATTTTGCAGACTCTTGAGAGGATTAGTATGTTTTCACTTTGACAAAGGACAGTTGCATTATATTAGACAAGAACACAATTTTTCTACTGTCATTATTTGGAAGTTAGGTATGGTTAAAAGAGGTGTGTTTGGGCCAGGCTGACAAAAGGTGGCCAGTGGTGGTTTTATATTGTATTAATGCACCTGAGTTGGACCTGGGTTTCCAAACATTCCCTACCTTATGTGGTTCTAAGTAGGGATGGCCACAAGAGAAATCTGCATGAGCTTTGGGAAGTGTACATAAAGCAGTGGCCACATCTGTGTTCAGAAGGTCTGTGGAGCGTCATGTTCTGTTGTAGCTCTTGCATGTGGTCTCTGATCTGCTGGCTTACACTGGTGGCACAGAATAGCAGATACTCCAATGGTTGCTGGATCTCCTTCTTCAGCTTCTCCTATGTGTAGGCCAGGTATGTGTGCAAATTCAAATTAAAGAGTGCAAGCCTTTTCTTCAGGTCAGTCACATCATTGAAATTGAGGCCTGAATGTAGTGAAAGACAGACACAAGTTCCAGTTCATTTTAATGGGTTCCAGGTCATCCCACAGCTCTTACTCTCCCTCACTTCACATTCTTCCTTCCTTTTAGGCCCAGCATCAGATATAGACACTGTACTCTTACATAGACTCTTTTACTAGCTCTCACAATTTCTGTGCCAAAACCCTATGATAAGTATTTTTTTTCTCTCTTTTAAAACTTTTATTTAAATTCAATTAATTAACATATAGTATATTATTAATTTCAGAGGTAGAGTTCAGTGATTTATCAGTTGCATATAACACCCAGTGCTCATTATATCACATGCCCTCCTTAATGTCATCACCCAGTTATTTCATCCTTCCTCCATCCCTCCAGCAACCATCAGTTTGTTTCCTATAGTTAAGAGTCTCTTATGGTTTGTCTGCCTCTCTGATTTTGTCTTATTTTATTTTTCCCTCCCTTCTCCTATAATCCTCTGTTTTGTGTCTTAAATTCCATAGATGAGTGAGTTTTCTTTCACTGATTGACTTATTTCATGTTGCATAATACCCTCTAGTTCCATCCATGTCACTGCAAATGGCAAGATTTCATTGTTTTTGATGGCTGAGTAATATTCCTGTGTGTGTGTGTGTGTGTGTTATATACATACATACATACATACCACATCTTCTTTATGCATTCATCTGTTGTTGGACATCTGGGCTTTTTCCATAGTTTAGCTATTGTGGACCTTGCTGCTGTAAACATTGGGTTGCGGGTTGCCCCTTTAGATTACAATGTTTATATTCTTTGGTAAATACCTAGTAGTGCAATTGCTGGGTTGTAGGGTAGCTCTATTTTTAACTTTTCAAGGAAGCTCTATACTGTTTTCCAGAGTGGCTACACCAGCTTAGATTCCTACCGACAGTATAAGAGGGTTCCCCTTTCTCCACATCCTCACCAACATTTCTTTTTTTTTTTTTCCTGTGTTGTTAATTTTAGCCATTTGGACTCGTGTGAGGTGGTATCTCATTGTGGTTTTGATTTGTAGTTCTCTGATGCCGAGTGATGTGGAGCCTTTTTTCCTGTGTCTCTTGGCTATTTATATGTCTTCTTTGTTTTTTTTTTTTTTCTTCTTTGGAGAAAAGTCTATTCTTGTCTTCTGCCCATTTCTTGACTGGATTATTTGTTTTTCAGGTGTTGAGTTTGAGAAGTTCTTTATAGATCTTGGATACTAGCTCTTTACCCGATAAGACATTTGCATCTTCTCCCATTCTGTCTGCTGTCTTTTGGTTTTGTCAACTGTTTCCTTTGTTGTGCAAAAGCTTTTTATCTTGATGAAGTCCCAATAGTTCATTTTTGCCTTTGTTACCCTTGCCTTTGGAGACGTGTCTAGCAGGAAGTTGCTGCAACCGAGGTCACAGAGGTCGTTGCCCGTTTTCTCCTCTAGGATTTTGATGGATTCCTGTCTCACATTTAGGTCTTTCGCCCATTTTGAGTCTATTTTTGTGTATGGTAAGGAAATGGTCCAGTTTCATTCTTCTACAGGTGGCTGTCCAATTTTCCCAACACCATTTGTTGAAGAGACTATTATTTTTTCATTGGGTATTCTTTCCTGCTTGGTCAAAGATTAGTTGACCATAGAGTTGAGGGTCCATTTCTGGGTTCTCTCCTATCATAAATCTTATCTATATCACTTATAGTGGATCTCACTATATGAGTTAAGTTAAGGAGTTAAGTTAAGGAGTGTGATTTTATTCTGCATGCATTGAGAATCTTTTGGATAGTTTTAAGCAGCATGCTCTAATGAGAATGAATTTTGGAGAGTTAGGGAATAAGCCAGCCAAGCAGTTCTATTTCAACAGTCTAGGTGAGAAATGATGGCAACTTGGGGTAGAAAAGCAGCAGTATATCTGGAAAGAAGAGGAAGAATTCAACACATTTTGGAACTAGGTCCAGTGTGACTAGCTGGTGAATTGAATGTAGATGATGAAGGGAAGAAAAGAATCAAGAATGATTCCTAGGGACTAGATCTTATTACCTCCTACTACAAAAAAGAAATGATAATCATGTGATATGATGGAGATGTTAGCTAGCATTATGGTGGAATTATATTGCAATTTTTAAATGTACCAAATGAATACATTATGTACCTTAAACTTGTCCAATGTTATATGTCAATTATATCTCAAGAAATTCAGGAAAAAAAAGAATAACTCCTAGGTTTTTGGCTTGGGCAGCTAGGTAGATGAGCCCTAAAAGGATGAAGGGAAATAGATCAACAGTTCCCTTTTGAAATTATTAAATTTGAGAATCATATTTGACATCCAGGTATTCAATAAGACAAGACTCTTGATCTCAAGAGAGAGTTCAATACTAAGGATATGAATTTTGAAATCACCAGCATTGAGGTGATATATAAAATATAGAAAATGGATGCAATCTCCAGGGAAACAGTGAATCAGTGTTATTATTCAGTTATGGCAAAATAATTGAGTAGAGCGTATGATCTTATATTTTTTGGTGGTCCACTATGTACTCATGAGTAACTTCGTAGTTGTGTAATATGGCACACACATTATAATTTTCTGGCTCCCAGATTGGGAACTGAACGAGATAATGTAATGATAATGGTAACTCTAATCAGACCTTACTAATAGGCATTTGCTTTATAACAAGGAAAATTGTCACAAGATTGATGGTATTCATTATTCCTTGCTTATCAGGAGGACATGGAATGGCTTGTATGTCTCGAGGTATATCAGATATCAAAATTATAGTAGCCGAGGAATATTAGGCAGAGTTTCTGGTTCTTGTCCCTGGAATAAAGACAATATGTGCTTGTCTGAAAAACTGCCTTAAAGTAGATTTTTCCCTTTTTAAAAATCATCTTATTTTGTTTTATTGTCCATATAGGCAACTAATTCAATTCATAACAGATGTTATTCTTGGGTGAATGGGAAAACAGCTCTTTTCAGTTCTTCACTGAGATGATCAAAATGCAGCACCACCTGAAACTGGTCCTGTAGTGTCTTGTTTACAATGGTAGAGACTTAGGAGAAGTATAAATGTAATTACTGGGGACCAGACTTTCCAGTTTGGTATTGGCATGATCCTGCATCATCAATGAGATGCATTGTGAGACTTCAGAGTCAGAGTTGTGGGTTCAAAATTTGAGTCCATCCCTATCTGGCTCTGTGACCTTAAAGATGACTTAATTATTCCCTTTGAGTCCCAGTTTCCTCACTAAAATGAGAACAATAATAAGTAACTTCTGTACATTCTATGAGTGTTAAATAAGATAACAGTGCCTAGTGCAACCTGGACAAATGCTTAATGTCTACCACCTGTCAATTATAGTTCAAATTTAGTCAGTTACATCTGTTCTAGTTAATTCTACCATCTCCCATAAACCCTAAATTCTATGTCCTTCTTTCTCTTTCTCCTCCTCTTCTTCCTCCTTTTATTTATCTGATATATATAGAGAGATCACAAGTAGGCAGAGAAAGGTGGGGAAGCAGGCTCCCAGCTGAGCAGAGAGCCCAGATGTGGGGCTCGATCCCAGGACCCCGAGATCATGATCTGAACTGAAGGCAGAGGCTTGCCCACTGAGCTACCCAGGTGCCCCTTCCTCCTTCTTTTTTAAAAACCATTTTATTGAGGTATGATTGACATACAAATTGCTGTATATATTTACCATATCAATCTGATGAGTTTGGGGGAACAAACAGTCCTTGTCATAAACACATCTATCACCTCCAAAAGTTTCCTACCACCCTCTTTCAGCATCCTCTTGGCAAATTTTTAAGGATGCAATATAGTATGGTTAACTCTAGGCACTATGCTGTGCAGCAGACCTCTGGTCTGATTCATCTTGTATAAATTAAACTTTGTGCCCCCTGACTAATACCTCCCTGTCTCCTCCTGCCCCCACCCCTGGGCAACCACCATTCAACATTCTGCTTTTCTGAGTTTGACCATTTTAGATTTCTCATATATCTTACTTTTAAAATTGAAGTGTGTATCAGTTATCCATTTGTTGCCTCAATTTTAAATCTACCCTTCATTGCTCTGCTTTTGATATGGAGCATTCTTCCCTTCCCAGCTTGCACAATATTGAGTTTTGTTGCTGAGGGCACTGGAAGATACTGGGGGAGGAACAGACTTTTCTTCTGGTTCTTAGTGTGCTCTGCTTAAATTCTTCTGCAGTGTATGACCATTGGGAACAGCGGGGCAATGGGCCAGCACTTATTTCCCCATGGCCAGCATTCCTCAGCATCCCAGGAGATAGCTTTGCAAGTGAGCTGCGCTGCAGGGAATTTCTCTGTGGCCAGCCTTACCCAGTTCTTAAGAGGGTAGCTTCTCAGCTCACAACCTCTACAGGAGGATTTGCAGTGAGTCCTGAGCTGCAACACCTCCTGGTGAAGTCTTCCTCCAGTAAGTTTCACCAACACTGAGTGAGCACCACTCAGGGACTATTGCTCTACCCTCTCCAACAAAGTTGATCTCTGCCCCGAGGGGCCCTTCTGTATTTCTTTCATCCTTAGGTGCTGTGCCTTAGCCCTAGAGGTAATAATGGTTGCTGCCTTTATCTTCTATTTATTTACTCTTTTAGAGTTCTCTTTACCCATTAGTAGGTAATTTCTTGTTATGTTTAATAGGTCTTTATATTAAACTTTCCCTGTTCAAATTATTGTGTGGTACCTGTCCCCCAACTGAAAACTGACAGATAAAAGATATAACTTATATGCAATGAAGTGCTCAGATTTTTTTTTTTTTTTAAGAGAGGAAGGGAGGGAATTAGGGGAGAGAGATAGAGAGAGAGAGAGAGAGAGAGGTTCAGGGAGGGACAGAGGGAGAGGGAGAGGGAGAGAGAGAATCCCAAGCATGTCCCATGCCCAGCACAGAGCCTGATGTGGGACTTAACCTCAAAACCCTGAGAGCATGACCTGAGCCAAAATCGAGTCAGATGCTTAACTGACTGAGTCACCCAGGCACTCCAGAAGTACTCAAATCTTAAGTGAACCATTCACTGTTCTTGGCAATTACAGCAAGATACAAATATTTCCATCTCCCTAAAAAATTCTCTTGTGTTAATTCATTCTCCTATTATTTCTGAATTTTGGCTATCATGCGTAAAGCTACCATGAAGCATCTCATACAAGTTTTTTGTGGACAAGTGATTTCCTTTTCCTTGGATAAACACCTAGGGATAGAACTGCTGGATCATAAGGTTGATGTATGTTTAACTTTTTATGAAACTTTGTTTTTCCTCCCATAAGCAATGTATAAGAATTCTGGTTGTTCCATGTTCTCTGAAAACATTTGGTATTTTTACAGCTCTCTTCAATATTTGGTATTTTTATAGGAAGTGCTAAAGTGCTCAGAGGTTATGAAAGCTGTCCTTGGCTGGCTTGCTTTCAAATTTATTCTTCGTTCTTTCTCATTCCTTCTGATCATTCCATAGTCCACTCCTCGGGAATGATTACCTACTTAAATTCCAGTATTTCATAACTTTCCCTTCTTTTCTGTACCCAAGCACTTTATTTTTGGATCCATCTGTTATAACTTTTATTGCATGCTATGTTGTCGTAGTGATTTGTGAATAGGTTTCTTCCTTTCTTCTGCTACAGTGTGAATTCTCTGAATTCATGAATTATATATGGCTTATTTAATTTTCTCCAGTGCATGATATGGTGCATTACAGATAGTAAATGATTGATTGATGTTTGTCAAATTAACATCTATTCATATGATCAAAACAGTAAATATTTTCAGATCCTTACTGACCAACCGCCTAGACAGTTGGATGTTTTCTGTTTTGAGTCTAATTCTGATATTCCTAGTTAGTGGATTTGGAAGTTCTCGTGAACTTTTCAGGGTGGTTGCCACCACTGAACTCTTTTTTTTTTTTTTTTTTTGCTTTCTTTTTCCCCAGCCATAGTTTTCTGGAAATCTCAGTGGGAAAGAACATTGGCCAGCATCTTGATGGCAACTCCACTGAAAGACCCTGAAACAAAGATCTCAGGTAAACCATGGCCAGATTCCTGACCTACAAAAATTGTAGTATAATAAATATATATTATTTTAAACTGATAAATTTATGATAAGTTTGTTACTCAGCAATAGATGACTAGTATAATCTGTAATTATCTCTGTTCCATTCTTTTAGGTTGGGTCAAGGAATGATCCAGGAATATTAGCTATGTCACAGTATCAGGCCCTTGCTTGGAGCTCAAGCTTGGCTCTGTGCCAAAACACTCTGTGGCTATATTGTGAAGTAGCACAGGGTGTTTGGAAGTAATCTGATAAGCGAACTTATTAATTTTTATATCCAGAATTTATATTCAGAGTTTTCCACCTCCTTTGACAAATACTGAGCACTGATCTTGGAACATGAAGGGACAAAGCTAGATTAACTCCATCAAAATAGATAGTGTTACCTACTACCAGACACAGTTTCACACCCTGGGGTAGGATAGGATTGGAAAAAGAATCCAACTTGATTGGATGGGAGAAAACTAATAGAATTGACAGTAAGAATGGAGAAAAGGGATGAATGTGGTAGGTATTTTGGGAATTATAAGAGGCCAGATTTGATAACTGCTTGGATAGGAGGCAGGAAGAAGAAAGACCTCAAAAAGGACATTGTTTTATGTTGCCAGTTTGTCTGGAAGGACAGACTTTTTTAACAGAAACGTAAAAGTCCAGGAAAGAAGTAGCATGGAAGGGATAGGGAGAAAATAACTATGTGCTATAATGTTAGTTTTGAGAAACTGTCAGAATATATCCAATTGCAGATACTCCACTGTAAAGACTATGGGGAAATAAAAACTTTTTAAAAAAGATTTTGAAAAATTGAGATACAATTGACATAATAACATATTAGTTTTAGGTGCATAACGCAATGACTCAATATTTGTATACAGCTGACCCTTGAACCACACGGGGGTTAGGAGTGCTGACACCCTTGTGCAGTCAAAAATCTGAATGGCGGGGGGGTGGGAGGTTGGGGTACCAGGTGGTGGGTATTATAGAGGGCACGGATTGCATGGAGCACTGGGTGTGGTGAAAAAATAATGAATACTGTTTTTCTGAAAATAAATAAATTAATTAAAAAAATCTGAATGTAACTTTGGCTCCCCAGAACTTAAATATTAATAGCCTACTATTGATTGGAAGCCTTGGTGGTAACATAAACAGTTGACTAACATATTTTGTGTGTTATATATATTATATATACACAGAATTCTTATAATGAAGCTAGAGAGAAGAAAATGTTATTAAGAAAATTGTAAGGAAAAAGAAATAGACTTACAATTCTGTACTGTAGCTATTAAAAAAAATTCTGTGTATAAGTGGGCCTGTGCAGTTCAAACTTGTGTCAACCATATATTGAAAATGATCACAGTAAATCTAGTTAATATCTGTCACCATACATAGCTGCAATATTTTTTTGTGATGAGAACCTTTTAAAAACTTAAAACAAAACAAAACAAAAAAAGATTTATTTATCTATTTATTTGAGAGAAACAGAGAGAGAGCGAGAGCGAGAGAGAGTGTCGAGGAGAGGGAGAGAATCTTCAAGCAGACTCCCTACTGAACACAAAGCCCAAAAAGGGGCTTGATCACTGACCCATAAAATCATGACCTGAACCCAAACCAAGAGTTAGATGCTTAACTGACTGAGCTACCTAGGCTTCCTATGATGAGAACTTTTTAGATCTACTTACTGTCTTTGCAACTTTTGAATATACAATACAATATCATTATATCCCCATGACTTATTTTTTTAATTTATTTTTTTATTAACATATAATGTATTATTTGTTTCAGGGGTACACATCTGTGATTCATCAGTCTTTTACAATTCACAGTACTCACCAAGCACATACCTCGCACACACAAAAAACATCTTACTTTTTTATAATTGGAAGTTTGTACCTTTTGACCACCTTCACCTATTTTGCCAACCGCCTACACTCCCACCTCTGTCAACCACGAATCTGTTCTCTGTATTTATAAGCCTCTTTCTTTCTGTCTTTCTTATGCCACATGTAAGTAATATCATATAGTATTTGTCTTTTTCTATCTGATTTAGTTTCATTTATCATAATGCCCTCAAGGTCCAACCCTGTTGTTGCAAGAATTTCCTTTTTCCCCATGGCTAAATAATATGACATTGTGTGTATGTGTGTGTGTGTGTGTGTGTATCTATCACATTTTCTTTATCCATATCCTGACTATTGTAAATAATTACTGTAATGAACATGGGGTAGATATATATTTTTGAATTAGTGTTTTCATTTTCTTCAAATAAATACCCAGAAGTGGAATTGCTGAAACATATGGTAGTTCTAGTTTTAATTTTTTGACAAACCTCAATACTATTTTTCGTAATGGCTACACCAATTTACATTCCAACCAGTGGTGCACAAGGGTCCATTTTCCCCACATCCTCACCAACATTCATTATTCTTATCTTTTACAACAGCCATTCTTACAGGTATGAATGATATCCATTGTGGTTTTGATTGGGGGAAATGAGAACTTTCAAATATCGTGAGGGTATTTATTAGTTGGCACAACCTTTTGTAAGTATAGTTTTGCAATATTAATTAAGAGTTTTAAATATTGTCTCTTTTCTGAAATTCTACTAGAATTTAATTCAATGAAAATAATAAGATATTTGAAATATATAATTATATATTTTTATATATTTTAATAAAAATTGAAAACACCTAAACATTCAACAATAGGGGAGTTATTAAATTTGTCTTTTTAAACAAATTCCTAGAAACATACAAACTACCAAAACTGAAGAGGGAAGAAATAGAAAATTTGAACAGATTCTATGTCAGGAAAGAAATTGAATCAATAATGAAACGTCTCCCAACAAACAAAAAGTCCAGGGCTGGATGGCTTCTCAGGAGAATTACACTAGACATTTAAAGAAGACTTAATACCTGTTCTTCTCAAACTGAGGGAAAACTTCTAGACTCATTCTACAAGGTGAGCAGTACTTTGATTCAAAAACCAGGCAAAGATCCCACTAAAAAGAAAAATTACAAGCCAATATCCTTGATGAACATGGCTACAAAAATTGTCAACAAGATACCAGCAAACTGAATTCAACAGGACATTAAATGAATTATCCACCATGATCAAGTGGGATTTATTCCTGAGCTGCTGGGTGGTACAATATTCTGAAATCAATCAACGTGATATACCACATTGTTTAAAAGAAAGGATAAGACCATATGATCCTCTCAACAGATGCAGAAAAAGAATTTGACAAAATATAGCATTTTTTCTTGATAAAAACTTACAACAGAGTAGGGATAGAGGGAATACACCTCAACATCATAAAAGTGATCTACATGAAAGATCTACTCAATGGAGGAGTAGATCATTCTCAATGGGGGAAAACTCAGAGCTTTTCCTCTGCATTTAGAAATAAGATAGGGATGTCCACTCTCACCACCGTTATTTAATGTAGTGCAGAAAGTCCTAGCCTCAACAGACAACAAAAAGAGATAAAAGGCATCCAAATGGTAAGGATTATGTTGTTTTTATTTTTATTTTATCCTTTTTGGTGTTTTCTAAATTTTTTATATTAATGTTAGGGAATATTTCTTTTGTGATCTGAAAACATTATAATAAAAATCTTACTAGTGGCTCAATTTTGGTTTATCCAATATGTATTTGATTACATTTCTATAATTATCAAAATTAGTATCAAAGCAGTAACTTACCTGATATATAAATTGTATAATCCCTTTCCTTTTTTTTTTGATGGGTCTTGTTTGCTTTTTTTAAAAATAATTTTTAAAAAATTTTAATTAACATATAATGTATTATTAGCCCCAGGGTACAGGTCTGTGAATCGCCAGGTTTACACACTTCACAGCACTCACTATAGCACATACCCTCCCCAATCTCTTTCCTTCTTAATCCTTATTGCATTCCTACATGTTTGTTAAAATAATTTGGTGTTATAGGTTTAGCTTATTATTATTATTATTTTTTAATTTTTTATTTTTTATAAACATATATTTTTATCCCCGGGGGTACAGGTCTGTGAATTGCCAGGTTTACACACTTCACAGCACTCACCAAAGCACATACCCTCCCCAATGTCCATAACCCTACCCCCCTTCTCCCACCCCCCCTCCCCCCAGCAACCCTCAGTTTGTTTTGTGAGATTAAGAGTCACTTATGGCTTGTCTCCCTCCCAAGACTATACTTTCTGGGATCATTTCTATAGTTTGTTATTATTATTATTTTAATATTATGTTATGTTAGTCACCATACAGTACATCATTAGTTTCTGATGTAATGTTCCATGATTCATTTTTTTGTTTGTGTTTAGCACCCAGTGCTCCATGCAATACATGCCTTCCTTAATATCCAACTCTAGGCTCACCTGTTCCCCCTCCCCCCTCCCTTCTAAAACCCTCAGTTTGTTTCCCAGAGTCCATAGTCTCTCATGGTTTGTCTCCCACTCCAATTTCTTCCTCTTCATTTTTCCCTTCCTTTTCCTAATGTCATCTATATTATTCCTTATGTTCCATATGATAATCATCTTTCTCTGTTTGACTTATTTCACTTAGCCTAATCTCCTCCATTTTCATCCATGTTGTTGCAAGTAATGGGTATTCATCCTTTCTGATGGCTGAGTAATACTCCATTGTATATATGGACCACATCTTCTTTACCCATTCATCTGTTGAAGGGCATCTTGGCTCCTTCCACAGATTGGCTATTGTGGACATTGCTGCTATGAACATTGGGGTACAGATGGCTCTTCTTTTCACTACATCTGTATCTTTGGGGTAAATACCCAGTAGTGTAATTACTGGGTCATAAGGTAGCTCTATTTTTAACTTTTGGAAGAACCTCTACACTGTTTTCCAAAGTGGCCATACTACCTTACATTCCCACCAATAGTGTAAGAGGGTTCCCCTTACTCCACATCCTCTCCAACACTTGTTGTTTATTGTTTTATTGACTTTGGCCATTCTAACTGGTGTAAGGTGGTATCTCAATGTGGTTTTTATTTGAATCTTCCTGATGGCCAATGATGATGAACATTTTTTCATGTGTCTGTTAGCCATTTTTATGTCTTCTTTGGAGAAGTGTCTGTTCATGTCTTCTGCCCATTTTTTGACGTCTTTTTTGCATGTATTGAGTTTGAGGAGCTCTTTATAGATCTTGGATATCAACCCTTTGTTTGTAGTGTCATTTGTGAATATCTTCTCCCATTCTGTGGATTGCCTCTTAGTTTTGTTGACTGTTTCCTTTGCTGTGCAGAAGTTTTTTTATCTTGATGAAGTTATTATTTTTTAGAGATTTATTTATTTTAGAGAGGGGAGAGAATGATCAGGGTGTGGGGCAGAGGGAGAGTGAATCCTCAGACTTCCCACTGAATGCAGAGCCCAACATGGGCCTCCATCCCAGGATGCTGAGAATATGACCTGAGCTGAAATCAACAGTCAGACGCTTAACTGACTGAGCTACCCAAGGGCCCCAGGTTTAGATTATTATTTTACATTTTTATATTATTATCTACCTTAATTTACAGGAAAGTTTTAGCCCTGAATTTTATAAACATGTTTTAAAACATTTTTTCCTGCTTAATTATGTATATTTTATTGGTTTTCCTGATAACCAAAATTGCAAAAAAGAGCAGATAATAGTTGTGCAGGGGTTGGGTTGTGGGAAAATTGGGGGGATTTTGGTTAAAGGGCACAGATTTGCAATTAGAAGGTGAATAAGTTCTGGAGGTCTAATGCACGTCATTGTGATTCTAGTCAACAATACTGTATTATGTACTTCAAGGTTGCTAAGAGATTACATCTTAAATGTTTTCTCCACAAAATAGAAATAATTATGTGACAAGATGGTGGTGTTAGCTGAGACTATGGTGTCAGTGATATTGCAATACATAAATAGATCCAATCAATATGCCTTAATATTATACAATGTTATGTATCAATTACATCTTAGTAATAAAAAGAAATTTTTACATTATAGCTTTCTATTTCTTATAGATATATGCATATGATACACAAATAAAATTGTCGTTTTCAATCTTTGCACAATTTATTTGATATCTTTTTTTTTTTTTGATATTCTTCAAGAGGTAGACACTCCTTTGAGTACGACCTGGACTTACTGATGTGCTTCTTAATTAATAGAAAACAGCAGTGGTGATGTGGGACTTCGGAGACGAGATTATGAAAGGCACTGTGACTTCTTTCTCTTGAATTTCTCACTCTGGGTGAAGTTAGCTGACATGTCATAAGGAGAAGCCCATGTTTGGGGGAGCTGAGGCCTCCTGCCATTAGCCAATGAAGAACCAAGGTCTCCAGGCAACAGCCATATGAGTGAGTCTTCTTGGAAGCGAATCCTTTAGTCCTGTCAATCTTCAGATGTCTACATCCCAAACGCCATTTTGACTGCAACTTTGTCAGAGATGCAGAGCCACGAAAAGCCACAGAAGTTGTTCCTGGATCTGACCTTTAGAAACTCATGTGAGATAGTAAATGCTTCTTGTTTTCAGCCACTAAAATCTGGGAGGAATTTGTAATGAAGCAATAGGTAACTAACTTTAGTGTATTTCTCTGTGTGACTAATACATTGTTAGGTAATAATTTGTTACATTAAAAGTTCATCATTGTACACTGACTGTGTAACAGGCATTGTGTCAAATATTTTACCTGAACTATCTTATTTGATTCTCACTCGTATCTTGCATTGTAGGTTCAATTATGTATCCTTGTTTTACAGAGGAAGAAATTGAGTCTTAGAGAGTAACCTGCTTAATTGAGTAAGTTAAAAAGCCAGGATTATAATGCAGAAGTCCATGCCACACTGATTCATTCTTCAGGCGGTTGGAGTGAATCTCTTATTAGTGTTTTTGAGAAAGTGAGATGCAAAGCCTCATATGCTCCACATTCTGATGCTTATAACACTATTTTTTTTTGTTCCATATTATATGCCTTGAGCTTCTGAGGCCTGCTTCTTTTCCTGCCAGTAGTAACCAAAGGAATCCCAGTATTTAGTCTTGAAAAACAGGCCTTCCTAATTATGCATAAAGGAAGACAGTGCAATAATATAAGAAGGAAATGTTTGTTTTTTTCTTTCCCTACACTTTTAGAGAAAACCAGAAACTATTTTTTCTTATATTAATTTTAGATAAGGATTTTTATAAGATACCTGGGATTCAGAGATTATTGCTAACTACTGTTGATGGTAACCTTTAATTTTTTTTTAAAGATTTTATTTATTTATTTGACAGGCAGAGATCACAAGTAAGCAGAGAGGCAGACAGATAGAGGAGGAAGCAGGCTCCCCGCTGAGCAGAGAGCCCCATGTGGGGCTCGATCCCAGGACCCTGGGATCATGACTTGAGCTGAAAGTAGAGGCTTTAAACCACTGAGCCACCCAGATGAGGCCTCCTGCCACTAACCTTTAATTTTTGAAAGGTCAGTAATTTTAATTAGTGGTTTTACTTGATAATGTGTTACCTTGGTAATAATTTTGATGCAGATGTCACTTTTTTCTAAAGGCATAAAACTTGGGAAATCTCTGTGAAATCAGAAGGAGATTATTGTTATTTCCCTCTTATTTCACATGCTTGAGGTTAAATAAAACTACAGATTTTGTACTTAAATAGAAAGTTTGGGAATCTTGTCTTACTTAAGTTTAACAAAGGGCATACTTCAATAGTATATTTCTTAGTCCTTATTTAATTGAGAAAGTCTTTCTGTTGTTTTCACAAATGCACAATTACTTGAATGGATATAAAATTCCTAGGGTCACACCTGTGACCTACTAGTCATTCAATAGACTTTGATTGTTCTACTGTCCTCTTCAACACTTCCATTATTTTTTCTTTTCTTTTTTGGGAACACTTATAATTCTTAGCTCTTTGTCCTCTACTCTCCACATGTATGGTCTTCTCTAATTATTTTACTCTTTCTGTCTTCCTTCCAGGCTTCTCATTTTTGTTTTTAGTACTGATTTGATGGGGGTAGGGTAGACTTTTCTTCTTTTTCAGAGGGTAGATTAGGTGATATGTGGTTCAAAATGTATTTCTCAATTCATCTTGACTGATGATGCAATTAGTGAGAATTCCACCAGGATTTTCTGAAATCTTTTCTTACCATTTGATCTCAAAGCCACCTTTTTCATTTTTGTGTCTTCAAGAACAGTTTATTAGGAAATTAAGAAGAGGCATATCAGCTCTTCTTCATGGTGCCTTGGAGTCTGTTGGGGTTCCCTCGGAGGGGTGGAGGCGACCGGACCAGCCGGAGGCCCCTTCCCGGGGCTGAGCGGGATGGCGAGTGTCGCGAACGCGGACGCACCAACGGACGACACCAGGCTCGGGGGATCTGTCGAAGCAGGATCTCACTTTATTGAGCGGGGTTGCAGCTTATATTGGGTAGGGGATGGGAAATGAGGTCAGCGGGGAGAGAGCCTATGGGGTTTGGTTACGTAGTCAGTAACTGGGTAGGGTGTGTTGGGCGAGAGGAGGAAATATCAGAGATATGCGGAACCGAAACCGCCATGTTGGCGCCAATACTGCCACGGTGGCGCCTTTTCTAGCCGGAAGAGAAGGCAGGCCAGCGCCATCTTTGCTGTGCTCAACAGGAGTCTGCTTCAGAATGAAGCTGAATATCTTTTTCTCAGCTATTGGCTGCCAGAAACTCATTGAGGTAGACTGTGAACGCAAACTTCATAACTTTTGGGAGAAGAATATCGCCACAGAAGTTCCTGCTGCTGTTCTGGGGAAAGAAGGGAAGGGTTACGTGGTCCAAATCAGTGGTGGCAATGACAAAAAAGGTTTCCCCACGAAGCAGGGTGTCTTGACCCATGTCTGTGTCTGCCTGTTGCTGAGTAAGGGGCATTTCTGATATAGACCAAGGAGGACGGGAAAGAGAAAGTACAAATCTATTTGGGGTTGCCTTATTGATGCTAACCTCAGTGTTCTCAACTTGGTCATTCTAAAAAAAGGGGAGAAGGATATTCCTGGACTGATACTACTGTGCCTCGCCACCTGGAGCCCTAAGGAGTTAGAAGAATCCACAAACTTTTCAGTTTCTCTAAAGATGATGTCCACCAGTATGTTGTGAGAAAGCTCCTAAACAAAGAAGATAAGAAACCTAGAATCAAAGGGCCCAAGATTTAGCCTCTTGTTACTCCATGTGTCCTTCAACACAAACACTGGGATATTGCTTTGAAGAAATAGTGCACTCAGAAAGATAAGGAAGAGGCTGCAGAATGTGCTAAACTTTTAGCCAAGAGAATGAAGGAGGCCTGAGAAAAACACCAGGAACAGATTGCCAAGAGACGGAGTCTGTTCTCTCTGACAGTTTCTACCTTTAATCTGAGTCCAGTCAAAAATGAGGTTTCCTAAGAGTGACAAATAAAAATGTCTTTTGATAAAACATCAAAAAAAAAAAAAAAAAAGAAAAGAAAAGAAAAAAAAAGAAGCAGCAGCCTTTTTTTTTTTTTTTTTTTCAGGCTCCTACACTGTGTAGAATTCCTCACCATGTTAACTTGCAAGTCCAAATTCAGTAATTTAAAGTACGTGTAAACATCAAAAAGATATCTAGGTCACACTTTTTCAAACATCTCTTTGGACATTTATTTCTCATACTTTAATTCGTGATTAGGGTATAAATATCTCACCTTCCAGATTTCCCCCATTGATTTTGTTAGCAATGTATTTTCTTTTCTTTTCAGTGTTCCAAAATTCATTGTTTATACATCACACCCAGTGCTCCATGCAATACATGCCCTCCATAATACCCAAACCTTCAGTTTGTTTCTCAGCGTCCACAGTCCCATATGGTTTGTCTCCCCCTCCGATTTCCCCTAACTCAGTTCTCCTCTCCGCAATGTATTTTCTTAAAAGATTTTATTTGTGAGAGAGAGAGAGAGAGAGAGAGAGAGAGAGCGCGCGCCATGGGAGGGGCTGAGGCAGAGGGAGAAGCAGACTTCCCACTAAGCAGGGTGACGCAGGTCCCAATCCCAGGACTCTAAGATCATGACCTGAGTCAAAGACAGATACTGAACTGAGTGAGCCACCAAGGCACCCCATTAGCAATGTATTTTTATTTATAAAGTTTTAAACAGTTTTTTGACCTCTGTCCTGAGAATTCGGAACACTCACTGTTTGATCTTTATGGAAATTTGTTTCTTAGAATAAAAATATTAATCATGATTTTATAAATTTCTTATCTTTGAACAAGGTTTAAATTTGCAAATAGTTGTAAAAATAATTCATCAACTTTCTAAAAATCTTGCATAATGCTGGAAGAAAAATACACTGAATCATAGAACATGTTCCTTTGTGTGACTTTCAGATGAAAAGAAATAAATTGATTATCTTGTATGTCTAGAACTCTACATTATGCATGCAATAGGGAATAAAGGAAGGAAACATAGTCCTTGAACCTAAAGAGTTCAAAACATTGTTGGAGAGAAAAAAAATGCAAAGCAATACAAGATAGTATGTAATCAATGATCATGGATCAAAAAGAAAATAGAAAATTACCTCTGGAGTGACTCTGTCCACTGGCAGTTTAATTATTTTTTAAAAGATTTTATTTATTTATTTGACAGAGATCACAAGTAGGCAGAGAGGCAGGCGGGGGTGGGGGGAAGCAGCCTCCCTGCTGAGCAGAGAGCCTGATGTGGGGCTTGATCCCAGGACTCTGAGATCATGACCTGAGCCGAAGGCAGAGGTTAATCAAACCACACAGGAGCCCCAATTACTTTTTTATCTTCAAGTTTGAAGATAAAGCAGGATATTGAATCACTCTACATTTAAAGATAAAATAAAATGTGGTGTACTATACAGTGGCTAACTGAACATAATAAAAATAAAAATAAAAATAAAAATTAAAAAAAATCTGCTTTTTTTCATGGGGTTGTCTTAAGCCTGTATTTAAATTGTATAGGGGCAACATGTTTTCCAAGATGGATTGTTTAGAAAATAGTTTGTGTCTGGGACACCTGAGTGGCTCAATTAGTTAAGCGTATGCCTTCAACTCAGTTCCTGATTCCAGAGTCCTGGGATTGAGTCCTGCTCGGTCTCCTTGCTCAGTAGGGAGCCTGCTTCTCCCTCAGCCCTCTGCTTCCCTGCTTGTGTGCTCTCTCTCTCTTTCTCTCGCTCTCTCACAAATAAATTAATAAAATCTTAAGAGAGAAAATAATTTGTGTCTCAAGGATTGTTGACTGTCTTTACACTTAACAAAATCTTTAATTTCTTACATTATTAAAAACAGAAAAGATACAAAGAAAGACATTTGTGAACTTTTTTATCTTATTAAACTTGACTTTTTTTTTAGCAAATAAAAAGAAATCAATATTTGTGGCTCAGAATTCCTTTAGGTTTTATGCTTCTGGGAAATTATATATAATTTGATATTGGATAGTAGCAGAATGCCATGTTTTCATTTTGCTACAGCTGCTTTTAACCTTGGGATGCCACCTAGCAATGCTCTTCAATGACAGCTGGACATAACAGCAGAACCCTTCTATAGGCAGGAATTTCCTGGAATAAAAATATTGAGTGTCACTGGAGTGTCTTATTAGTTTCTTTCTCTAGGATAGTTTCAGTTCTTTTTTCCTGTTATAGAGCTATTTAAAAATATGAGAAACTAGGGATACTTTGAAATATCTGCATGATAATACTGAGGAAAGATTTTCATAATGTACCAAATCTCTGAACTTCCTGGACCAAAAAAAAAAAAAAAAGGAGGAGAGAGAGATTAATAAAATCCTCTGAATCAGATACAACCTTGTTTTGCAAATTTTTAAGTGTCGCATGGCTGCAAATAAGTTGTTTTACAGCTCTGTTCGTAACTCTAGAAATGAAGATACTGTTATTGCTCCAGGAGGAGCAATAACAGGGTGTTGCATAGGTTAAGTAAGGGAATTGCATACTTCTTTAGGCTATGTGGCTGTATCTCACTCTGCCTGATTGCCTTCTATCCAGCAGCCAGGTAGAGTCTATGTATAAAACATTCAATTAGAAGTAGACATACCATACAGTAATTCCATGACTGGATATTTACCCAAAGAAAATGCAAATGCTACTTTGAAAAGATATATGGCACCTTCATGTTCATAACAGCGTTATTTATGATAGCCAAGATATGGAAGTGACCTAAGTGTCCATTGATGGGTGAATTGGTAAAGAAGATGTAGTGTATATATACAATGGAATATTACTCAGCCATAAAAAATTAGATCTTGCCATTTTGGGGAACATGGATGGACTTAAAAGGTATTCTGCTAAGTAAAATAAGTCAAAGAAAGACAATTCCATATGATTTCATTTATATGTGAAATGTAAAAACAAACCCAAGCAGATTCATAAATGCAGAGAACAAACTGGTGGTTGCCAGAGGGAAAAAGGGGTGGGAGGAGGAGCAAAATGGATAAGAGGAGTGGGTGACAGGCTTCCAGTTACGGAATGAATAAGTCACAGGAATAAAAGAAAGAACATAAGGAGTATAGTCAATAATATTATAATTGCATTGTATGGTGAAAGATGGTGACTACGTCTATCATGCTGAACATTGTATAATGAATAGAATTGTCAAATCACTGTTGTCCACCTGAAACTAATGTAACATTGTATGTCAACTTTATTTTAATAATAAAAGTAAAAAAAAACCTTATGAATTAAAAAAAGGATCACATTTTCTATTTTCTTCACTGACCCAGTAAGAGGGAGGTATGATAGGTCTCCACACAAAAAATTCTAGAGCACATGGGCCCTATTTAACCCTCTTAGGCATAGCTCAGATTCTTTTCCTCAGGTTCTCACCTTTTGTTTACTGCATAAATGGCTCTTTCACTCCTTTCCAGACCCTTCCCCAAAGTGGGATTAGCAACACATATGTGGCTGTGGTTTAATTTTAAGCTTAATTTGTACATGACTTTCTGGTCGCAATATTGTTAACGTCAGAGGGTCCTGTTGCTAAGGACATCTACATGGCACATGCATGTTAGTATCAGTTGGATCCTCTGCTCCATTTGATTTAATTCTATTCATGATTTGTTTTAATTTTGTGGTAGCAAGGATGGAAAGAGACATTCTGCATTTTCTGTCCTCTTATTTTATCTTTACAAGGTCTTGGTGACTTGTAACCATTACCTTGAATTCACTGACATCACACATTCTATTCCTATGCACTAACCTTGATTCATTTCCTTTTTCCAATAAAAATATCCTCCTGTGACTGGTGCTGCCCACTCAATACCACACATGTAGATTCTACTGAATGGCAGCTGAATCAAGAAATATTCCCTCTCAAGGATGTGGAGAAAGGGGAACCCTCTTATACTGCTGGTGGGAATGCAAGTTGATGCAGCCACTTTGGAGAATAGTGTGGAGATTCCTCAAGAAATTAAAAATAGAGCTTCCCTATGACCCTGCAATTGCACTCCTGGGTATTTTTTTTTTTTTTTTGTCATAGAGAGAGAAGCGAGAGCAAGCACAGGCAGACAGAGTGGCAGGCAGAGGCAGAGGGAGAAGCAGGCTCCCTGCCAAGCAAGGAGCCCGATGTGGGACTTGATCCCAGGACGCTGGGATCATGACCTGAGCTGAAGGCAGCCGCTTAACCAACTGAGCCACCCAGGCGTCCCGTCTCCTGGGTATTTACTCCAAAGATACAGATGTAGTGAAAAGAAAAGCCATCTCTTCCCCAATGTTTATAGCAGCAATGGCCATGGTCACCAAACTGTGGAAAGAACCAAGATGCCCTTCAACGGACAAGTGGGTAAGGAAGATGTGGTCCATACACACTATGGAGTATTATGCCTCCATCAGAAAGGATGAATACCCAACATTTGTAGCAACATGGACGGGACTGGAATTATGCTGAGTGAAATAAGTCAAGCAGAGAGAGTCAATTATCATATGGTAATTGTGGAGCATAACAAATAGCATGGAGGACAAGGGTAGATGGAGAGGAGAAGGGAGTTGAGGGAAATTGGAAGGGGAGGTGAACCATGAGAGACTATGGACTCTGAAAAACAATCTGAGGGTTTTGAAGGGACGGGGAG
>NC_081561.1:106370293-106388089 GCF_022355385.1 Mustela nigripes
CCAGGTGGTGGGTATTGGAGAGGGCATGGATTGCATGGAGCACTGGGTGTGGTGCAAAAACAATGAATACTGCTGAAAAGAAATAAAAAATTAAAAAAAAAAGAAATATTCCCTCTCAGCACATAGTGCGGTGCAATATCTCATTTGATAATATCGGAATTCTTTCTGTTCTAGTTAACTATTGCCATTTAACAAACTACCCCAAAACTTAGTGGCTTAAAGCAAGTGATTTATTATATCTCACTAGTCTGTTGATCATGAGTTTAAGATTCTGGTGATTTGTCTATTCCATGTGGTGTTGATTGAGGTCAGCTGGTGTACTCAGCTGGCAGATGGACTGGTCTGGAGGGTCAAAAATGACTTCATTCACATGTCTGCTACCTTGATGGAGATGGGTGGAAGGCTGGCCTTAGTTCTCCAGGATAGTTAGACTTCCTATGGAGCTCAGGCTTCTAGAGCAAGTATTCCAAGTGGCCTTGGGATAAGCTGAAAGGATTCTATGACCTAGACTAATTATTTCCAGAATGTTAATTCTGTTACATTCTTTTGATCAGACAATTCACTAAGGCCAGCCCAGTTTCAGAGAGAGGGAAATTAGAGTCAGTTTTTCAGGAGAAGGTGTAGTAAAGAATTTTTGATCATCGTTCATTCACCACAGTTGTCCTGCAGTTTTAGCCTAAAATTTGATGTTAAGGCTGAGTGGCATGGCAGACAATTTGGAAGTGACAACTCTGCGGCCCAGAATTCACGTTTATTAGTGTGTATGCTGTATTTATTTTGTGAATTACGTGTATTAAGACAGGTACATGTGCCCTTGAATTTTGTGACTTAAGTAGCAATTATAAAGCAACTTGATTATGGAGGGAATCTACTTCGGCCATGACAATGATGACAGTGATAGTAGCAACAGATACTATGGCTATTACTTTTTGCATCAACACCAACACCATTTACTCAGTGCCCATGGGTTGTGTGCCAGGCACCGGGCTATAAATTGGCACTTATCCTAAAACAATTCTACAAGGGAGGAATTATTATTCTTATTTTGTAAATGAACACACTGAGGCTCTGAGTAGTTAAGTAAATTGCAGTGTAGTGAGGCAGAGAGAGGTATCTGGAACCAGACTGAGTTCAAATTTCAACTGAGCCAGTAACTACTGGTCTGACTTTTGAGTAAGTTCCTTTATTTATTTATGCTGCAGTTTCCTCTTCTGTAAAAAGGGGAGAGATAGCAGCACCCACTTCATGAGAATGTTATGGGTAAATATAGACACTAAGGACAGTACTTGGTATTTGGTGTTAATTATTAGTGTCCATATTTACACAGCTAGTAAATACGCTTACTGAATTCTGAGTGCTGAAATACGGGATGAAAATGAAGAGCTCCAAAATACCTAGAAGAATACTGGCATGGGGACCAGAGTAGAGTCTGTATCTGTTCAATTTGCAGAAGTAATTATTTTATTTTGCAATAGAGTAGAAAAACAAAGAAGCACAACAGTCCTCTATTTGGCTTTATCATCTCAAAGTGGGAAGCACCTTTAATAATGTTCATCTCTTTTACTTCCCTAATTAATTCAGGTATTCATTTAACAAAGATTTCTGAGTAACCCTTATGAGCCAGGTGTAGGGCTAACCTCTGGGGTTAAAATGCTGGACAAATAAGCGGTATCCCAGCCCTCACCAGTTGCTCTATTTGTGGAGTGCAGCTTTATGTCAGGTTCCTAAACTTTGATGTCTTATGACTTAGGGTTGACTGTATTTTTTGCATCCTAGAAATTCATCTTGCACTAGCAAGTTGACTTTAGTAAAAATTCAAGGGATGTCTTGGGAATGCAAGGGATATAATAGACCATATTTGATTCAGTGAGTAGTTTACTGTGACAATGGATGAGACCCATTCTCATGAGACCAACCAATGCTGGTTAGGACAGAAGAAGAATTTGAAGGATTTGGAAATTTGTTTTTATTGTCTTTTTACTTCCAGGTTTATGCTTGTGATGATTAATTTTATGTGTCAACTTGGCTAGGCTACGGTTCTCAGTTGTTTGGACCAACAACAGTCTAGATGTTGCTGTGTGGACAGTTTTTAGATGTGATTCACATTTAGTCAGTAGACTTTGAGTGAAATAGGTCACTTTTCTTAATGTGGGTAGACTTTATCCAATCAGTCAAAGGCCTTCAGTACAAACACTGACGTTTACCAAAGAACCAAATTTTTACAAGATTGCAATATAGAAACCCTGTCCGAGTTTTCTGTCTGCTGTCCTGCCCTATGTATTCTGATCTCAAGACTACAACATCATCTCTTAACTGAATTTCCAGCCTACTTGCCTGTTCTACAGAATTTGGACTTTCAGCCCCTACAGTTGCACAAAGCAATTCCTTACAATTTCACTCTCTCTCTGTCACTCTTTCTCTCCTGTTGGTTATGTTTCTTATAGAATCTGACTAATAAAATGCCCCACTCTAGAGCAAATTTATGAAGACAAGTGGAATGCTTTGGGGTGTATTACATGATAATGTCTTCTTTCCTCCATATATAGAAGTTTGAAAGTTAATTGGATTTTGGAATCCATAGCATCAAACATCAGTGAGTCTGGAAATTAATATCCGATTTTCAAACACTGTGTGTGTGCATCTGTCTCACACGGCTGCTGTTAGAGAGCTGCTTGTTCACATTCAGCCTTGCTGGCTAGGTTTAGTCTCCTGTCATAGAATTTATAGCTTCCACAGAAGGAGTGCCTACACCCTGACAAGGAAGATCTACCCTGTCTGACTCTGATAATATCATCTTTTTAAAAAAAATTGGAGGTGAACATATCCTGGTTTTCTAAGTGTATGTCCTCCCTGTGTCACTGCTGACCTTTCCCATATGAATCTCAAGCACATTTATCCCTACAGTTTTGTTGGATGTCTTAGTCTGCTTGGGCTGCTGTAACAAAATACTATAGACTGTGTGGCTTAAACAGCAATATATTTCCTTGGTTTTGAAGGCCAGAAGTCCAAGGTCAGGATGCCAGTATAGTTGGGATCTGGTGAGAGCTTTCTTTGTGGCTTTCAGATGACTGCCCTTTCCCTTTGTCCTCGCAGGGCTTTCCTCAGTGTGTGCACGTGGAGAGAGAGTGAGCTCTTTTTAGAAGGGACCAGTCCCATCATGGGGCCCCACCCTCATGACCTCATCCTAACCTAATTACCCCCTCAAGACCCAACCTCCAAATACCATCGTACAGGGGGTTAAGGCTTCAACATATGAATTTGGGGGGGATACAGATGTTCAGTCTATTACTATGGTTATAAACAGGAGATGAGCTTTAGACAAGAAATTAAATTTTTTGAAAATAAACATACACATGCTTGGTTATATAAAGAAAGGAAAAGAAGTGAAACTTGGCTGAAATTTTTACATGTGGTTTCTTTGGAGAAAATGCTGTTTATTTCCAAAAAAGTGTCTAATCTCAGACAAATCAAACTTTCCTGTGGGTTGAACTCCTGCCAGGCACTATTGCGTGTGATGAAGACAGCACAAAGAAGCTGCATGGCACTTTTGACCTGCTTGATTTCTCTGTACTTTTTTCTACAGGCCATACATATGGAGTCTGCATACTAGAAAAATATCAATACATTGGCTGATATTTATGAATTACTGCTGGACACTGAGAACTGTGCTTGTTGGTCATAGTGGTGACACTGTTGTGGATGGGAATCAAAATAGAGTCATTGACCTTGAGCAGTGCTTTTATAGTGTAGTTAGGGAAAGCACTTATTGTCCTCACCCTCTCCCATGTACCTGTTTATGGCTTGTTTTGCTGGCTTTATACAGAAACCTTAGGCCACTCATTTAAAGTGTAGAGCAGCGATTCTGACAGCTAAAAATGATTTGTTCGGATGTGTGCATTTTTCAAGCAGAGGAAAATTAGTATTAGTGTTTTGGCCTCCTTATATTCCACTGCATATATTGTAGGCAGCATATATGCTTTTCTTTAGGAAACTGGATGAAAGAATTAAGCTATGACTTCCATCACTTCTTTAACATCAAACTCTGAAACAAACCAATGTCTATTCATCAGCAAAAGAAAAATGCACAATTTCTTTAGCAGCAATGGAACGGTGGTTTAAAAATACCCAGTGCCCTCTGCAAAAGCCTTGGCTGAGCTATGAGAGCAGCCACTTGCCTGTCAGATGTCTAATTATTTCTCCCTCCTCCTCAGCCGTGCCGGTAGCAGGGAACCACTGAGACCATATTGTGGCCCATATGTGGGGAAGCTACTGCATTAAAGCCCTATGTAACATGCTGACAAGTCTACTGCAGGAGTTGAAGGTTTGCTGACTAAATTCCTCTAACCTACCATTCCACTGTTGGTATTTTTGAGTTTTCTCTCTCTGTGGTACAGGCTTTGTCAAGGGCTGAGATGTTGTTATCACGGTAACACCATTACTGTCAGAAAAGAAAGTGAGTATCTGGCTTAGACCAGATTTTAACAGTTGATGAATTAGACCTTAATTCCTAATGTTAGGTCACAAAAACCTGACATTCAGCTTGTCTTGCTTTCAAGTGTGCAGGATGTTCAGAGAAGTTAAGGCAGAGATGAATGTCATTCTCTCCATTTGCAGACCTAAAGACATCATTTTCTGAAGTTCACTGTTGCATGTTCATGTCAGGAAAGGATCTCTTCTTGCCTTTCCCATTTCTTCTTGCTATACTGTTGTACTTCTGCTAGCATTTATTTTTCAGTGCATTTTATATTTTTTATATTATATTTTATATTTTTTCAGTTAACTTTAAAAGAAGGAAACTAAACTCTAATCTATCCTAGTTTTCCCACATCCATCAGTAACTACTATGCTACTTGCCTCTTTCTTCTATCCTCATAAGAGGAATGGATAGTTTTTCTTTTGAGGAAGAACAAAAATAATTTTTTAAAAATGACAGGTAGGGGCTCCTGGGTGGTTTAGTTTGTTAAGCATCTGCCTTCAGCTCAGATTATGATCCCAGGGTCCTGGGACTGAATTCTGCATTGAGCTCCTCGCTCAGCAGGGTGCCTGTTTCTCCCTCTGCCTGCTGCTCTCCCTACTCATGGTTGCTCTCACTCTCTCTCTCTCAAATAAATAAATAAAATCTTAAAAAAATGAGAGGTAATATAGTATGTTATTTAACAATAACAACAGTATATGAAGGCTGCCTTATTGCCTAGTTTGAATTTGGGGAAACTGAGGCTAAGAGAGGGTAAATAACTTGCACAAGGTGATGCGACTCTGATACTGGGAAAATTGTGATCTGTTTGACTCCAGAAGCCTGTGCTTTTTCTCTTCAAGTCTGCTTATTGGTTTGAATCGGACAACTGAAGATTTCTCAGACTTTGCTCCACAGGACACTGACATCCTTATAAATTTAAGTAGATATCCTCTGCAAAGGGCTCTGTTGTCAAGTGTGTTTGGTATAATAGGATTCTCCAGAGAAATAGAACCAACAGGATATATGGATATCTGTATGTATATATATACATATATATATATGTATATATATATAAAATTTTAATGTATATGTATATATACAAATGTATAATATATGTTTATGTATGTATATACATATGTATTTATTACAGGAATTGGATCACTTGATTATAGAGGCTTATAAATCACACAATCAGCTGTCTGCAACCTGGAGAACCAGAAAAGCTGGTAGTGTAATTCAGTCTGAAATCCAAAGACCTGAAGAACTAGGGTAGCGGAACTGATAGTTTCACTATCAGTTGGAGTCTGAAAGCCAGAGAACCAGGAAGGCTGATGTCCAGGGGTCAGAGGAGATAGATGTTCCAGCTCAAACAGAGAGAGGAAATTCACCCTTCCTCTGCTTTTTTGTTTTATTTGGGCCCTTAGCAAATTTGATGACACCCACACACACTGGAGTGGGCAGTTTGCTTTACTCAGTTCACCAGTTCAAATGCTGATCTCTTTTGCAAGCACCCTCAAGACACACCTAGAAGTAATTTTTTAATCAGCTTTCTGGACATCCCTTAGCCCAATCAAGTTGACACGTAAAATTAACCATCGCATTTGGGAAATGTTGTATTTAATCATATTGAACAAGTTTTTTCACTACAAAACTCTTTGGAGCGTATGCACATTGAGATGTAAATTTTCAATAAAGAGGTACCACATTTGAATTTTCCTGAATATGGTTGACTACCATTTTTTTTTCTTTTTCTGTAGAACATGTGGGAACACAGTTTGGGTGATGTTGGATTAATCTTCTTCCCATTCCCTTCCCATATCAAAACAAATGCCTATGCCTGTGGCTTAGTTTGGTTCTATACAATGGTATTTGAAGGGCTATTTATTAAGCAGTGCATATGAATATATGCATATGAATCTTTGCTCTAATTACCAGATGGGAAGGTATTGTGAGACAGTGAAATTATAAAATATAGATAAAGCTGTGGCTTGAAGGAGCTAATGTGTGTCCTGTCATATTTAGGACATGGCATGTTAGAATTGGTAAAGAGTTAACATAACAATGCTAGCATACATGGCTTCCTGCATGGGATTGTAGTTTGTACCTTGATATATTGTCCTTCATTTCCCTTCCTTTCCCTCTGTGAGCAGAGCTTAAGGAGTTGTGGGTTGAGGTTGTGATTTCCAAGCTGAAGGCTTTTGACAGGAAGCCCTTTCCCAGTGTGGCAGATCAAAAAAATAATTCTAATACTGTATCTGACTTTCATTTGGGAGAACTGTTTCCATGTTGAAAAACTAAAACTCATGTCATTCATTTGTTGTGATATTGAGATAACCCTAAGATACTGAGATTTAAAGGCAAATGACATGTTTTTCTGGTGATAGGAGAAGAAGTTATAATCATCTTCTGCAATATAGGGAAAGTCACTAATTCTATTAGGCTGAAGAATCTGTATAGCTCTTTTAAGGAGGAGGTAATTACCAAGCAAAAATTTTAGCTAAAACACACAGAGTATTTTTTTAATGTATATGCCTTTGCAGTTAAAATATTATATATAAAAGATTTCTGACTACTCAGAAATCTGATTACTGTAAAGCTTGAGAATAAAGCATATATACTTGCTTGGGGCCAAAAGAGTTACTGCCAAAACCAAGTTTATTCCCTGACTCAAAGTCACCTAGATTAGTGGGTTTGCTGCAAGCCTAAAATGGCTTTCCACTGACATTTTTCTGAAACACAAAACCCCAAGCACAAGCCTGATTCACACTGTAAAAGAGGAAGCCTCTGAGATGAAGAGAAAAATCCTTGCCTGCTTGACTTTTCTTTAGAATCTCAAGAAACAGGATTGGGTCACTTTATTATATTTTTAATTTTTTCTAAAGATTTTATTTATTTATTGAACAGAGATCACAAGTAGGCAGAGAGAGAGAGAGGGAGAGAGGAAGAAGTGGGCTCCCTGCTGAGCAGAGAGCCCGATGCAGGGCTCGATTCCAGGACCCTGGGATTATGACCTGAGCTGAAGGCAGAGGCTTTAACCCACTGAGCCACCCAGGCACCCCATGGATTGGGTCACTTTAATCAAAAATTTTTTAGGGTCCAGAAAATAATTTCAATTGATGCTATTGGTTTATTAATAAATATTTTATTAGATTAAAAAAAGAAGAAATACTTGGATTACACACAGCACAGAGATAATTTCCTTGGCTCAGTGATTTAGGATCCCATCACTCTAATTTCAACATTTTTTATTGACATTATGGAACAGAAGGTTTTCTTGTGTGTTATTTTAAATAGCTGATCTCAACTCTCTGTTTATACAGACAGTTAATGAAGCAGTTAAAGTCAGTTTTTCAATAATACCCAGAGATCCATAAGCTGTCACTCAGCAACATTTATTTAACACTCTTGGTGAGCACAGAATCTTAGATATTGTCGGGAATAAAAAAGTAATAGATGTGATTCTTGCCTTCAAGGATTTTTCATTTGGGCAGCTATGAAGCACACACACATATGAAAACCAATGAGACTCTTAAAATAATGAAGCAACTTTAAAAGTTTTTTTATTTATTTATTGGACACAGAGAGAGAGAGAGAGACCGCAAGTAGGCAAAGAGGCAGGCAGAGAGAGAGGGGGAAGCAGGCTCACCTCTGAGCAGAGAGCCCGATACGGGGCTGGATCTCAGGACCCTGAGATCATGACCTGAGCCGAACCTGAAGGCAGAGGCTTAACCCCCTGAGCCTCCCAGACGCCCCAATGAAGCAACTTTAAAGACACCTAACAAGTTTATGAATTTGTGTTGATCTTACTTTTATTGTGTTAGTGTGGAAGAATTTACAAATAATAAACTTTAATTATTTTAGCCTTTATTTTTATTTATTTATTTAAAGATTTTTTTTTAAAGATTTTATTTATTTATTTGACAGACGGAGAGATCACAAGTAGGCAGAGAGGCAGGAGAGAGAGAGGAGGAAGCAGGCTTCCCACTGAGCAGAGAGCCAGATGTGGGGCTCCATCCCAGGACCCTGAGATCATGACCTGAGCCAAAGGCAGAGGCTTTAACCCACTGAGCCACCCAGGCACCCCTAATTATTTTAGCTTTTAAACAAAACAATTCCCCTCTTCCTCAGCTACCCTCACAAAGTTTTGAGGAATAGAGACCTTTTGGGGCAAACATTGGTGGAATAATTTTTGCTTAATAAAACAACTGTTGATGTGTTCAACTCTTGACCTTCAAAAACAGTTAGGTGGCCATGGTCACTACAACGTAACCCAGGGAGGAATGGAGAGCTAATCCAAGGTGAGTCCATGTGTTGTCTGAACAGTGGTTTTTAAATTGGTCAAGCCCAAAGTTCTGCCAACAAAGATGACGGTCATCAACTGAGACTTGGAGATACTTTCTCTGAGGAGTTTGAATGTGAAGCATAGTAAAAGTTAAAATGTTAGTGGTAAAGTAGAGGCTAAAAAAGATGCAGGGTCTATATTAAACTTGTTTCACCAACATCTTCAAAGGTAGCTAAGAGTAATAGTTCAGATTCCCTAATTATCAACTTCTGCTACAAATCTCACTCCATTAATGAGATGGAGATAGATTTTATGTCTTTACTTTGTGCTTTTTTTCTTATTCAATCTCAAAAATAGGCATATAAGATAGTACAACTCCACAGTAAGGCTCAGTCTCCTCTACAAATCTATTTTTTTTACTTCAAAGCTCAAAGAGGCTCTAAATTCTAAAGAAGATTTGGAAATTGTTGTTGTCTAGGCCTGTACAGGACTTTAGAGCTCCTCTCCTCCAAACCAAAAATCAAACACCTCAAGTCCACTGCTTGAACAGTACTCGTCCAGGTGCCACATGGTGGGTGAGCTGTAGGTACTCACTACGCTCTTTGATCTCTTCCTTGCACCACCTTCTGTTCTGTGTGCTTGGATGCCCACCTCCCATTTGTGTTTTCCCCTGGCCCTTGAAAGTTTTGTATTTCGCATTTCCTTGGCCATGTTTCTGGCTTCCTTAGACACTGTTTTTTGGCCATTTTGCCTCACACTGTGAAAGAGTTGCCCCAGGTCAATTTGTCCTAGGATTCTGGCTCTGCCAACACAGATGATAGCACTTCTACTAAACTTATTTAAGTTGTAGGACAGAAATTTTTCCTGGAAGACCAGAGTAATGAAGATGAGTAGTTGAAAAATAAGGTAAACAGGGAAGCTATTTGTTTATTTTTGACTCCGTTCTGCCACTTAGTAGCTATGGGACCTGGGATAAGTTACTTAACCTCTCTGAGCCTCAATTTAAAAAAACTTATAGATTGATGATAATAACAATTTACTAATATGACTGTGATTAGGATTAAATGAGATAACATGCACAAAATAATTTGTATACGTAAAGTGGTATGTCTAAGATAGATAATACTACTTAAACATTTCAAATAAAGATTAGATTTCAGAAGAGGTAAGTTAAGAGTAAGGAAAGTTAATGAATGTATCTTTAGAGTAATGCAGTGAAACACATTAAAGTAACCAGTTGTGAGATTACTAGAGAATAAAACTTGACTTCCTATATGAGTGGAAGTATTGTTCTGGGTGAAAAGAGAAGTACTGGAAGAGAATATGGTTAGGGATAGGCACTGCAGTTCATTCTTAAAAGACCAGGTTGCAGGGGGCACTTGGGTGGCTCAGTGGGTTAAAGCCTCTGCCTTCAACTCAGGTCATGATCCCAGGGTCCTGGGATCGAGCCCCACATCGGGGACCTGCTTCTTCCTCTCTCTCTCTGCCTGCCTCTCTGCCTACTTGTGATCTCTGTCTGTCAAATAAATAAATAAAATCTTTTTTTAAAAAAGAAGACCAGGTGGGAAGTGTAGAGAAACTACTGAGTTTCTGTATTGAATCTTTTTTTAAAATTTAATTTTATTAAATTTTTACTAAATTTTTCAGTATTCCAAGATGTAATGAATATTTTAAAAAACTTTTCTAAACCAAAGGTCAGTGACAAATAGGGACTTCTGTATGGGCAAAATTTAGCTTTAAGGAAATGTGTTAGGAGAGAAAGCTGCCTATATGTATGTCTGAGCAAAGAACAACAATAAAGATGGTGGAGGCAGAGCAAAGATAGCATTCAAGAAATGAGAAATTGGGTTCCTAAGTACAAGCTGTCTACCAGAGGGAGCATTTTGATGGCCCTCTATTGCCAAGGTGATTTCAGGAAGACGGATTATATATAGCACAAGTTATCTGTATAATTTGATATATATGTAGTGTTTGTGTACAAGAAACACTGCTAGATACTGTGGGACATATGAAGGTAAAAGAACTATGATCCTTACCTTCTAGAAGTATACTATCCACTGTAAGGACAAAACATGGATACAAATATTATTACAGTTGTTAAGCATCTGCCTTCAGCTCAGGTCATGATCCCAGCGGCCTGGGACCGAGCCCCAAACTGGGCTTCCTGATCAGTGGAAAATCTGCTTCTCCCACTCCCCCTGCTTATATTCCCTCTGTAACCATCTCTTTCTGTGTCAATAAATAAATAAAATATTTTAAAAAAAGATTTTATTTATTCATTTGAGATAGAGTGAGAGAGCACAAACGGAGGGTTGGACAGAGGAGGAGAGGTAGAAGCAGGATCCCCCTGAGCAGGGAGCCCCACAAGGGACTCCATCCCAGGACCCTGGGCTCATGACCTGAGCAGAAGGCAGACACTTAAGCGACTAAGCCATCCAGGTGCCCCTGAGCTGGGCTTTTAAACATTTTGACAGTCAGATGTAATAGGGTAAGCATTCCTGGCAACAGAATGACACAGAAAAATTTTATTATTTGGTATAATTCTAGTTTAAAATCAGATAGCCCCTGAGCTATCAGAGGTATAACATAATAGAGGTTTATCTCCCAATCCCTTTATTTAGAGAGGGCACTCAATGAACAGCCTTTGCAGTGATTCAGGGAGGTGGGCTCTGCTTTTGCTTGGTTTCACTGAGGCCTCAGAATCTCTCCTTCAAGTCACTATATGAGGAACCATAGAGATTGTGGAGGATTGAATGGGAGACTTTTGTGGTCCAGGCCTGAAAGTGACAAACACCACTTGTACTCATATTCTACTTGTCTTTGTCTTTTGAAAATTTGATTATAATGTGCTGTAGTGTAAGCCTCTTTGAGTTCATCTTACTTGGAGTTTGTTAAATTTCTTGAATATTTACATTTATGTCTTTCATCAGATTTTGGGAGATTCTAGACATAATTCCTCAAATAGTTCCTACTGAGACTCCCACAATGTGTATGTTTTTCTACTTGATTATATTCCACAGGTCCTTTTAGTTTTGTTTACTTTTCTTCAGACTTTTTCAATTTCTTAGACTTGATAATTTTCACTTATCTTTAAGTTTGCTGATTCTTAGTAATGCCTGCTCAAATCTGACTTGACTCTCTCTACTGAATTTTTTAGTTTTTATCCTACTTTTCAGCTCCAGAATATCTTTTAGGTTATCTTTAGGTTTTCTGTCTCTTTACTGATATTTCCATTTTGTTCATTCCTTGTTTTCCTGACTTTCTCCACATTTTTTTCTTTAATTCATTGAGCATCTTTCTTTATTTTTTTTGAAGATTGTATTTATTTATTTGATGGACAGAGATCACAAGCAGGCAGAACAGCAGGTAGGGGAGTGGCGGGGAAGCAGGCTCCCTGCTGAACAGAGAGCCCAGTATGGGTCTTGATCCCAGGACCCCGAGATCATGATCTGAGCTGCAGGCAGAGGCTTTAACCCACTGAGCCACCCAGGTGCCTCTCTTTGAGCATCTTTAAGACAGTTTTTTCATAGTCTTTATCTAATGGATCTGCCATCAGGTCTTTTTTAGAGACAGTTTTTGTTGGTTTCGTTTTTGCCTTAGAGGGGCAAAAGTTTCCTGTTTCTTTTTATGCCTTATGATTTTTTGTTGAAAACTGGACATTTGAACCTAGTAATGTGGCAATCCTCGAAATAAGATTCACCCCCTTCCCCAAGGTTTGCTGTTTTTTTATTATTGTTTTTGTTTTTTTGATTGTCATAGGCTATCTCTATGTCAAGGATCACTCTGAAGTAGAAAGTTAAGTTCTTCTCAGATCCTTTCTGAAGCTTTCCCTGAAAATGAACAGTAACTTTCTAATTTTCTTCATATATGCAATTATTTTTCAATACTTTAGTCTTTAATAACTGGCTCCTATAAGGGAAAAAGAAAAATGAGAACGGGAAAAATTGGTGTACTGGCTTTTTAAATTCCCTGGAAGTCACTTTAACTAGAAGGGGTGGGGCTTGAAACAATTGGGGGAGGAACAACAATGACTGCCCACCATTTTGTCTGCATCTTTGTGATAAGGGGCACTAATCAGTTTGCAGAGCATGGCTTCCCAATATTTGGAGGACAGGGTTTTTTGCCCCTCTGGCCTGCTAGCTGTGTAACACAAGTCTGGGGGTAGGAGATGGGTAGCTCTTACTGTGCTAAGAGCTCAACTTGATTTCAATTTACTATCCATGCCTTCCCTTGGAGGTTGCAATTCTTCAAGAGACTCCACAAAGTTCCAAAATAATATAATATCAGACAGATTCTGCCAAAGAAATTATGGTCTAGGTGGGGAGACAGATTTCCAGTGCTTTATACTCTGCCATCTTCCCAGAATGCTTAGATGACTTTTTATTCTTGAATGATTGTTAAATCAAGGAACCTGGCCGTGATCTCATCGGGAGGTAGAAAATAATTTTAAACAGAGCTAGTTTAACACAGAGGAATTTCTATTGCTTAGAGGAGTTCAGCTTTTTCTATAAGCTGGTTACCTTAACAAATGTGGCTAACAAGTTGAAAGGAAGGATTTGATGGGGTTTTGAATGAATATTTAAGGTGGTAGAATTGGTGAGTTGGGAGAAGAAGTTCTAGTTTTAGTCCTACTGAGCTGATATGTTAGTGGGACTTCTGGGCAGAAGTCTCTGGCAGTCACAGGAAATGCAGAACTGGATCCAGAAGAGAAATAAGAGCTAGAGGCAGGGATTTGGGGGAAAATCCATGATAGTCACCTTTTGTCCTCCCACACTACCCTCTCTCTGTGCCTTAGAGAGAAGAGTACCAGGTTGAATTAAACAAGGTTCTGATATAGACAATAATTCTTAGATGAATGTTTGGCTCTTGTACTTAATAACAAATATCTCTACAGTAGAACAAGCTGGTTGATATTAAAAAATATTCTAAGTGAGGTTTCAACCTGACCATCTCTCTGATTAGTATAGCCATCTCAGGTAAATATTATCTGTTTTAATGGCTGGTTCATAGTAAAGTCGTAATTTCAGTGACTCAAACCACTCTAGTCCTTAGATTTAACTGAATCAGACAAAACTTCACTCAGGACCAGCAATTATAAAATAAACAAGGACTGGATTGTTAAAGGAAAGAAATATATGCAGAAAAAAATGTTGCAAAGTAGGTCTATATCACCTGATCTATAAAAGGTAAGACATTTATAATAAGCATCATTTTTGGGGAAAAGGTTTAGGTCACAAAAAGAGTTAGAGCTAATAATTTAAACAGTTTCTTATGTGATAGAAGTCTACCCATGGAAAGGGATTCATCCAACTGGACAGTGGTCTTGCATAGAACAAATTGGGAAGGTGACCCAAGATGTGTGATTTTAGGCCCAGTTACAGACTTTCAAATCCTATTTGCAGCTTTAGTTGGTTAAGAAGGTAATCCTGTCTCTCAGGGCAAATAAGTATAATTGTAACTGGAAAAGAAGAAAGAAAATGTATATTAAAATAAAAAAGACATAATAAACATATTTGGAACTATGACGTTAGTGATTTTCTAATAGCTTTCCAGTCTCTGTACTAATCAATTTTAGAAGCACTGAATCAGTATTTATATTGTTTTTAAGGCGTTTAAAGCATTTTTAGAGTCTGGTATATTATACACTGGTAAGAATATAATTAATTTTAAAATCAATGTGCAAATGTTTAGAGAAATCTTATCTAATACATTAATACTTATATTATTTGTTAGTTTTGTAATAAGCATGGAAATATTTTGAAAAAGTTATTCACTTAAAATTTAATAAAGAGGAAACTAGACGGAGTTAAAATGGCCATGATCATTCTTCTTTGTGTTTAAAAGTATCGATCAGGGACATCTGGGTGGCTCAGTTGGTTAAGTGCTTGACTCTTCAGCCCAGGTCTTTATCTCAGGGTTATGAGTTCAAGCCCTGTGTTGGACTTTACACTGGGTATGGAGCCCACTTATAAATAATCAAATAAATAAATAAATAAATAAATAAATAAATAAAATAAAGTCATCTATCAACAATTAAGAACTTAGTTAAATACAACAAAGTTAACCCGATCTGTGTCTCAGGATGGCACAATGATCCTTTTCCAAGACTGAGTGTCAGAATCAGGGCCCTTCAGTCTATCCTGGCTTACTTTTCCTGGGATAGGGCCCTTTCCTTTCCCTAGACCCTAGCTTTCTTTATCATCGGTAGCCCCACCCTCGCCTTTTGAATGCGTTTCTTTTTTGCAGTGGAAAAGAAAACACACATTTGACTCCTTTTTTGAATTTTCTGAAATGTTCAAAAACGAGCTTGTTGATATTAAGACTTTATAAAATGGATAGTATAGTTGTTAGTGTAGCTTGTCCATGCATGTTTGCATCTCAGTAAATCAGAAATGTTTTCTGGGATTCCATCGAAAGCAAGGGAAAAGAGAAGAGCCTGAAACTAAGCAGCATGAAAGGGAAAAGCTATAGTGCAGAATAACTCCTTAGGTACCTGATGGGCTCCCTCCATGGGAAGCTCTAATCTGTGGTGCTCTCCAGCCCTGCAGAGGTTGGGTGGGCAGGGGAGGGATGGATGTCAGCAGTGCTGAAAGCAGCCCAGAGGAAGTCAGACAAGCAAAGTGTTTGTTCAGGTGTCTGCACAGGTGATGAAAAGAGGCAGGGTAACATGAAAAATAAAGAAACCAGTTTGAGAAGACCCTTTTAGGACATGTGGAAAGATAAAATAGTGAGAAAGTAACAAAGTACACATGTACTCTCAATTAATAGCAGAGCCAGGAACTGGGGTTTCTTATCTCTCAAGTCATTTTTTTTTTCTTCCCTCCAGAGGAGTTCCAGGAGGGCCAGAGAATGACTGACTATTCCATCTACAGACTTTCAGTGAATCTCTCTGTTTTTGTCTCACACCTGTTTTCTGTTTGCTGTAGTGCCTGGATCTTTTTTTTTTTTTTTTTTTTAGTCTAGAGCATTTCCCACATTAACATGCTCTACAACAGGGGTTGGAAAACTATGGTCCATGGGTCAAATAGGACCAGTCATCTCTTTTGTGTAGTTTGGTAGAGTTGAGGAGAGTTTTTACATTTTATTTATTTTTTTCTTTCAAATATGTAATATATAAATATATGTGCTCTCAAACTACATATAATAATAGAGATAAATTTTCAGTTTCATTGAGATATGATTTTATTGAGATATAACTGGCATACAGTATATATATAATAGAGTATAAGGTTGAGGTTCTACAACATGATGCCTTAACTTACGTATGTTGTGAAGTGATTACCACCATAAGTTTGGTGAATATCCATCACCTCATATAGTCACAAAAAAGTGATGTTTCCTTGTGATGAGAACTTTTAGGACCTATTCTCTTAGTAACTTTCAAATATACCATATAACAGTGTTAATGATAGTCATTATGTCCAACAGCACATTAAAAAGATTATCCACCATGATCAGGTGGGATTCATCCCTGGGCTACAAGGATGGTTCAACATTTGCAAATCAATCAATGTGATACAACAAATTAATATGAGAAGAGAGAAGAACCACATGGTCCTCTCAATTGATGCAGAAAAAGCATTTGACAAAATCCAGCATCCGTTCTTGATTAAAACGCTTCAAATTATAGGGATAGAGGGAACATTCCTGAACCTCATCAAATCTATCTATGAAAGACCCACAGCAAATATCATCCTCGACGGGAAAAAGCTTGCAGTCTTCCTGTTGAGATCAGGAACAAGACAAGGATGCCCACTTTCACCACTCTTGTTCAACATAGTATTAGAAGTCCTAGCAACAGCAATCAGATAGCAAAGAGAAATAAAAGGTATCCAAATTGGTAATGAAGAAGTCAAACTCTCTCTCTTTGCAGACGACATGATTCTTTATATGGGAAACCCAAAAGACTCCACCCCCAAACTACTAGAACTCATACAGCAATTCAGCAACGTGGCAGGATACAAAGTCAATGTGCAGAAATCAGTGACTTTCTCATACACTAACAATGAAAATACAGAAAGTGAAATTAGAGAATCGATTCCATTTACTATAGCACCAAGAACCATAAGATAGCTGGGAATAAACCTAACAAAAGAGGTAAAGGATCTGTACTCGAGGAACTACAGAAAACTCATGAAAGAAATTGAAGAAGACACAAATAGATGGAAGACCATTCCATGCTCTTGGATCAGAAGAATAAACATTGTTAAAATGTCTATACTGCCTGGAGCAATATATACTTTTAACGCCATTATGATCAAAATTCCACCGGTATTCTTCAAAGAGCTGGAGCAAATAATCCTAAAATTTGTATGGAATCAGAAGAGACCCCGAATCGCTAAGGAAATGTTGAAAAACAAAAATAAAGCTGGGGGCATCACGTTACCTGATTTCAAGCTTTACTACAAAGCTGTGATCACCAAGACAGCATGGTACTGGCATAAAAACAGACACATAGACCAGTGAAACAGAGTAGAGAGCCCAGATATGGACCCTCAACTCTATGGTCAATTAATCTTCGACAAAACAGGAAAAAATATACAGTGGAAAAAAGACTGTCTCTTCAATAAATGGTGCTGGGAAAACTGGACAGCTATATGTAGAAGAATGAAACTTGACCATTCTCTTACACCGTACACAAAGATAAACTCAAAATGGATAAAAGACCTCAATGTGAGACAGGAATCCATCAGAATTCTACAGGAGAACATAGGCAGTAATCTCTTCGATATCAGCCACAGCACCTTCTTTAAAGATATGTCTCCAAAGGGAAAGGAAACAAAAGTGAAAATAAACTTTTGGGACTTCATCAAAATAAAAAGCTTCTGCACAGCAAAGGAAACAATCAAAAAAACAAAGAGGCAACCCACTGAATGGGAGAAGATATTTGCAAATGACAGTACAGACAAAAGGTTGATATCCAGGATCTATAATGAACTCCTCAAACTCAACACACACAAAACAGGCAAACATATCAAAAAATGGGCAGAAGATATGAACAGATACTTCTGCAATGAAGACATACAAATGGCTATCAGACACATGAAAAAATGTTCAT
>NC_081561.1:106388189-106407003 GCF_022355385.1 Mustela nigripes
ATGTTCATCATCATTAGCCCTCAGGGAGATTAAAATTAAAACCACATTGAGATATCACCTTAAACCAGTTAGAATGGCCAAAATTAACAAAACAGGAAACAACATGTGTTGGAGAGGATGTGGAGAAAGGGGATCCCTCTTCCACTGTTGGTGGGAATGCAAGTTGGTGCAGCCTCTTTGGAGAACAGTGTGGAGATTCCTCAAGAAATTAAAAATAGAGCTTCCCTATGACCCTGCAATTGCACTCCTGGGTATTTACCCCAAGGATACAGATGTGAAAAGAAGGACCATCTGTACCCCAATGTTTATAGCAGCAATGGCCACGGTCGCCAAACTATGGAAAGAACCAAGATACCCTTCAACAGACGAATGGATAAGAAAGATGTGGTCCATATACACTATGGAGTATTATGCCTCCATCAGAAAGGATGAATACCCAACTTTTGTAGCAACATGGATGGGACTGGAAGAGATTATGCTGAGTGAAATAAGTCAAGCAGAGACAGTCAATTATCATATGGTTTCACTTATTTGTGGAGCATAACAAATATCATGGAGGACAAGGGGTGTTAGAGAGGAGAAGGGAGTTGGGGTAAATTGGAAGGGGAGGTGAATCACGAGAGACTATGGACTCTGAAAAACAATCTGAGGGGTTTGAAGTGGCGGGGGTGGGGTGGGAGGTTGGGGTACCAGGTGGTGGGTATTATAGAGGGTACGGATTGCATGGAGCACTGGGTGTGGTGAAAAAATAATGAATACTGTTTTTCTGAAAATAAATAAATTGAAAAAAAAAAGGATAGTCATTATGTTGTATATAATATGTGTACATTCTTAGTACTTATTCATCTTCTAACAGAAGATTTATACCCTCTGATCACCTTCATCCAATTTCCCAAAATTTAATTTTAAATTATATTTTAGCATTTGTATTTTTAAATGGAATTCTGATAAATATGAAATTAATAATACTTAGTACTCCTATGTTCATATCTCATGTGGCACTATTACTCAGGTTGCAAGATTCACAATAACAAAAAAAAGGTAAATTCTGCAGGGACTGACAATATGGATAACATGGAGGACATTATGCTAAGTGACATGAGGAGGTCGTGGAAAGACGAATACTGAATGACTTCACTTATAACAGATATCTAAAATAATCAAATTCAGGGGTCCCTGGCTCAGTTTGTAGATCATATGACTCTGGATCTCGGGGTTGTGAGTTTGAGTTCCATGTTGGGTGTAGAGTTTACTTAAAAAAAAAAAGTCAAATTCATAAAGTTCATAGAATCAAAAAGCGGACTGCTGGTTGCCAAGGTCTGGGAGGGAAGGGAAATAGAGATTTACTAATCAAAGGGCATAAAGTTTTAGTTCAGCAAAATGAATAAGCTCTAGAGTTCTACTGTATAACGTTGTACCTATAAACAATAATGTGTTGCATTCTTAAAAATTTTTTGAGGTTAGATATCATATTTTTAATCTTAAGTCTTAAATCATAATCTTAAATCATAATCTTAATCTTAAATCATATTAAATAAGATTAAAAATAAATAAAATAATAACATGTCCAGAAGAACCATGGCAAAGGGGAAGACAGTAGACTATAGGGCTCATGATCCCAGTTATTCGAAAAATTTGGAGGATCTCTGTTTTTTAAATGCTAGAAGTGTTTCCAAAAGTCATTTGGAGAGATGGTCTATGAAAGTAAACTTCTTGGACAAATGTGTGGAAATGAGGTATACCAAATTGCTCTATTGGAGATTCAGAATTTTCATGAGCAAAGTAAATGATCTCAGAAGGGTTTGCATTAAATATTTTTTAGCCCAGTTTTAAAAATATTATTTATTGTTTTGCCTATATAATATCTGTCAACATTTTAAGGAACTAGTCTTCTGTGGGATATACTTTGGCAAATGTTATTGCCCATTTTTATCTATACAGCTAGGATTCAAATTATGGTTACACTGTACTGTGAAGAAAAAAAGTCTTTATGTTAGCTACAACGAATCTCATCTTTTCCCTGAGCTTTTATCTTTTATCTATCTTTTTATCCTTTCCTAAGGAGAAAAACAGATTTACTCAATCTGTTGTCTGGGATAAATAAAGGTCAGTATGATATTAGGAGGGTTTTTTGGCACTTCTTCAGGAAAGATACTTGGTTTCTTTCTTTCTTTCTTTCTTTCTTTCTTTCTTTCTTTCTTTCTTTCCCTTTTAAAAGATTTTATTTATTTATTTGACAGACAGAGATCACAAGTAGGGAGAGAGGCAGGCAGAGAGAGGCAGGGTTGGGGGGGGCGAATGGTGGGAAACAGGCTCCCTGCTGAGCAGAGAGCCTGATGTGGGGCTTGATCCTAGGACCCAGAGACCATGACCTGAGCTGAAGGCAGAGGCTTAAGCTACTGAGCCACCCAAACACCCCTTACTTGGTTTCTTGGATGGCCTTCTCCCGTGGCTTGTTTTCTCTGGAGGCATCCAGGTGTGTAGGGAAGAGGTTCCCTGGCTCATGCTGGTCCTAGAGTAGTATCTTGTGGCTGACTGGGTGCTGCTGGCCCTGTTATAGGCAATCTACAACTACTGTCACTTAATTTGTTCTCTCTGCAAGGATCTGTTAATGCTCCTGGCTGACCTGGCCTCACTTTGCTCCTGGTTGACTTCCTTGGCCTTTGTCCAGCTTTGTGCCCCAGCAGCTACTAACCCTCCTCTGTGAGGTCACCTTGCTCTGCCCTGTAGGCCCCTTGGCAGGCCCACTGTCCTTGGCTACACAAATACAGGAACTGGGGAGATTTGAGAAAACTCATCCTTGGAACCTTCCCATTCTGCATATACTGCATAGCCAAGGAGCTGTGTCTGCATGCGAGACTGTTGTATTTGGGGGAAAGGGAACAACTTGAAAGATGCTCTTTTCCCAGACTCTTCCATTAAAAAATGAAATGGGTTACTATAGCCCATATCTTTATCATTGATTTTATCCTCACTTATATAATGCACATCTCCCTGATGTCCAGGGAGGAGAAATGGGGAGACACAAGTTTTATGGCTTCCAATCTCTTTCTCTTTTCTGTTTTCAGACCAGAAACTACCAGATGCCTTTTAAAATTTCCTCTTCATTATATCTTCCCTCTTTTGTACTAGCTGTTGGTAGGGGTTTGGGATGTCCCTTCACATAAGTAAATCTTATATTTTAAGTCATTCAGCCTACTCTTTGCTGAGGTAACATCCTATTGAACAAGGTTAACTTGCTGCATATCCAATTTGTACATAGAGTACCCAAAACTGACTTTTTCTTTGTCCTTTCTTTACATTTCCTATGTACAGATTTAAATTTCCCATAGGCAGATGTGTACCCAGTGTAAAATATGGTTTACTTGGGAAGGCAAAAGAATTAAGCACATTTATAAAATGGAAACCATTATTTCCATTATCCATGTTCTGTCAGCTTTTACACAGATCCCATTCTAGCTGGTCAATAGTTTTCCACATTTCTTTGATATACCTACCTCTTGAATTTCCTCCTCTTGACTGCTCCTTTATTTTTAAAGCTCATCAACTTTTTTTTTTTTAAAGACTTTTTTATTTATTTACTTGACAGATCACAGTAGGCAGAGAGGCAGGCAGAGACAGAGAGAGAGGGGAGGAAGCAGGCTTCTTGCTGAGCAGAGAGCCCGATGCGGGGCTCAATCCCAGGACCCTGAGATCATGACCTGAGCTGAAGGCAGAAGCTTTGACCCACTGAGCCGCCCAGATGCCCCAAGCTCATCACCTTTTGCACTTCTATGAAATGTCATCTCTTTCACAAATTCTATCTTCAGGTCACTGTTCCTCTTACCTTCACAGTAGGTGATTATAATCATACTAATTCTTTTAATTGCTAAGTATGCATCCATGTCCCACATCTGTGATCTAGCCAGAAACTTGTATTCAGTTGGTCTGAAGGTTCCTCAAAATCAACCTGAATCCACCCTCCAGCTAACATTTTCTTCTCTTACATGTGCCATCTCATTTAAGGGCAGGGTGATTCAGCAAGTTCCTTCATTCAGGTTCTCACATGGGCTATTCCAATAGTTTTCTGAAGAATCTTTCTGCCGTTTCCCCTCTCATTTCCGTGTCACTGTTAGAGTGCTCTTTTAAGATCCTCCCCCATCTCCTGTTTAAGTCTTGCCTGACATCTGGCCTTCCCATATACTTGTTTTCATCCACTCAGTTTTCTGGCAGTTCTTGGAATGCTTTCTGCTATCTCATGCCCAGCTACTTTTACACAAGTGATTCCTCTTCTTGGTCATCCTTCTCTCCCGCATCCAAAGAGCTAATTTCTACCTAGGCTTTATGAATGAGTTCCTGCTTCTTTCTCTAGGAAGTCATTTCTTGAAATTCCAGCCTGAATAAGGCTATCTTCTTCTGTGCTCCTTCATGCATACCTTTTATTTACACGCTCTTGTGGAACCATCATGTGTATCTTAATAATATTATCTCTCTTTTTTCTTTCAATTCATTTGGGAGCAGAAACACATCTCGTTGATTTCTTTGTCCCTAGTGCCTTGATGGAGCCAGATACCTAGTAGGGCTCTGTAGATGTTTTTTAATATGAATGGAGGAAGTCAAATAGAATAAAGATTTATTTTAAAGATAAGAGGTCATTGGATTTGCCTAGTTGAATGTCTCTGCTGACCTTGGAGAGAGGGGCTTCAATAAATATTTAGCTTTCATAGCCTGGGCCCTGAGATGTTTATAAGAAAGGCTGCATACTTGAACACCAGCCTTAGCTCTCTCTGTAATACTTTAAGATAGAAAGAAAAGCTGTTAAGAGCCTCTCAGAGTGAACTGTGGAACAATTAGAATGACAAAGATATGAGTGATTTGGGTGAATATGGCTTTTAGTCACAAAAAAGACAGCCAAACCCATCTGCTTCAATAAAATCCAGAGCAAAACCTTTGTAATCAGTCTGAAAACACCCAAGGCTATTTTCCTTTCTAGGGAAAAGTAAAAAACAATTTAGCAGCTGGATACTTTATCATTTGAACAGTACTTAATCTTTCATTTTTTGAGTTACATTAAAATCCACATACAAAGCTACAGTTCTTTCCTTCATGACAGACATCCCTGGACACAGTGGGGGAAGAGCTGAAACTCATGGTGATGCCCCTCTCTCTGCCTGGATTCTGTGTGAACCCCCAGCCCCTCCTTGCAACATCCCCACTCACTTTTCCAACAGACTTCTAGTACCCCAGTTGCTCAGTGTGGACTATATAAGAGGCTGTCAGCAACCAAATAAAATAATTCCAACCAGAACATGAAGGCCCTAGGCAGGCCATACCATGGTGACTAGGAGTCAGGAGATAATAAATGATTTTCATTTTCTAGTCACTCAGGACAGAAGGCTGGTCAAGGCTGGTGGAGACTTTGGGGAGTGTATAGAGCAGGTCAAGGATGTACTTAACCCAAGAAGGGGTATTTCAAAAATTGTGCTCACAACCAGACTTGGAAGCCCCAAATAGCAGTAACCAGAGATGACTTGAATTAATTTGGGGGAAGAGTATGGGTGAGGGAGGAGGCCTATGGCTTGGGGTTCTCTAGAGAAATAGAACACACACACACACGCACACGCACACACACACACACACACACACACACACACAGATTATTTTCATGAACTGGTTCATGCAACTGTGGGCCTGGCAAATCTGAAATTTGTAGAGTAGGCTGGCAGGCTGGAGACTCAGGGTGTATTGATTTTTCAGTCCTGAGTTTAAATTTCCACAGGTCAGCAGCCTGGAAACTAAAGCAGGGTTTTTATATTGTAGTCCTGAGGGAGAATTCCTTCTTCTTTAAGAAAACTCAGTGTTTGGTCTTAAAGCCTTCAGCTGATTGGATGAGGCCCATGCACATTATGGGAGGGAGGATAACCTTCTTTATTCAAGACCCACTGACTGTAAATGTTAATCACACATCTAAAACATAATTTCACAGCAATATCTAGAATAGTGTTCGATCAAAAAGTTGGGCATCATAGCCTAGCAAAACTGACACATAAATTTAACCACCTTAAGGACAGAAAAGAGGGACAGTGAAGCTCCAGATGAGGAGCTAGAGCTAGAGCAGTGGCCTAAGAAGGGCCACAGACAAACTCAGTCTGTGACTGGAGAGAAGTAGGATATGTCGGGTTAGTCAGGGCTGGGGAACATGAGATACAAGTTATACCTATGGTGAACTTGGCTCCATGCTGCCTCTTCTGACTTAGTTTCACCCACTGAGTGATGGTACAGTTGATGCAGGTTTCTACTGCAGGCCTTGCTCAAGTGAGCAGAGGCTAAGATTTTGCTTCCCTTGTTTCTCCAGTAAAATGTACCTATCCTGAAAAATCTCATTTTATAGGATGCTCACTTAGTGGGTGGCTTAGCCAAGTTTTGGCAATCTAATAGCTTAAAATAGTAAATTTCAACCTTTTGTTAATAAAAATAAAAATAAAAATAAAAATAAAAATAAAAATAAATTATAAGCTTCTTTGACTGAAGGCAGTTGGGAAAACTCATGCCTGGGTCCAGGTACCTCTGTAGTACCTTTATTTGCTTGAAAAGTATCTCCTGCAAAAAACTTTGAAAGTATCCTCATAGTCTTATCCACCAGTGACACATTTTCTTTTTGTACTGTACTAGCTACTAACCTGTTATTTCTTCTTTTTTTCATTAGAGGATTTTATATATTTATTTGAGAGAGAGAGCACGAGCAGAAGGAGAGGAAGAAGCAGACCTGTCTGAGCAGGGAGTCTGACATGGGGCTCGATCCCAGGACCCTGGGATCATGACCTGAGCCAATGGCAGACACTTAATCAACGGAGCTACCCAGGCGCCCCTAACCTATTATTTCTTAACTCATGCCCATCCTTCTATACATGGCTCTGTGATAATCGGGCTAAGAGTCTGCAAACTACATTTTCAAGACTCCCTTGCAGCTTCAATGGGAGGAACTGATTAGAGACTGGAAAGCCAGTGACAAGTAGAAGAGACCTTCATGTTGTGTCCAAGTCCTATAAACATGCTTCCAGTGGCAGAAGCTGCAGGAACAGCAGACAGCTCTAGCTCCTGCATTTTTTTGTATGCTCAGTAATGGCTGCAAATATCCCCTTCAGAGATATAAGCACCAGATGTGTAGTACCTTCCCTGAGTACTGAGAAATGGCCCCTGAGCAGCTTCAACTCAAAGCTTTGAGCATCATTAAGAGGCACGCACAGCCCCTCCAGTGTCCAATGATTAAATGGGAAGGGCACTGGCAGAGAAACGGGCACTAACAGTTCAAGGAGGCCCGGAGGAATGCAAGATCAGATGAGCAGTAACTTCCTTAGAGTCAGCCATTGTGGCACTCTCCTCAGGAGTCCAAGCACTGGATTGCAGTATTGTCTCAGAGGTCTGCATGCCAGCTGTGTGGACCCTTCCCTACCCACAGATCTTTGCACCAGCTGGGGCTCTGCTTCACTGGTCAGAACTAAAGCCAGCTCCATGGTAGCACCTCTTCTGAGCTCCTGGGATCTGGCAACACCTCTCTTTTCATTTTTGTTCTTCCAGCCCTAGAGATGAGGGCTGCCTCCCAGAGTTACCTCAAAGTCCAAAGGCAAAAGAGTATGAAAGTCCAACCCCTTTCATACTCTTTTGCCTTGATTAAATTTCTGGTGTTTGAAACAACTAATTTGGGTTTCCTTTCAAGTCTGGACCCTTAACCATATATGTACTCCCTTTCCCACAGCTTTAGTAGCTGGAATGTTCTAGGATTATTGCCTTTAGGGTAGGACAATAATTAGGGTAGGATTTCTGTCAAAGTCTAGAAAGAGAGAAAGTTTAGGGATTAATGGAGTTTTTAAAAATGTTCTTTTGAATCCCAAGACAGACAATAATTTTGAGCTTTAAGAGCTTGAATTTTGGTTTCTCAAAAGCAGGGCTCTCAGGTCATTGTTTTTTTGTTTTGTTTTGTTTTTGGTCTTAAGCTGTAAGTACTCTTTTCTTTTTCTCCTAGACTATATAATTATTCTGAATGGTAGGGAAGAAGCATAAATTGCCAGATCCCAGTATGTGGCAGTTATTCACGGTTTCTGAAGAGTAGCCCTGTTTCTTGCCCCTCCCCTTTCAGATGAGCAATACAGCCATCAGTAGCAGTGGGAATCTGAGCACAGAGCGAAGTGAAGCTTCTTGCCCGGAAAGCACTGCATTGGATTTCCTGTGTGGGGACAGCAGAGTGAGACAATCAATGTGGACAGTAAATACAGAGGGCCTCAATATGAGGCACCAAGGGGTCCCAAGACCACTGCATCAGGTTTTCTGCCACTCCAGGCTGAGAAAGAGATTGGGCCAAACTATGGTGGTCTAGAGTTGTTGCTTTTGGTAGAAATAAAGTGGAAGATGTCATCAGAGTCTGCCCCAAAGTATGGGCATTTGTGTAGATGCCAGAGTAGAGAAAAAAATGACTATATCCAAAGGCCATAAGGGTGCTAGTATAGAAAGTGAATCCAGCCTGTACAGGTAATCTGCCCGAACAGTGAATCCAATTCCTAGGACAGGGAATTCAGGACATGTAGGGAATCCAACCTGGACAGAGAGTTCAGCGTGGACAAATGCCCCATCCTCATGCCATGATATTAGATAGTCTCTGCCTCCAGAACTTACAAGTTCCTAAGTGGGGAGAAAAATGGTGATGAGGATCCTATATTAACCTTTTAACTAAACTTTATTGAATTTTTTAACTGGAATGCTTAACTTTAGCAGAATTGACCTAGATTATATTATCTTTCATTAGATGGAATGGGGCTGGAAGGAAATTATTTTATTATATTATAATTTATTTAAATTATTTATATCAACATATAATGTATTATTTGCCCCAGGGATACAGGTCTGTGAATCATCAGGCTTACACATTTCACAGCACTCCTCATAGAACATACCCTCCCCAATGTCTAACCCAACCACCCTATCTCTATCCCCCAACCCCCAGCAACCCTCAGTTTGTTTTGTGAAATTAAGGGTCTCTTATGAGGAAATTATATTACTACTAAGGAATATATAGCAAGGTTGCTTTTTGCATGTCTGAACACATGGGCATCTATCCCACTTGATATGTTTAGAGTATCCCTCCTTTACAAGGAAGTGCTAGTCAAAGACATTTTTAGGCAGGGGTACTTTTTCCTGTATGAAAGAGAAGAATACTTTTGTGACTAGGACCAGAAATGATGTTTTGTTGCTTGCAATACAAAACAGAACAAAGGAATCATGAAGTTTCTGAGTTTGCTCCTCAATTAAAAAGAAAAAGAAGAGAAACAACTGGAGGCATCCAATATAATCTAGGAGGCCAAAAACATAAACCCAAAGCTACTTTTGAAAGTCCTCAGTTCAAGAATTTTTCCTCTTTTGAAGAGAATATTTTTGTCTACTTAGGTAATATAACTATGCAGTATTTTTGAGTTCCCATGTTATTTTAAGATGTTAGACATTATGAAGTTAGATTCTAAAGAAAAAAAATTCTCAATGGAAATCAGTTGTAATACTGTGTGATGAGAGGACTCTTAGTCAAAAGCAATAGATTTGGTCCAATGTAACAATCAGTGAGTGGGATCTTGCTTTATGTCAGGTGTTGTACTGGACATTTTGAGGTAAAAACCCTTGCCTTGAATTGCCCACCTTGGCAAATTTTGGCAGATTTGAGATTGAGGAAAATATTATTGATTGAAGAAAAAAACTGTATACTCATAGCAAACCAGCTTTGGATGAAGATTAGGAAACTAGAAATTTAAATAGTATCATATTTCCACATGCATAGAAGAAAAAGAAATGGTTTTCACCTCCCTTCCCTTCAGTTCTTCTGTTTTCAATAAGAATTAAAGAAAGTTGGGTAGGACTTATGTGATGGTTGTTTATTGGTCTTCTAATTGGCCTTCCCTGATAACTCTATTAAAATATGTATGTTTTTATCCTCGCAAAAAAAAAAAAAAAAACAAGTCTTACTGAGTTATACTATATGAAAGCTTCTTAATAATTTTTCTTTAATTTAAAAGGAAGAATTCAAATATCTATGGATAAACACAAAAGTATTTTTAATTGTAATGACTCAGAAAGGGAAATGTTAAGAAGCATTAAGATCAGAACAGCTGTCATTTGGTATTTCACTGATTTATACTAACCAGCATCAGTCTCAGTGCTGATGCACTGAGTGTGAAAAGCTATGAGTAAGTTTAGATCAATGCACACTTGATTGATACAATAATTGCACCCAAATACCCATTTACAAATAGCATCGTTATAATGGAACTTCATTTAGAAATGAACTTCTACTAAAAATTCAATTCATTTCCACAATCATTTCTTTAGCATCTATTACACATATCTGAGGTTCCAAGCAAGATGCTTTTATGGATGTTATAATGAGTAAAGCATGGCCTCAATTTTTAAAGATGAAGTCAGAGACTTCTTCTGTCTTCGTATCCACTGTATTCCAGCGTTTAGATAGTTCTTAATACATAATTGACATTCAGCTAAAGCTATGTATGTTATGTTATAATGTGAAGCTTTATATGTGAAGTACTTCAAGCAGAAAGTGGAATTAGGTCATAGAAGTGTGGGGCAGCAAAACAAATATCTTACCTTGCTTTTGTCTAAGTACATTGAAACCCGAAGATAAAGTATGTGCACTCATGTGTCCTTGCACACAGTCACTGTATTTCACTCTATTCTGCAAGATAGATGAAGCCTTGAGCGCCTTCACTAGAAGCTGATGACTTCCTAACTAAATGCAGATATTAACAGATATGTAAGAACCTTGCAGTTACAATAGTTATGTGGGTAGCTTTATTTCCCATCACTGAGAATTATAAGCAGACTAATTGAAACAATGAGGTTCTTATTAAAAAATATTTAGCTATATCTTTTATTGAGACACCAGTTTTTCTGAGATATAAATATAAAGTTAAAAATAAAACTACTCTTTAAAGCTGACCTTTATTTCTGAGTTTTCCTTGCCCAGTTACTGTGGATCTACCATGGATCCATGAGGCAGGTCCCAGTAAGCTCACCCAACTCTGGGAGTCATTTACCTCGTGTTGTCTGAAATATGCATCTCATGGTCCCCAAGAATGCAGATTTGACCTGTTCAGCTCTCAGAGTGAGTCTTATCATCTGGTAGTTAAAGATTTTACATTCACTCACTCCAATTGTAGATTAAATCTGGTTTTGTTTTTTAAAGCAGCTCTTCCATTGCCTTCATTAGTAGAGGAAACATTGGAATATGTTGTTTTGGTTCTTGATCTTACTATCAAAGATGGGTAAATTCTTTAAGTGTACGATAGAATGATCCAACAATTCTATGCATTACTCAGTGCTCATACCCTTCATCTGTTTTACCCATCCCCCACCCACCTCCCCTCTGGCAACTACCAGTTTGTTCTCTAAAGTTAAGTCTGGTTTTTTTGGTCTCTTCTTTCTTTGTTCATTTTTGTATTTCTTAAATTCCACACGTGAGTGAGATCATATGGCATTTGTCTTTCTCACTTATCTCACTTAGTAGTATACTCTCTAGATCCATCTGTGTTGTTGCAAATGGCATAATTTAATTCTTTTTTAATGGCTGAATAATAGTCTGTTGTGTATGTGTGTGTGTGCACATCTTCTCTTATCCATTCATCTATGGATGGACTCTGTATGTGAATTATACTTTAAAAGTGATAGGGCAGTTCTTTTCCATGGGTAGGAGATAGCAAGAAATCTAGATGACTCTTTATGTATGACCTCTTTGTTTTCTATTGAGAATTTTCTTATTTCCTGGCATTTGGGACACCTCTTTCTGCTACAGGGTCATTAGACTTGGTTTATTCAAAGCAGGAATCTTTCTCAACTTTGGGGTTAGCAAGGTATTGTTCACATCACTCCCTGTGCCATTGAATATTTGCCTTTCCAGCTGCTGATAAAATCATCTTTGCTATTTGGTCTCAAGAGAAAAAAAAAGTGTATTCACCTCACAAGCACGGAAGGTAATGAAGAAGCATTTCTGGGCCAAGAAATGTCAAAGCCAATATAGCTTTAAGATCTTCTGCATCTCCCTGATTCTCATGTTCTGCTGCTGCTACTGCTGACTCTTGAGTTTTTAATGAGTGGCAGGTGTGTTCAATTTCAGAGTTCATGCGCTAAAGTCTGATGGCCATTGAACTGTCCCTCTGTCTTGGTTAAATGTCTTTATTATTTTAAAATTAGAAACAAAGAGAACATCTTCCTTTAAAACAACTGTTGTGTGGTGTGGTGCAAAAATAATGAATGCTGTTATGCTGAAAATAAAAAATAAATTAAAAAAAATTACCGTTGTTTGAAAACTGACTAAATGATTAAAAGACATCTTCTTTTTCTGTTTAAAAAACAGTCTTGGGGCGCCTGGGTGGCTCAGTGGGTTAAGCCGCTGCCTTCGGCTCAGGTCGTGATCTCAGGGTCCTGGGATCGAGTCCCGCGTCGGGCTCTCTGCTCAGTAGGGAGCCTGCTTCCCTCTCTCTCTCTCTCTGCCTGCCTCTCCATCTACTTGTGATCTCTCTCTGTCAAATAAATAAATAAAATCTTTAAAAAAAAATAAAAAACAGTCTCACGTTCTAAGCAACCTGGTCCGAATGCCAAAAACTGTAGGGGGAGACCCTAGAGGACCTGGCTGGACTTCCCAACTAATTCACTGACTTTCTTATTTTTTTCTTTCTTATTTTCTTGTTCTTGTCTCTGGGAGACTTTCTCAACTTTATTTTCCAGTGTTTTTTTTTTTTAATTTTAATTTTTTATTTTTTATAAACATATATTTTTATCCCCAGGGGTACAGGTCTGTGAATTGCCAGGTTTACACACTTCACAGCACTCACCAAAGCACATACCCTCCCCAATGTCCATAACCCCACCCCCCTTTCCAGTGTGTTTTTTCGTGAATTCTTCATCTCAGCCATTGTATTTTTTCATTTCCAAGGGCGCTCTTGTGTTCTTGGAGAGTGTGCTTGTTTTTCAGCCTCCTTTTTTTATTTCACGGGTGCAATATCTTCTCTTCTCTTCTGAGGAGAATTAATTATTATATTTTGAAATTTTCTTAGCTACCTGCTCTGTTCCTTGGAGTTTTTCTTTCTTTCTTTAAAAAAAATTATTCCCATATGTCCATTTTGTTTGCTGTCTTTAGTGAAAAAGGATGATATTTTTAAAGATAGAAGCCATAAAAAGCAGACTGGAAACTATATTTGGATAGAGGAGGTTAACCAGTGAGCCTTACTCTAGGAAGGTCTGTCTGGACAGTTTTGTTGGGTGACCACCAACTCAGCATCTTTAGATCTTTTTTCTAGGATTGATCCATTTCTCCAAAGAGAAATCTACCTGTGGAAAGTGCCCAAGCCTGCTTGCTGGCCTCTGCCAGCTGAGTGGGGACTAGGGTTTCAGACTTTTTTTTTTTTTTTTTAGCTAATCTCTTGTTTTTAGTAAGGCATCTCACACCCACCTTCATACATACCCAAGCGAGAATCTCCTGAATTCAGTTTCCTGGACAATAGTTCTCTAGTCTTCTGGCAGGGTGTGAGAGAGGCCTTTATCTGGCTATAGTTGGTGGGAAAGGGGTTCTAGGGTCCTAGCTCCCTCTTTTATACACTCTTACTACTATTTTCAGACCCATTGCTGTGTTACTTTTGGAGAGATCTGATGCCTTCATCCCTGAGGTACTCTACAAGACTTTGGCAGACTGGTCTGCTTGCCAAATCACAATCCTTTCTCCCTCTATCCCTGCCTCTTTGTTATAAATAAGGCTTTACTGGAACATAGCCATTCCCATAGATGTGTATTGCCTATTGCTGCTTTTGCTTTACAAAGAAGACTTGAGTAATTGTGACAGAGACCCCATGACCTGCAAAGCTTAAATCTGGGCCCTTAGACCAAAAAAAAAAAAAAAAAAAAATTGCGGACTCCTAAACTGCATTACAATGTGAATCAATCTACTTCTTGAACTTCTCTTGTTGACTTGGGCTTCAGTGTTTTCTGATTTGCTAAGTTGATTATCATTTGGTCATCCATTTTCTGGTTTTCAAGATTTTATTACCGATTTATGTTCTGCCATTTTGTTTGTGTTTAATGGTTTATACCTCTCTTCTCCCTTAGAGAAATTTTAGCAGAGTTTTAGGAGTGACATAGAGGTAAGCCTTTGAAGATACTCTCCATATTCAGTTAGAAGTATGAGGTAGAAGTTAGCAACTTGTAAAAGAAAAGCAAGTTTGCAAGAAGTTGACTGCTCAAGGTCACAGGACAGAACTGGGATGCAAACCCACATCTCTTAGACCCCCCGAAAAGGTAATTGTGCAGGGGTAGCTATTTTGTTTTGTTATCTGCTATAGCTTTAGGACCTTGCCTGGCATTTAGGATGTACAGGGTAAATGTTTATTTTAGTAGTTGTTTTAAATTCACATTTGTAACCATACTGTTCCTCTGTTGTCTCCAAGAAATGCTGATCTTAGGGATACTTGTTTCAGTCTCAGGACTCTTCACATTATGGATTTGGATTCATGTAAGCGTGGGTTTGTCACTCACTGCCATATGGTATCAGAGTAGAGGCTATAACTCTTTGATTTTTACTGCTTTTCAGTTTTGTTCTTACACAACTCACTGTGCCATATGAGACATGGTGTCTGAAAGCTCATTGAGAAGTGTAAAGTGTGAAATATAAGGTTCTATTTCCATATGCATAAAAATATTAAGTATCACTAAATGTATAATATAAGATTAGTATCAAATAATTTGTGCACCTTCTTCAAACACTTATTGACTTAACTTTAGGATATTGGACCCTTGGTCTACTTCTACATCATTGTCTATTTGTTCTCAATCTTCTGAGCTGGCTTTTCCTCTTCACTCCAGTCTCATAGTTGTGAAAAAAAAAATTGTATCATTATAGTGGAGAAATTAGATAACACCTTGAATGGGTAATTAAAATCAACATTATCAGGAGGGCACCTGGTTGGCTCAGTTGGTTAAGTGTCCGACTCTTGATTTTGGTTCAGTGTCATGAGATCAAGTCCCGCATTGGGCTCCACACTCCTGTGGGAAACTTGCTTGAGATTCTCTCACTCTCTGTCCTTTTGCCCCTCCCCCCTAAAATAAATTAATAAATATTTAAAATTAATATTACCAGTAAAGGGCAGATGGGCATTGAGTTCCTCTAGATATGCTAACTTGGGAAGGATACAACATCATTTAGATAGTGTTCTGGCTGGGATCCATTTCCTGAGCCAAATAACTAAGGAACCATCATACAAACCCAAAATGAATTATATATTGTTTGGGACATAACAACTAATGAAATACCTGATCCTAGACAGGATTCTGTACTAGAGGGAAAAAAGGCTGTAAAGATGTTGTTGGGTCAATAGATAAAATTGGATCACAGATGGTAGGTTACGTAGAAGTACTGTACTTCAGTTAAATTTACTGAAGTTGATTACAGTGGTTATATAAGAGAATATTCCCATTTTTATTATTTTATTTTATTTTTCCCATTTTTAAAATAGATTTTATTTATCAAAGAGAGAGAGCAAGAGTGTACAAGCTGGGGGAGTGGCAGGTAAAGGGAGAAGCAGGCTCCCCACTGAGCAAGGAGTCTGATGTGGGACTAGATCCAAGGACCCTGAGATCATGACCTGAGCAGAGGGAAGATGCTTAACTGACTGAGCCACCCAGGTGTTCAGAGATAATTCCCATTCCCATTATTATGAAATAAATACTGAAGTGTTTAGGGGCAAAGGGCAATGATGCATTCCACTTTCAAATGGTAAAAAAAAAATTGTACACACACATACATACACATACACACCACAAGTGGTAAAGGAAATGGTGTAAATGTCAACAATAGGCAAATCTAGATTAAAGGCATATAAATTGTCTTTGTACTATTATAGTTTCACCTTTATGTAAGCTTGAAATTATTTCCAAATAAAAAGATTTTAAAAAGTAATTTTAAAAACCATGTCCTATAAGGTCTTTTGTTGTCTGCTCTTACTAGTTCCCTTATTGTCTATCTGGTGTTCACTCTTGCCTCCCTGGGACCTGGAATACACCAAACTTGTTCTAGACTTTGGGATTTTATATCAGCTTTTCCCTCAGCCTGGAATGCTCTTGCTGCATCTTTTCAGGGCTGTTGCTCTCACATCACTGAGATTCATGTCTTTGTCCAAATGTCATCCCCTCAGAAAGGCCTTCCCAGAAGTGCTGTGCATTTCTTCTTTATGCTCATCACTACCTGAAATTGTTCACTTTTAAAAAAATATTATTTATTTATTTGAGAGAAGAAGAGAGGAGACGGGCAGAGGGAGAGGGAGAGAGAGAATCTCAAGCAGACTCCATGCTGAGCATGGAGCCCAATGTAGGGCTCAAATGCACAATCCTGAGATCATGACCTGAGATGAAATCAAGAGTCATACACTTAATCGACTGAGCCACCCAGGCGCCCTGTTCACTTTTTTGTTGTGGTTTTTTTTTTTTTTTTCAGGTAAATGCACATTCCATCAGAACAGGGACATTGTTTTGTCCTTGATGCCTAGAACACCCACTCGATAAATATTTTTTGAATGAATAAATGCATGTCAAAGAAATTTCTTTTATATTTCCTATGGCCTTCACTTTATCTTTAGTGTTCTGTCAGGTTGGCATTCATTTACGATTCCTCTGGGAGCTAGCTCTGGGTCTTTTGTACCTTAGCAGTGACATTGAAGAGTTTATGCCAGGAGTCAGAGGTCTCAGGTTATAGCACTAGCTCTGTCATTCATCTGTCCTTGCCTCTGGTGAAAATGTAATGAGATAATGAATATAAGGTGTTTAGCACAGTGCCTAGCACACAGTAAAGAGTCAGTGAAAAGTTGCTACATTAATTATTATTGTATTCTCCTAACATAAAGCCCACGAGATCATAGGTATGTAAGGACTATTGGATTGCCAAATCTAAGAATGCCATTCTCATCTCTTTTTGTTCTTTTATTTTGGAAAATGCTTCCTAATTTTGGAAGTGCCATCCAGTTGCTATCTTTTGTTAGCAGCGAAACAAACAAGTCAAACATTGAAAACACTTTATGTACTTATGAGTTAAATTTTCAAAACTTTTTTTAGGGATTTATTTTATAATATTGTTTGCAAGACTCTAAATCTTAGATTTTTATGTGTGTATATTGTTCTGATTACAATAGATTTTTTCCACAGTGATTTAAAAGCATAATTTAACTAAGCTATGCATTTAGCGATGGTATTATCTTTTGTTTTCCTGTGAATTGCAACAAATACATAGCTAAGTTTACACTATCTTTAATGCTCTTTTTTCCTTTGCTTGTTTTCTTTAGCTTTTCTTCACTAAAATCTCAATAGCTCTTTTTAAAGAGAAAAGAACATGTATTTTATTTACTATTAGTGATATATTATTTTTCAGTTTCAAACAAATCAGTTTCACATTGTGATTAATTGATTGGTTGAATGATTTAGAGAGAGCATGAGTGGGGGTTGGGGAAGGCAGAGGAAGACAGAATCTCTTTTTTTAAGCTTTTTATTTAAATTCAATTAGCCAACATAAAGTAAATCATTAGTTTCAGATGTAGAGTTCAGTAATTCATCAGTTGCATATAACATCAGTTGTACATATAAGTGGACATCACATCATGTGCCCTTAATGCCAGTCACACAGTTACCGTATCTCCCAACTTCCCTCCTCTCCAGCAACCCTCAGTTTATTTCCCATTGTTAAGAGTCAAATAGAGAGAATTAAGCAGACTCCCTGCTGAGTGCAGAACCAGATGTGGAGCTCAGTCTTATGACCCAGAGATCATAACCTGAGCCGAAATCAAGAGTCAGATTCTTAACCAAATGAGCCACCAAGAAGGCCCCATCAGCTGTGATTTAAAATTACTATTGGTATGTACTTTCAAACTTTTAGATAAATTTTATTTTTATATTTTTATAGATCTTTATTTATTTATTTGAAAGAAAGAGAGAGCACAGTGGGAGAGTGAGAGGGAGAAGTAGACTCTGCATTGAGCAGAAAGCCCAGTGTGGAGCTTGATCCCAGGACCCTGAGATCATGACCTGAGCCAAAGGTGGATGCTTAACTGACTGAGCCACCTGGGGCCCTTTAGAGCAATTTCGATATTTTGTTCCGGGTGTGAATAATTTTTTATTAATTCAGTGGTGAATTTATATCTCTTTCCACATATTTAGGTTTTATTTTGCTATCTATATTTTATATATTTTAAAATTCTTCATAAATATGAATTTTACTCCCTCTTATTTATGTGGCCATTACTAATTCTGATTTATAATATATTATTAGTATACTTTTGTTACTTTTTGTTTTCATTACTGATATCATGAATGAGAGAGGAGAGATCACAACCAATACCACAGAAATACAAACAAGTATAAAGGAATATTATGAAAAACTTAATATGCCAACAAACTGGAAAACCTGGAAGAAATGTACAAATTCCTGGAAACATGTAAACTACGAAAACTGTTGAAACAGGAAGTTATAGAAAATTTGAACAGATTTGAATCAGTAATCAAAAAACTCCCAATAAACAAAAGTAATCAATAAACTCCCAATTAAAAAAAATTTATCTGTGAGGCCAGATGGCTTCACAGATAAATTTTTAAAAATATATATATTTTGTTGTCTGATTGCTGAGGCTAGGACCTCTAGTACTATGTTGAATAGCAGTGGTGATAATGGACATCCCTGCCGTGTTCCTGACCTTAGCGGAAAAGCTTTCAGTTTTTTCTCCATTGAGAATGATATTTGCGGTGGGTTTTTCAT
>NC_081561.1:106412003-106462575 GCF_022355385.1 Mustela nigripes
TCACAGACCTGTACCCCTGGGGATAAAAATATATGTTTATAAAAAATGAAAAATTAAAAAAAATATATATATTTTATTTTTAAGTAATCTCTATACCCAAGGTGGGGCTTGAATTCACAACCCTGAAATCAAGTGCAGCATTCTCCACCAATTAAGCTAGCCAGGTGCCCCTTCACAGGCAAATTCTACCAAACATTTAAAGAAAAGTTAATATCAATTCTCAACTATCCAAAAAAACACAAAAAGAAGGAAAACTTCCAAATTCGTTAGCCTGATACTAAAACCAGATAAAGACTCTAGTAACTACAAGCCAATATCCATGTGAACATGGATGCAAGAATTTTCAATAAAATAGTAGAAACCAAATCTAACAATACATTAAAAAAAAAATCATTCACCATGATCAAGTGGCATTTATTCCTGAGTTGTATGGGTGGTTCAATATTCACAAATGAATCAATGTGATATATCACATTGATAAAATAAAGGATAAGAAACATATGATCATTTTAATAGATGCAGAAAAAACATTTGACAAAGTATATTATCCATGATAAAAACCCTCAACAAAACAGATTTAGAGGGACCATACCTCAACATAATAAAAGCCACCTATGGGGCACCTGGGTGTCTCAGTTTCTTGGGCATCTGCCTTCAGCTCAGGACATTATGCCAGGGTCCTGGCATCGAGGCCCACATGGGGATCCCTGCTCAGTGGGGAGCCTGCTTCTCCCTCTCCCTCTGGCTGCTGATCTCCCTGCTTGTGCTGTCTCTCTCTCTCTCTGTCAAATAAATTAAAAAAAAAAAAAGTCGCCTATGAAAAACTCAACATCATACTACATGGGGAAATAATGAGAGCTTTTCCATTTGTCCTTTAATTAAGGCTTTTTGTTTTTTTGATCAGACATTTTTATTGTTAGAGAACATAAGAAGTTTTAATACCTTGTGTTGCATATGTTATGGTACATATGCTTAAAATCTGTGAGGACAAAAGATGTTTAAAAAGAATTTAAGAATCTGTACCCATTAGGTTATTTTAATCTTTATTCTAAGTTAGAAGTCAGAACGTATGTATGACAAAAGATTTCACTCCATCATCCATTATCCATTTTAGGATGTGTGGATACAAATCGATTTTTAAGGATATTAAATATTCAACTGCAGATTTAGTAAATGTAGTGAGCTGGGTAAGGTATTATACATTGGGGTATTCTGATAGCCACACTAGCAAAATCAACCCTCAGATTTGTTCCATGACCTCTCATGTTCATTTTTTTTTTTTTTTAATTTTTTATTTTTTATAAACATATATTTTTATCCCCAGGGGTACAGGTCTGTGAATCACCAGGTTTACACACTTCACAGCACTCACCAAATCACATACCCTCCCCAATGTCCATAATCCCACCCCCTTCTCCCAAACCCCCTCCCCCCGGCAACCCTCAGTTTGTTTTGTGAGATTAAGAGTCACTTATGGTTTGTCTCCCTCCCAATCCCATCTTGTTTTATTTATTCTTCTTCTACCCACTTAAGCCTCCATGTTGCATCACCACTTCCTCATATCAGGGAGATCATATGATAGTTGTCTTTCTCTGCTTGACTTATTTCGCTAAGCATGATACGCTCTAGTTCCATCCATGTTGTTGCAAATGGCAAGATTTCATTTCTTTTGATGGCTGCATAGTATTCCATTGTGTATATATACCACATCTTCTTGATCCATTCATCTGTTGATGGACATCTAGGTTCTTTCCATAGTTTGGCTATTGTGGACATTGCTGCTATAAACATTCGGGTGCATGTGTCCCTTTGGATCACTACATTTGTATCTTTAGGGTAAATACCCAATAGTGCAATTGCTGGGTCATAGGGCAGTTCTATTTTCAACATTTTGAGGAACCTCCATGCTGTTTTCCAGAGTGGCTGCACCAGCTTGCATTCCCACCAACAGTCTCATGTTCATTTTGAGGATTCAGTAGGATAATACTGTTGAAGCTGTTGGTGTTTCCTCCGTATTTGAGAAATACAGCTTGGTTAATTGCTCTTAGTTCTTAATTTTAAAAATATCTCTTAGCAAGTGTTATGGGATGAAATGTATCCCTTCAAAATTCATACACTGGAAACTGAATGTGCCTATATTTGGAGATAAGACTTTCAAAGAAGTGATTAAGTTAAAATGAGGCCATTAGGACCCTAATTCAATATGGCTGATGTCCTTATAAGAAGAGGAGATTAGGATGCACAGAGAGACAACAGGGATGTGCATGCACAGAGGAAGCACCATGTCAGGACTCAGCAAGATGGCAGCCATCTGTAAGCTAAGGAGAGAGGCCTTAGCTTTGATCTGTTGACAGCTTGATCTTGACTTCTAGTCTCCAGAACTGTGACAAAATGTATTTCTGTTGTTGAAGCCACCAAGTCAGTGGTTATTTTTTATGGCAACCTTAAGAAACTAATATATCATGTCTCTTATTTCACGAAGAAATTTTTTGGTTTTAATAGTTGTTGAGAATTTTTCTCATTCCCCAAATTTTGTTAATCAGGGAAGAACAGTCTCTCAGCTGCACATATATACCTGAAATGGAGGACAGAGATAGACTTTTAAAATGTGTGGGCTATTAATTTTTTTTATTTAACCTACATTCTGTTCTCCCTTTGTCCAATATGATTATATTATTCTCATTTAAGTGAGACTTAGAGCTAGAAAGTATATTAAAAACTTCATTATATAATAAGTAAAGTGAGAATAGTATGTTTCAGAAGGTGTTAAACCGTTTCTGGATTATCCCACTGAGGGCTTTAAAAAATGGAATACAGTTTAATGGGAGAGACACTAGTATGACTTAATATTCCAAAATTTCACCTGTTTCAGGCAATTAACAAAGAAAGTCTCCTTTACCAAGTTCAAGATTCAAGCCACAATCTACAAACTTTTTTTCTACTCTATGATGTGAGCATTATTGTTATTCAAAGTACATACCCAGTTTTACCAAATGAGTTTACTTGATGGACTAAGTTTTAAATATATACTTTAATATTTTTTCCGAGATTCAATTTTTTTTTTTTTTAAGATTTCATTTATTTATTTGACACACAGAGAAAGACAGCAAGAGAGAGGGAACCAGCAGAGAGAAGCAGGCTTCCCGCCCAGCAGGGACCCCAATGCGGGGCTTGATCCCAGGGACCCCGGGATCATGAACCGAGTGGAAGGCGAATGCTTAAGGACTGAGCCACCCAGGCTTTCCAGAGATTCAATTCTTAAGTATGGTTGCTTATCATACATTTAAAATTTGAATCTATAAATCATAAATCATCCATTATTAGTCTTCTGGTCTTTTTATTTGGTTATGTTATTTACTTCTATCAACAAGCAGCTTATGGAATTTGCAGAGGAAGCATGGGCAACACTGACATTTTCTTAGAAGCAAACTGAAATGTTCGACAACTTTGAGCTTTGAGTCATACTCAATAGTTTCAATGAGCCCTTCGAGTTCTCATCTTAGAAGCAAATGAGCTAATTTCTCTGAGACATTTATTTGGTTAATAACAGTCCAGTAGACGAAAAGGTAGGAGTGGCTAAGACTGGGACTCAAGTAAGAGATCAGAACCAGGGTTGGATAGGAGAGTGTGGAGATTCGTAGGGAGAGAGAGATTAAGGTAAAGAAATAGATCAACAGGTCAAGAGAACATTTGCTTCAGTTTTTTTTTGATTGCTTCTTTATTTCTAGCTCCATGTGCTTTGAGGTTCCCTTTATTTGAATTAGCTTGAATAATGTTTATTCCTTGCCTCTAAATTAACTTAATTAAAACAACACAAAAAGTTAGGCCCAAGAAATGACCTCAGGAGAGGTCAATTTTGAAAGTAATCAAAACTCATGAAGAGAATTTGACATGAGTAAAAACCTCCAGACTCTGTCAGACTATGAGGCCAGCAGGTACGAAACTATAAACAATATTGTTCTCAGAAGTTATTTCACTGAAATATTTTCAGGGTCAGCAGTCAGCAATTTTAGAAATTTCTTGCAGCATATCAGAGATTTTAGCCAAATGTCAAACACTTGGCCAATACTTTTAATGTCTCCTTTTTTGGTATTTTACACCTCCTTAACTGGAGATGTCTGAGGATAGGAAAATGTATTCATAATATTATGGAAGAGACAAAAGCTTTTGTTTATCCATTCTCAGAAAGGATCTTGTCACACAACCAAGTAAAGGAAAAGTCACTTATTCCTTTCAGACTGTACCTAAGAGTTAGGGTTATGGTTGATTCGTCTACTGGTCCTGATATATTTCAGTGATATTTGTGGAATATTTATTTACCTTTGGTGTTATTGGGTACTAGAATTTTGTAGAAAGAAGTGCAATACAGAATTCTGTGTGAGGATTTTGTTTTGTTATTGCCTACTCATACAATTTAATAAAAGAGAGGTACATAAATATATTGTGTGTGTTAACCAGACATTTCTGTTGAAATTTAAAGAAAAGAAAGAAAGAAAAAAGTATCAGCTTGGATGAGGATTTGGAAATGATTTCAAAACAAGAGTTCAAATGGTAGGGGTAGTAAGGTAGATAATGCTACAGCCACTGAAAAAGGCCTTTCTCCCGCTTTATCTAGACTAATGACTCTCATTTTTGGAGAAAAACTCCTGTAGGGATATGCTAATGATCAAAGTTTTTATGAAATTCTCAGAATATTATTGAATTTTATGATATTAAATTTAAAGAAGAAACTATGTCTTCAGGAGAATTAAAAGGGACATTATATGTGAAAGTCTGTATCTCACTGTCTGCTATGTGAAAGGTGTTCCACAAAAGGATTCTCAATTTGAGAAAAGGTGTCAGTAATTCAAAAGCCCAGGCATCATTGTTCTGTGATTGTAGGAGATCCTTAAACTTGGATAGTGAATTAATAGGACTTTGGGAAAGAGAACTGAAGCTTTATCTGAGATCCTTGAGCATTCATCATTGCAGAAATTCAGTATTATTTGATCATTTAAGTGATTAAAGTTTTCATATAATAAAGCTATTTTCACAGCTTAAAGAATGTGAGTTTGTTATCAACAGGTCTTTGTTGATTTGGTAGTGTTGGGAAGGAAGATATTTATTTTATCCTTCAAGATTTTTCTGGCTGGCCTAAGAATTAAACTGACATGAGACGATTAACAGAAGAATATAAAATTTAATTGCTTATGTATAGTGAATCCATATAAACATGAGAAATAGCAAAGATAGGCCAAAAATAGCATATATGTTACCCAAAGCAAAAAGATTGGAGTACATGTTTGGGACTTCAAAAGGAAAGGAAGATAATTCACAGAAAGAGAAAAAAGCAAATGTTTGCTATTGCCGGGCCATAGAGAAACAATGGAACACATGAATTTTATTTTACTTTATTTTTTAATTTTTTAAAAGATTGTATTTATTTATTTAACAGGGAGAGAGAAACAGTGAGTGTGTGCACAGAAGCGGGGAAGAGGGTCAGAGAGAGCAAGGGAGAAGCAGACTCCTCACCAAGCACAGAGACCCTGCGGGGCTTGATCCCAGGGTCCTGGGATCTAAGCCAGAGGCAGATGCTTAACTGACTGAGGTGCCCTGGGACACAGGAATTTTAATAAGCAAAATTTGCTAAGTTCTTCCTTGTCCATACTTATTTCATATAATACTATAGTTATCTGTGGTGATAGCTCCCTTCCTGGAGCAGGTCTTGTATCTAAATTTTTTTAGCCAGTTAGTGGAAAGATGAAAAGTTCTTCCTGAGTTTTCTGTTGTTTAAAAAAAGAATCAGCCCCAAATAATCCACATGCCAAAGATACACATTTTGGGTGGGCAAATTTTGCTCCCCTAAAGTAGCAAAAATTCTCTAAAAGAGGCAGTACACTGCTAATCCTTTCTTTAGTCTCTGCCCATGATAAATTTAGTCTCTGGTGAAAAAAACATGTACCCATGTGTTGCTGGGAAGCTCCTGCTCTTGCTGATTCTTTGAAAGAGGGAAACCATAAAACTTGAACCCAACCCTCTCCAGGCTAAAATGTAAGCTCTTCACAGTGGCACATAGGGTCTTTTTGATCCAGCTCTACTTCAGCCCCATCTTCCCTAAAAGTTTGGGTCTTGCAGACATACTATACTGTATAAGCACTAATGGCTCTCTGGAAACCCAGTTATCTCTCTTACATCCATGCTCCCTCTCTCTGAAATGATCTCTTACCACGTTTCTTTTGTCTGTTCTTCCAGAATCATCCCAGACACCCCTGAGCCGCCCTCCTTGACTCTTTTGGTCCGCAGTCCCTCTTACGGGTATCATTTCGTTTGATCTTCATAGTAATACATGATTTAGGAAAGACAGTTATTAGTCAAGAGCATTCCCATTGGGAAAGCAGATCAAGGGAAGCAAATTGCCTTAGGCCTTAAAGCTGATAAATGATGGGATCATGACTGCTGCCCAGATCTTCTTACACTAACTCTAATGTTTTATTCTGATATTTCACACTGATTTTGGAAGAGTGAGTCCAGGGTAGAATTTACTTCTTGTTTTAGTTGCTGCAGTTGGCAAGTTTAATAAGACAAAGCAATTTTTGGGTGAGAATGAGGCACAATTTCCTGAGAAAAATTGTTTTACTTTATGAATACACATTTATTTTGAGTTTAGTAGTTATCCCCTAATATAAATATAGTTTTAGAATGAATATCTATTCACAACCTTCTTTATAAGTTCTTTGGATTAGGGAGTTGCCTGTTTTAAGATATAATCACACCTACCTAGATCAGAGGTTAGCAGAACCTGATTCCTAGAGGAATAAGTGTAATGTTGCCCTTCACCTCTCTCCTCCTCAAAGGCTCTGTATATGTAGCGATTGCTATTGGGCAAAGCTTTATTAGGAGACAGTTTCCCATATGTAGGCAGTGGACATGATAGCAACTAACTTTCCTTGGAAAGCTAAATTTTGATATTTAATTCACAATTATTATTATTAGTGACTATACTGTCTATTTCTTAAGGTTTTTATTTAAATTCTAATTCATTATCATATAGTGTAAAATCAATTTTAGGTGTACAATTTAGTGATTAAACACTTACATTCACCACCTGGTGCTCATCACAGGTAGACTTCTTAATCTCCATCATCTATTTAATCATCCCTATTTATTATTATTATTTAAGATTTCTTTATTTTAGAGAGACAGTGTGGGTGGGAAGGGTAAAAGGAGAGTGGGAGAGAATCTCAAGCAGATTCTGCACTGAGCATGGAGTCTGACCCAGGGCTTGATTTCATGACCCTGAGATCATGACCTGAGCTGAAACCAAGAGTCCAAAGCTCAACCAAGTGTGCCACATAGGCTCCTCTGTTATGTTTTTCTTAATTCAGTTTTGTTTCTCCAAACACTTCTTCACTTTTTTGCCAAATTTATATTTTTAAATGCTCATGGACACTTCTTCTATTAAGTATTTTCTGAGACAGCGACACCTGGGTGGCTCAGTGGGTTAAAGCCTCTGTCTTCGGCTCAGGTCATGATCCCAGGGTCCTGAGATTGAGCCCTGCATTGGGCTCTCTGCTCAGCAGGGAACCTACTTCCCTTCCTCTCTCTGTCTGTCTCTCTGTCTACTTGTAATCTCTGTCTGTCAAATAAATAAATAAAATCTTTAAAAAAATAGTATATTCCGAGACATATAACATATCCAGGTTTCCCCCCCATTAATCAGTCTCTCTATGTTTGTACATAGTTTCATTTTTATTAACTTGCTTTAGATTCTCTTTAAAAATACTAAAAAAAAGAAATCTTGGGCACGATTTTATCAGTCAGATGCAAGGGTAGAGAATACAGGCATTCCCTTCCTTAGTCTTAATTTAATGTGGTTTTACTGCTAATTTGAAGATTATTTATGCCCAAGTACCATAAATTTCCCAGGATGATCCTTACAGTCTCTTTTCATGACAAAGGTGAGGAAAAGGTTGGGGTTTGTTGACAGGTAGTTTGTCTTGGGATTCAACAGAAGTTGCTGGACTAAAACTTGAAATTGTATCCATTGGAGACTGCAACAGAGGTCAGAGTTCTGGCAGTTTTCAGCAAAGAGTTCAAGATGAAGTACCTACATGTCCCTTGAAATGGGCAGAGAGTATTAGGGGGGACTCTGGTGCTGGAATGCTGGAGATCCAGGGCTGAAGTTGGGAAGGAAGGTGACTATGAGCAGGAGCAGACTGAAGACCAAGAAGTGGGAGAGGCAGAGTTGGCACTCAGGAGAGTGGGGCAGGCTGTTTGCACTGGGGTTCCATTACAGTGGGGACTTGGGAATGAGGCCATTATTATAACTGGAACATGGATTAATGGATGGATCAATGGAGGGATAACTCAGTGTTGGACTTTTCTTGACCACATTACATGGCACCTTGTGTTCCATTCTCCTAGAAACTTCCTGGGAAGTGATTCTCTGTGAATGCAAGGAGAGATGACTATAACTTTACTCAGTTTCTTTTCTCTTGAAAACTAAGGTATTTTTGCTATTTTCATTCTTGGGACAATCAGTATTCTGTCTTTGTTGATTAATCTAGAGAAGCAGTTATGTTGGTTAGAATTTTCCTACATGAAGGAGAAAATGATGTCTCATTGGAAAACTTGAGAGCTCTGTTATGGTGAGGAGAACTGATTTAGAGAAACTTCACCCTGTCAATTGAAAAACAAGTGGTATGTCTCTAAGGCTGTTTCTAAATCCTGGCCATCAGCTCCATCTGTCCTTCTCCCACCCCCGCCCCCTCCATATTTATGTAGTGAATAACTCCCTGTCCTTACCATAGGACTAAGAGCACTCTAGTTTCTGAGCAGGTAATAAATTAGCAATTCTATTGCTTATAGTAAATAAGAAGTAGAACTTTTAATTTAATTCTTGTTCCCTGAAGGGCAGATGCTGGGTGCCCATGATAGCAGGATTTCCTTAGACAAAGACAAATTAGCAAGACTGTCTCTCTTCTACCATTGAGAGACCCTTCAGTCTTACCCTCCTATGACGTCCATGAACCACTGGGTCTCTGGGATATTATGGCTCTACCGCTGGGGTCATTTGTGATTGTTTCCTAGTCCCATGTTACCTGATCCTTGTCAATGATTCTTTCTTACTAGTTGGTATTGCCAAGTTCAGGGATGGCTCATACCTAACACAGTTGCTCATTATGGCAGGTGATGAATATGTCTAAAATCATCGCCATCATGACCATTATCACCACCAAAGCACAACAAAGCAACTGGGAAGAAGTAGATTTAGGTAGAAAATAATAGGAAGCTTGCTCTCTTTGAATGAGAACTTGAAATTTGCCACCTGTTTCTAGAGCAGGTTTATTGGCTGCTTAATCTATATTTGTTTATTTTAGCTAACATCTCCTCCTGGAAATGAAATATAGATTAGAGTAGCACTCATAATTTGGAGAGGAATATGCAATAATGCCTTTGCCTGTGCTCTTAAAACGTAAAAACAAACACAACAAAGAACAACAATAGAAACAGCATGAAAGACCAACACCAACAATAAAAACCCTCGAAACAACCCCCCCCAAACATTTGATTCATGGATTCTTTTTTCATACTCTATGTGAAGACAGGGATATGTTCCAGAATTAAAAATTTACCCTTTAAATGATGGAATTCTTAATAAATTTATATCTTCAAATTTCAAAGGATAATCAATAGAAAAAATTTATTAAAATTGTGGATGATGGGTCATGAAAAGGACCTTTTACAATGAGAAGATAATTTCATTTTCCTCCAGTATGTTTCAATACAATTTAAAATATCTTGTCAATCTTATCTTCAAATTATTTGGACTTGCAGGCAAATATCCCTGCAGCTCAAACCTTTAAGATGCTCTCAAAAATAAATAACATTGATCTTGATGAAGTCCCAAAAGTTCATTTTTGCTTTCGTTTCCTTTGTTTTTGGAGACATATCTTGAAAGAAGTTGCTGTGGCCGATGCCGAAGAGGCTACTGCCTATGTTCTCCTCTAGGATTGTGATAGATTCCTGCCTCACGTTGAGTTCTTTTATTCATTTTGAGTTTATCTTTGTGTATGGTGTAAGAGAATGGTCACATTTCATTCTGCACAGCAAAGGAAACAGTCAACAAAACAAAGAGGCAACCCAGAGGATGGGAGAATATACTTGCAAATGACATTACAGACAATGGTCTGATATCCAAGATCTATAAAGAACTCTTCAAGCTCAACACACACAAAACAGATAATCATGTCAAAAAGTGGGCAGAAGACATTAACAGACACTTCTCCAATGAAGACATGCAAATGGCTAATAGACACATGAAAAAATGCTCATGATTACTAGCCATCAGGGAGATTCAAATCAAAACCACATTGAGATACATACCTTACACCAGTTAGAATGGCCCAAATCAGCAAGACAGTAAACAACAAGTGCTGGAGAGGATGTGGAGAAAGGGAAACCCTCTTACACTTTTGGTGGAAATGCAAGCTGGTGCAGCCACTTTGCAAAACAGTGTGGTGATTCCTCAAGAAATTAAAAATCTCTCTTCACTATGACCCTGCAATTGTACTACTGGGTATTTACCCCAAAGATATTGATGTAGTGAAAAGAAGGGCCATCTGTACCCCAATATTCATAGCAGCAATGGCCACAGTCGCCAAACTATGGAAAGAACCAAGATGCCCTTCAACAGATGAATGGATAAAGAAGATGTGATCTGTATATACTATGGAGTACAATGCCTCCATCGGAAAGGAGGAATACCCAACTTATGTATCAACATGGATGGGACTGGAAGAGATTATGCTGAGTGAAATAAGGCAAGCAGAGAAAGTCACTTATCATATAGTTTCAGTTACTTGTGGAGCATAAGGAATAACGCAGAAGACATGGGGAGATGGAGAGAAGTGAGTTGGGTGAAATTGGAAGGGGAGAGAAGCCATGAGTGACTGTGAACTCTGAGAAACAAACTGAAGGTTTTGGAGGGGTGGGGGGGGTGGGTGAGACTGGTGGTGGGTATTAAGGAAGGTAGGTATTGCATGGAGTACTGAGTGTGGTGCATAAACAGTGAATTATGGAACACCAAAAATAAATAAATGAATGAATGAATGAATGAATGAATAAATAAATAAATAAATAACATTAAATCTCGTTAGCAATGTAAATGTGCTTTTGACATTAGTGGAAACAGTTTCAATGTGTTGATAAACTGCAATTTAATTAGCAAGCTGCTGTAACTAAGTCACATTTAATGAAAAGTAATGCTGATGTATATTTACTCAATTCCTACCTGTACCTCAAGTAAAAATGCACTGTAGTTAAGTTTTCTCATACAGCTACCATAGCTACATGAAATATATAGATTACATTCTAAAAAAAAACCCAAATATTAAAGCTTTCTGACTAGGCATTTAAAGATGTTAATTGTGAACAGTGAGACTATCTCACTAAATTTTGTATTTAAACTTCAGCATCTCACATGGATGTGCTATCCTCCTCCTAGAATCGTCTGGGTGAAACTCATCCATCTTTTAAAACACAGCTCAGATGTCAGCTCCTTCAGGTGAACTTTCTTATTCTTCTTCCTTCCTTTGAATACTCACCTCCTTTTCTTTTATTTATCTTAAAATATTTGACTATTTCTGCCTTTCTTGCCTCGTAGACTTGTCCTACTTTGTACTACTAGGTAAGCTTCCCGAGAACCACAGAACCACAATTTATTTCCTTCACTTTTTCAAGTCTTATAATGAGGTTATCATAGAAGCTGATCTAAAATAAATGCCTCTTTTTTTTGTTTAAAGATTTTGTTTATTTATTTGACAGAGATCACAAGTAGGCAGAGAGGCAGGCAGAGAGAGAGAGAGAGAAAGAGAGAGAGAGAGACTGGGAAGCAGGCTCCCTACTGAGCAGAGAGCCTGATGCAGGGCTTGATCCCAGGACCCTGGGATTATGACCTGAGCTGAAGGCAGAGGCTTTAACCACTGAGCCACCCAGGTGCCCCTAAAATAAATGCCTCTTTATAAATAAATGCCCCTAAGAAAATGCCTGCATTTCTTCATCGATATTATACCTAGCTAAAATCACTGCATTTTTCTGTGGCTATTCTTAGTCATTAATCATCTAGTAGTCTCAACCTAAGTGAAGCCCCACAAAGAGCAGGGACTTACCTGTCTTGTTCATGTCAGTGTTCCCAGCACTTAGTGTAACTGATACATAGTAGGAACTCAGTAAATGTTGTTGGCTGATTAGGTAATCGAATATAGAGAAGTATGAATTAAGCCGTAATTTGAATAACAGAGGAAAAGCTATGTTAGGGGCCCAGTTATCTTTATGGATTCACAGGTGTACCTCAAACCTCAAGTTCTAACAAGTCATTTTCATGATAATACCAAGGCCATTCTCTTTTTCACCGCATCATGTATTACAAACACTATTGGCCAGATAAGATATGGAATGTACAGTGAAAATATATAACTCACTCATAAAGAATTGATGGGAGAGACGAGATCAGAATTTACAGCTATTGAATTGGGGCCCATAAATCTATTCCTTTGTCTTTTATTTGTGGTAGATCTACTATGAAACTAAGGGAATGTAAGCTTCAGTGTCCCTCCCTTACACAGGCCCCTTCCAAAGACCTGGGCCCAATTTTGTGTTTGTAATTTTTTTTTTTAAAGATTTTATTTATTTATTTGACAGAGAGAGAGAAATCACAAGTAGGCAGAGAGGCAGGCAGAGAGAGAGGAGGAAGCAGGCTCTCTGCAGAGCAGAGAGCCCGATGCCGGGCTCGATCCCAGGACCCTGGGATCATGACCTGAGCCAAAGGCAGAGGCTTTAACCCACTGAGCCACCCAGGCGCCCCTGTGTTTGTAATTTTTAATTTCTTTTCTTTTAAAGAGGTCTCTCTCATCTTCCATTATATGAAGCTTATGCCCCACAAAATCTAGATCCATCCCTCCTCCACCTCTGAGTTCTAAATTTTCCCTAATTTTGCACAATCACTACCCCTGTGTTCTTTGGCATCTGGATGCTATTGTTTTCTTCATTTCTTGAGATTTCTGACTTCCTTCTGTGTTGATATTCCACCAAAGCTTTATCTATCTCAGAAATCCTAAAAAAGACAAAGATTTGTGATCTACAAGCTCAAATACACATGTTGATTTTATAATTTTCCCTGGCCTTTATTTATAAGGATATTCTGAATTTTTTTATGTTTTAAGACATATCCAAAGTCTGGATTTAGAGAGGATTTTATTATATTTAGTCTGAAAGCAGGTTTGTTTTTCTCCATAACAAGCCAGGTCCCTAAGTGTAATGAAAAGTGTGTCTCATCTTTAATAAATACCTGAACAGACCTAGATCATTGTTGCAAACACAGAAGTCCATCAATTTTAAGAAAAAGTAGCATAGCTTTGCAGGAATTTGGGAGGCATCAGATTCCCATGATGTTTTAGCTTTTTTTTTTTTTTTTAAAGATTTTATATATTTATTTGACAGAGAGAGAGATTACAAGTAGGCAGAGAGGCAGGCAGAGAGAGAGAGAGAGAGGAAGCAGGCTCCCTGCTGAGCAGAGAGCCCAATGTGGGGCTGGATTCCAGGACCCTGGGATCATGACCTGAGCCGAAGGCAGAGGCTTTAACCCACTGAGCCACCCAGGCGCCTCCTGATGTTTTAGCTTTTAATTCCCCCCAGGTCCAAGCATTGCATTTTCATTAAAAAAAAAAATTTCCAGAATGTATTGGAATCCCAAAACTGTCTTTTCCATCTTTACCATTTTCTCTAAACATCCCCTTAGATTTTAGAATTTGTTCTTTAATTGTTGAAAATTCGGTAGAGAAAAACACCTTTTCTTTTTTGTTCCTTACTTTTATTTTTCAGCTTCTAAAAATAAGGCACATGAGAGCTGAAGCTGTGAGCATAAATAAAAACTTAATATTAAATGAGTTGGAGTGCACACAAACCATTCCAGGCCAGTTCTTGCATCCCCTGTGCCAGCCTTGGAAGCACATGGAAGCAGAGTTCATATGATTAACACATTTGCTAAACACAAAAAGCCTTCTCATTTCATCAGTTGTCCTAAAAAGGCATTTCTGTTCTTTCTCTGAGAATTTACTCCTGTGTATCTCACAGCCTCAGATTTCTCCCTGAACATTCAGCAGTCATACTCAATAATTTTTAATTAATAAGCACATGCACCTACTTAATAATAAACATTTTTGATTTCTAGTTGAAAAAACTGGAGCAGTGAATCTCAGTGCTGCTAAGGGACATACTGGAATAGAAGTTTTAAAAAAGGATATTCAGTATGTAATATAATTTCATCCCTGGAAAAAGATAAAAATAATGATTAAAAATATCAACTACACAAAAGTAAATAAATTGGAAAGTAAAAGTCCACTATAGTTAGAATGGGGGTTCAGGATAGAGCAAGAAGCAGTGAGAGCTGTATTTATTATTTACCCAGTGACCCAAAACAACAATGAAACAGTGATTTTCTGCAATGAAACAGGCAGAGTAAAAATTCTTGCTCCATCTCGGCAAGCTAGAACTTATACACTGTATTTCGTAGACCTTGTCCCAGGTCATATGACTTTGTAAGCATCAGTGACAAATCTCTCTGATTCACAGGCCATGCCCTTTTCAGCTATGTTTTTTTTGTGCCATCTGATACAAAGTGACTAAGGGAATAGCAGCTGAGTACACTCAGCCTCTAGTGCAAGGTGCTGGTATTGACCGACATTGGTTGATGGCCCTGGCTGCACTGGCTGGGCCATGGGTTAGGTTGGGGCTACATGCAGTTCCTGCAGAGAGAAGATGTTCTCTGTCCTTCCCTGAGACCCCGGTTGGCTGATGCTGGTGTTTGTGGAGATACTTGCTTCCTTGGCTGAGGTTTTATGATTCTGTCACTTTTTTTTTTTTTTTTGAAAATTTTATTGATTTATTTGACAGACAGAGATCACAGGTAGGCAGAGAGGCCCGCAGAGAGAGAGAGAGAGAGGAAGGAAAACAGGCTCCCTGCCGAGCAGAGAGCCCCATGCGGGGCTTGATTCCAGGACCCTGGGATCATGGCCTGAGCCAAAGGCAGAGGCTTTAACCCACTGAGCCACCCAGGCACCCCATGATTCTGTCACCTTGTGGAAGTTTTGGCCGGTGTCATATTACATTGTTATCTATGAGGAAGGATGGAGGGGAAGCGACCACACTTGGCAGAGCTGTTTGTAGTTCTGTAATGCTCGCGCAAAAATGGGCCATTGTCTTAGAAGAAAATCCATAGCAACAGCAAACTGAAATGATATTGTGGTCTGTTAGTCTGTCTGTCCTGCTTAGGGAAAATGATATTTATGGAACGTTCACTCTGCCTCCACCAAAAGATCGCACTTACCAGAGCCTGCTGGGTTTGTATATATTGTAAGATGTGATGTGGGTAATTGCTTCCCCTTTTCTCAAAGATTCCTTTTGTTGTTGTTTAATAAATAAGCAAACCCACTAAAGACTGTAGTCAGTTGATCTGGTTATGGTGAAAATCTTTTGTCTCTCAGCTAGAGAGGCTTAGGGAATTATGCTTTGTATTTTAAGATTATAGAAGCAAACAGGTTTAGCTATCTCTGCTGCCAGAGGTGGAATATATTTGGCAGAACAATTCCATGAAATGATTACAGAAATTCCAGGGACTAGAATTATAAAATATTAGAATTGGAAGGGGAGTTGGAGAGTAACTACTTCTTTTAAAATTCATTCATTCATTCATTCATTCATTTATTCAACAAATACTTATTGACTGCCTACTGTGTACCAACTATTGTTCTGGGTCCTGGCCTACATAAAGCAGACAAAAATATCTTTCAACCCTACTACCATTTTACAGATGAAGAGACTGAGTTCCAGAAAGGTCTTATGCCTAAAAACACACAGTTACCTAAGGAGAGAATTTTATTTAAAGCCCAGTCCTCCCACTTTCAGCTTTGAGCTCTTTCCACGATATCACATTGTCCTAGTTCCAGTATATACAAAATAAGTCACTGTCCACATTGAATAAAATGTGTTTATAATTTGTGGCAAGACTTTTGTTTATTGAAACAACAGAGCTGTGACTGGGACTGTTTCTTTTCTTCCTCTCTCTTTTCTTTATCAAAAATACTTTTTGAGTGCCTAGCCTATACTATTGCCTGGCATGTATCAAATACTCTACAAATATATTTTATGTTTTTTTAAAGTTTTATTTAAATTCCAATTAGTTAACACACAATGCAATTATTACTTTTCAGGTATAGAATTTAGTGATTCAACAGTTACATACAACACTCAGTGCTTATCACAAGCGTACACCTTAATCCTCATAGCCTATTTCACCCATCACCCCCAGCTGGTAGCCATGTTTGTTCTTTATAGTTTATAGCAGTCTGTTTCCTGGTGTTCTGCTTTTCCCCTCTATATTCATTTATTTTGTTCTTAAATTCCACATCTGAGTGAAACCATATGGTATTCATCTTTCTCTGAGTTTTTTCACTTAGCATAATACTCTTTAGCTCTAGCCTCGTCATTGCAGCGGGCAAGATTTCATTATTTTTTATGGCTAATATTTCATTGTATGTATATGCTACCCCTTCTTTATCCATTCATTAGCTGATGGATATGTGGGCTCTTTCCTAATTTGGCTATCATTGATAATGTTGCTATAAACATCAGGTTACATGTCCCTTCAGATCAGTAATTTTGTATCCTTTAGGTAAATACCTAGTAGTAAAATTGCTGGACCATAGGGTAGCTTTATTTTTAATGTTTTGAGGAACCTCCATACTGTTTTCCAGAGTGGCTGCACCAGCTTGCATTCCCACCAATGGTGTATGAGGGTTCCTCTTTCTCCACATCCTTGCCAACATATGTTGTTTCCTGTGTTGTTGATATTAGCCATTCTGACCAGTGTGAGGTGTAGTTTTGATTTGTATTTACCTGATGAAGAGTGATGTTGAGCATGCTTTCATGTGTCTGTTAGGCATCTGTATGTCTTCTTTGGAAAAATGTCTAATCATGTCTTCTGCCCATTTTTTAACTGAATCATTTGTTTTTTGGATGTTGAGTTTTCAAGGTTCTTTATATATTTTGACACTAAAACTTTGTTGGATATGTTATTTGCACACATTTAATGCACTTCCTATCAAAATACCAATAGCATTTTACAAAGAGATAGGATGAACAATCCTAAAATTTGTATGAACCGGCAAAATACCCAAATAGCCAAAGCAATCTTGAAAAAAAACCAAAGCTGGAAGCATTAAAATTTCAGACTTCAAGTTATATTACAAAGTGGCAGTGATCAAAACAGTATGGTACTGGCACAAAAATGAACACAGAGATCCAATGGAACAGAATAGAAAACCCAGAAATGAACCCACAATTATAAGATCAATTAATCTTTGACAAAATAATATCCAATATAAAAAAGACAGTCCCTGAAACCAATGGTGTTGGGAAACTGGACAACAACACGAAGAAGAATGAAACTGGACCATTTTCTCACACCATACACAAAAGTAAATTATAAATGGATGGAAGAGCTAAATGTGAGGAGTGGAACCATAAAAATCCTACAAGAGAACACAGGTAATAATTTCTTTGATGTTGGCTCTAGCAACTTCTTTCTAGATATGTCTCCTGAGGGAAGGACAACAAAAGCAAAAATAAACTATTGTACTACATAAAAATAAAAAAACTTCTGCACAGTGAAGGAAACAATCCACAAATATATTTTGAGTAAATGGGGTTCCAGCAATAAGCAAGAGAGACATATTTGCTGCCTTTCTGGAGTTAGTATTCTAGAGTCAGTGTGGGATAATAAACATGGTCACAAATTACTTTATAACTCCTTCTATCAAGAGAGAGAATCTAGGGGTGCCTGGGTGGCTCAGTGGGTTAAAGCCTCTACCTTTGGCTCAGGTCATGATCCCAGGGTCCTGGGATTGAGCCCCACATCGGGCTCTCTGCTCAGCGGGGATCCTGCTTCCCCCCTCTCTCTCCGCCTGCCTCTCTGCCTACTTGTGGTCTCTGTCTGTCAAATAAATAAATAAAATCTTAAAAAAAGAGAGAGAGAGAGAGAGAATCTATTTTTTCACACCTAGAATCTGGGTTGACCTTATGACTTACTCTATTAGAGGACTTCTGGTCTTCCTTCATGGGAGCTTCTACTCTTCCCTGATTAGAACACTTCTGCTATCCTGTGAAGAAGCTTGTTTTAACTTTCTTGAGGATGAAAGATCACATGGAGAGGGAGTTTCAGCTCTTTCAGCTATCCTAGTCAAGCCTCGTCTCTAAGTTATCCAGCAGCTGAAGGGAGCAGCAAGAAGAACCCTCAGCCAAGCCTCAGGATCATGAGGAATTATAATAATTATTGTTTTAAGCCACTACTTTCACAGCAATAGATAATTGGCATAGGAGGAGCTAGTCGTTAATTGAATAATCCTGTAAGTTATGATTATAGATAAAAAATAAATGCTATAGAGAAAAGGAAAATGGTTCTATGGAAGTGTAACAGGAATGGAGAGTCAGGGGTTTTAGGAAGTGTAAATCTCATGTTCAGTTTTGTAAACTGAGTGAGAAGAGTGAGGCTAAAGTGTTTCAAAAACGGAGGAGCACATGCAAAGGCTCTGTGGGATGGAAACTGTTGTGTATTCAAAGATCTGAGAGAAGGCCAAGGCAGCTAGATGATTGAGGGTAAAGGAGAGAAAGGCAGGAGTTTTGTTCTTTTAATACTTTGCTTTTTATCCTAAGAGCAATGGGAAAGTTTTTAAGATGAAGTAGGGGTGGGATGGGGGTGGTGTTGACAGGATTGGACTTACATTTTAAAAAATCAGGGTGAGTGTGAATGGAGAATTGTGAGCAATTAAGACTACACAGAAGAGGACTGGTAATTATAACTACCAGTTAATACAGTAGTGGAGGTGGGAGGCTGTCCCCAATGAGTCAGTAGAGGTGGAAAGAAATAGACAAGTAAAGATCTATTAGATTAGGTGTGGAAGACAACAGGGAAGTCTCAAGGATGATTCGTAGGGTTCTGGCTTGGTGACTGAGTGTGTGGTCGTGCCATTCAAGAGAAAATACAGGAAGAGGACTGGGTTTTATATTGTGTGGGAGGCAGCAGGGAGGCAGGCAGCAGGGAACAGGAGTGACCGTGAGATAATTTTGAAATGTTTAATTTGAAGAGACTTAGTTCTTTTATACCCACATGTAGAAGTCAAGGGAATATTTAAATCTGAAACTCAAAGGAGAGATTGGGCAAGAGATCTATTTGAGAGCAATTGACTGTAGATAGAAATTGAAGTTGTGAGTACAGATGAGGTTGCCCCTGTACTGAGGTCAGAGGGAGAAGTGGAGAGAGCTTGAGCTCGAACCATAGGGAGCTCCAACATTTAAATTAAATCTCAATTAACAGCCGAGCATGGAGGAACATGCTGATGATTTTCAGTTTGCCTGTTCCATCTACTCCCAGCCTTTCTCTGCCCTGCTTGGGAGAGGGGAGTTTCTCTCTTCTGACAGTGCCATCTGGCTTCATTTAGGCCAGGTAATAGGAAGCATTGGTGGACTTTGAGGCTAGAAAGAGAAAGAGGTCAGGGGATTTATTTCCCATCCCCTCTTTGTTCCCTCACTGCGTGGATATGGTTCTGGTGAGGCTGTGCTTCTTTATTATAACTCCTCTCAGGTATCATCTCTTCCAGGGATCCAAGTGGTCTTCAGGACTGGGTAACAGCTTTTCCTCCTCTTGCCCCTTTAAACGCAGAGGTCATGACTTCCTGTCGACTGGTCCCTGGGTGCTCTGCTTTAACCCTGCCGCACCTGGAAAGAGACTTCTGTTAATTTCAGCGTATCATGTGTTTTCTGCCAGGATCCTGGCTATGGAATGCACAAAAGTGCAAAGGAGATGGGGTGGGGGGACATGAGGGTCATTGGTATGATGGAAACCAAAGGAACAAAAAGACTTGAGGAAGCCAGATGATCATATTAAATGATACTGAGAGTAAAAGTAAGATGAAGACAAAAAGAATGCTTGCAGTCTTCAGCGACTTTGTTAGTGACCGTTGCAATTTGCAGGAGCTATTTGGTGATGTGATGGTGGCAGATGACTTAAAGCAGGACTATCCAAACCATTGCCACAGACCCTACAAGGTGCAGAGTGTGATCAAGCATTGAATAAGTTGACTCTTTAGATAGCACTTTGCAAACATAGGAGGGGCTTCTTTTAATATTTTCTCTGACATTCTTATTTACTTTGAAAAATTAGATCTCTTTTCAGTTCCATACTTCTGTTTGCCAGGTGTGGTGTTGCTCACCACCTGGAAGAGCATACGGGCTGGGTGGGTGGGAAGTGAGAGGAGAGAAGGATATTGTCTTTCTCCCTCTGTCTTTTCTTCTTCTCTTGAAAGACTTCTCCTGTCCCTTGTTATCTTGTGGGAACCTCCCCAGTGTGGCAGCCTCTTCCCAGGCCTCTGGGTTTTGTTTGATGGTGCCTTTACTCTTCCTCAGGTGCTGTGCCTCTGAGCTTAGCCTACATGGTGGACAGGATAAAAGGCAACATGATAGCTTGAACACTTCATGCAATTATTATTTCCTTTTTTTAAAAAAAGATTTTATTTATTTGTTTATTTATTTGAGAGAGTGACAGAGTGGGTGGTGTTGAGGGGCAGAGGGAGAAGGACAAGACGACTCCTTCCTCACTGAGTGTGGAGCTGGGCACAGGGCTGTGTCTCATGACCCTGAGATCATGACCTGAGCCAAAACCAAGAGTCTGAAACTCAATCGACTGAACCACCCAAGAACCCCCAATTATTATTTTTGAAATATTATATCCATCCTCCTGATTTTTGTCAAATGTCTAATGATTATCGATTATCTGTTTATATTTATAAATAAAGGATTAAACACGTGATTAAAGGTTGCTGGTGTGGATTTTCCCAAGTAATTCTTTTTGCTGAGGACTTTCCCCTGAATTAAAAGACTGATTTGTCAGCTCTGGGTAAGCGGGCAGAATTTGTCAATAAGGGAAATTTCCTTTTATGGTATATGAGAGTAGAGTAGCTAATCCCTCATAGACTCCTACCGTTGCCAAACAGAAAACAAACAAACATTTCATTTCTTTGTTAACTGCTTTTATACATTTAACTTTTGTTGGAGTTACCTTTATTTTTCTTTTTTACACTGATATGTGGAGTTCCTTCCGGGGGTGGGGGGAACCCAACTCTACCCTTTAGTCATCAACCTGTTTTTTTGGAAAGCAGTTTTCACTGCTTAATCTTGGAGGCGTATACCACATCCGGCCAGTTATCCAGCAAGCAGTGCTTAATAATGATCCCCTGTCACCCTCCCCTATGGCCACTGATGCCACACTTGGTCAGAATGGCTCTCACTGGGGCCCCTGGGTTGCTCAGTTGGTTAAGCATCTGCCTTCAACTCAGGTCATGATCCCAGAGTCCTGGGATTGAGTCCCACGTTGGGCTCCCTGCTCAGTGGAGAGAACCTTCATCTTCTCCCTCTGCTTATGCTGTCCCTCCTCTGTCAAATAAATAAATAAAAAAAGAATGGCTCTCATCTCAGTGGTGGTGCCCTTAGGCATTTGTTGTTGTTGGGGTTTTGCCTGCTCTGTTTATTATTTATTTATTTTTTAATTTTAAGATTTTACTTATGTGTTTGTGTGTGAGAGAGAGCTCAAGCATTGGAAGCAGCAGAGCGAGAGGGCAAGCCTGTCGCAGGGCCTGATTCCAGGACCTTGGGATCATGACCCGTGTGGAAGGCAGATGCCCAACTGACTGAGTCACCCAGGAGCTGCCCACCCCCCACCCTCGTGTTTTAATGCAGTCTTATTTGCTTGTTCTATTCCATGAATTATTTATAGCATTTTTGATTAGATAAGGCAACTTCCTCTGTTTTTCAGAGGAAGAGGTTTTTATCTTTTGTGCATTTCCAGGGGATTTGGGGAGGCAAGAAGACATGTGTGTGTTCTGCTCACCATGTTGAACTCGCCCTTACTTCCTTATGCATAGTAATGAAAGATGGAACTGCAATAGTTTTCAGGCAATCCCCTCAAACTTCTTTTAGTCAGAGCTACTAGTCCTGGACAAATGGATTGATTTAAATATAATTTCTTCCTTTTACTCTTGCAGAGTGAGAAATCAAAAGAACAAACAACAGGAAGAAGTCTGGCCAGTAACCAACAGTGTGTAGTTAATGACCTATGGCACAGACTGCTAGTTATCTAAGTGTATTCATTTAATCCTCCTTTGACAATGTAATATCCACATTTTAGTGGGGCACACAGCCCCAGTTGACAATGTGGATAGATTGTGGGCATGAAGATGTGAACAGATAGCTTCTGTGGTATGTCCCTTGAAAGGACAGCTGCATTTCACTGGATTCTTTCTCGTTTCCTGTTGGCTCAGAGAACCCCTAGCTAGAGCAGCTCCCTTGAATGCAAAATTAAAAGCAGCATATTGAGGATTGAAGGTCACCTCAAGGATTTAGGACCACCCACTCATAAATTATGTGAGAGAAGTTTTTTTTTTTTTTTAAAGATTTTATTTATTTATTTGACAGAGATCACAAGTAGGCAGAGAGGCAGGCGCAGAGAGAGGAGGAAGCAGGCTCCCTGCTGAGCAGAGAGCCCGATGCGGGGCTCGATTCTAGGACCCTGGGATCATGACTCAAGCCGAAGGCAGAGGCTTAACCCACTGAGCCACCCAGGCGCCCCATTTTTTTTTTTAAGATTTTGTTTACTTATTTGACAGAGAGAGACATAATGAGAGAGGGAACACAGGCAGGGAGAGTGGGAGAAGGAGAAGCAGTCTTCCTGCTGAGCAGGGAGTCCGATGTGGGGCTTGATCCCAAGACCAGGATCATGACCTCAGCCGAAGGCAGATGCTTAATGACTGAGCCACCTAGGTGCCCTGAGAGAAATAAGTTTGTATCTTATTTAAACTACTGTGTTTTGGAGACTAACTTGTATAATCATTAATATATAAATTTTCATATATAGGTTAATTTCACAGACCAACTGGTAGAATGGGAAAAGGCAAAGGTTTGAAATTAAAGGGTCGGGGCTAAAGTCATGATTCTGTCACTCACTAACTATACAAACTTGAGCAAATCACCTAACTTTTTGAGTCCAGTTTTCTTTTTGGCAAGATGAATATTGTAATCCCACCACTAGTTGTTTTCTACATACACTCATTATACATCATTATACATATATTTGTGCTATACACTGCAAATATAAAGGTAGGACTAATCTTTACTTGTAAAGGGCTCATACACTATGGGATTTATCATGTCTGGCATATATTAAGTGCTCAATAAAATTTTGTTAGATAATTATTTTTACTTATATAACCATATAGTATAGCTTTGGTGTTCCATGACCTTGATATCTTCCCAACTCTTCAACATGTTTCAGTGTCAAAACCAGTGATAGAGAAACTACGCTATGAAAAAGAAAAACTAGGATTCAGTCCTTAGACTTTGGACTTCTGGTAGCTCTATCTATGTCTTTGGTATATAGACTTGATCCTAGAAATGAACCAAACATATCTTTAGTGGTACACTATGATTGAGTCAAAAAATTATTTATTTATTGTGAATCCTTAGTAGGCCTTAGTATAATTTCCTCATAACTCTGTATACAGTAGTAAAACAACTGGAAACAGAAAGGACAGACATATAGCAGTAGACACTGTCATGGCTGATGGCAGAGTCAGAAGAAATACAAAAGCGAATCAAGTGAAGGAAGATGGTTCTACATTCCCTGGTAACTTCTAGATGCTCCTCCATATCACCACTTGTACAGAACAGTAATTGATGTTCATAGGATGAATGTCCACATCATCCAGAACGCATGACACAAAGAGCAGCATTTTCTGTGTAGTGAGGCAGGGTGTTGGTGAAAGCTTTCTAACAAGAATGATTCTAATAACATCTTGCTTGAAGGAGCAGGCTTCAGTTGGCCAGACTCTCTGCTTTGGTGCAGTTCCACTTTCCCCAAAGGTTTTGGATCAATGGGGAATTACTGTTATATATATTGAGATGGAATCAGCTAACGGTATTCTCTTGAGAAAAATCACCACTTTCTGACCTTTTTTTCCCCTCAAAAAGGCATTATGATATTTGAGTTTCTATCTCTTTGTTATTCCAAAATGGTAACCAGTCAGCAACAAGGCCTTGAGAAAACATTCAGAAGCTGATGAACCTTGGGTCCCTCTGTTATATAGTTTTGAGAACTATTTCTTAGCAATATTTAGATTTACCAAGAAGAGGCTTTCAGATATCTTGCCCATTTAATAGGGGATTGTTGAGCTCAGCTTCATATTGACACTATGCTATTTTCTTTGCTTTTCTTTTGTTAATTCTTGATACCTCTGGGAGCCAAGCTCCACATTTTACACTTGGAAAAATTGGATAATTATTTCTAGGGTTCTGGCAGTTCACATTCATGAGCAAAAGCACATAGCTTGGAGGAATTATATAGGTTGAAAATGAATAGATGATTTAAAATTTAATTATGAGTCATAAAGATATTCAAGAGGAGACATGTACTTCAGAGGCAGACAGACACATTGGTTCAGAGAATATACAACACTAAATTTTAGCCTCAAATCAAGCACAAAATAAAGACAGTCAAATTCAAAGGACAAGCTGCATCTTCATGCAAATTCAAGGTACTCATGTGAAAAAAGGGAAATGAGAAAAAATGATTTAAAACTCCCAGTGCCAATTTCTTCCTGACAGCCTTAAGCCTTAAAAAGAATAGAGTCTAGCCATTCTGATTTATGATTTTATAGTTTTACAAATTGAAAATCTTTCATTTGAAATTTAGACAGATATGACTTAATTATATAATGATATGGTACTATTTCTCAAGTTAGTTAATAGGGGTGTCTAATATTTCCATATAGGCATAGTTACTAATGCTTCTCTATGACTTGTTTATCTGTAAATATCATCTCCTCTCCTTTTACTCTGATTACTCCTGTGTTTCTTTCACCAGTATTATTTTATCTTCCTGTCTCTTAAATGGAAGTATTCTACAAACTTGACTCAAAATCATCTTCTCTTTTTCCCCATGTTGTACAGTGAAATCCTCACTCACTAAACCTTGCTGTAACTCTTTCCTCTATATGCACAACACATGCACACACACTGACACGTCCACAACCCTTACCCTGACCTCTAAGTCAAGTGCCTCTGAGTTCTCAATCCCTTAGTGAACATGCCTCCTATAGATAGAAGGGTTGAAGGGTTGCTAGGGGTCACCTACTTGAACCTTTATCCCACAACCCAGTTTTCTAGCCTCTGCTTGAATTCTTCAGTGACAGAACTTTTGTGTCTGATAGAGACAAGTTAGAATTTTAGCTCATCAGTTACAAACTGTATCACTTAGAGTAAGTTACATACCTTTTCCCAGCTGTAGTCTCCTCTTTCCTCACTGGGAATGAGGATAGTAACAGTACCTACCATACAGGTCCTGGCAAGCAACTGGCATGCCACAAGTCATCAATACACATTAACCGTTCCTAACTTGCCTTTCTTTTGGCAGTTCTTGTTGTTTACAACCAGCATGTTCATTTAATTTTTTGTGCCTTGCTCTTATCTCTTTCATACATTCTAAATTTCTTTAAGGCAGAAATGGTATGTTACTCATCTTTTTACCCCACAAACCAGGGTTTTATCAAGGACAATTTCCCTGACAAGTACTGAACTGGGACAAAATTTATTCCAATCCTGAGCCAAATGAGAAAAAAAAAATTTTTCCTTATATATGGTGATACAGAATTTTAAAAAACTAATTTATTCTGAGACAATTTTTCCATATTTTGGCCAAAATCTTCTATTTTAAACATGAAATGATGTTGAAATTAGATAGTTATTCCTTTCAAATTTTTGTCTTTACTTAGATAAATAAAGAGGTGGCAGGCAGTATCTTGTCATTCTCCACCATTTAAAGAAAAGATCACTAGGTTTTTAAAATTAAACACGTTTGAGGATGGTGCCTTACAGGTAGTTGGCTCTCAATTGATGTCAGTTAATATCTAGTTTTCTTGATGCTTACTTGGTGGTCATTTGCTTCTTCTGTTGCCTCCACTAGAGGTCAGGGATGAGAAATAAAGACTATGAAGCAAAAAGAGACTAAAATATTCAATACTTCCACTTAAAGATTTGGTTGGAAAATTGGAAGGTGAGAAAAGAAAAAAAAAAAAAACCATCTGCACCAGTGATTAAAAAACACATTTTGGAATTACCTGTGTATTTCAGTTTTTAAAATTATTATTTCCTGGTAGCAAAATTGCTTGATTTGTAGTTAGAAACACATTTAAAAAGCAGTGGATAATTTTTCAGTGACCATCTTTCAGTGACCATCTGTCTGTGGTATGATAATAAAATGTATTTAAAGGAAATGCCAATATATTAAAAAATGATTTTAACAACTCAAATAGTTTAAAAGTTCATTCATAATTATGCAGGATTTAAAATAAATAAATAGCTTACAGAAGTTAGATAAAAGAGGGATTTAATCCCTTGGAGAAATATGATGTAAAGTTTCTGAGGTCTGTGATTATCATTTTCTTTTTTTTTTTTTTTTTAAGATTTTATTAATTTATTTGACAGACAGAGATCACAAGTAGTCAGAGGCAGACAGAGGGAGAGAGGAGGAAGCAGACTCCCCGAGGAGCAGAGAGCCCAATGCGGGGCTTGATCCCAGGATCCTGGGATCATGACCTGAGCCGAAGGCAGAGGCTTAACCACTGCGCAACCCAGGTGCCCCTGTGATTATCATTTTCAATGAAAAAAAAAATGATCTAGTCATGAGACACTAAAGACTAATTATGGTATTGTCTTTTTTGACTGTGTGTTAGAAGAAAATGTTGCTTATGATGAGGTTTGTTTCACTGATGATAAACACAATAAGAAAAAATTTGTGTCTTTTCCACATTCTTCTTTATCTGTCAAATACTTTTCCATTAAGATTAAAGGAATTTTTTTATTTAGAAATTTCTTAAAAGTTGGGAACGTGCGTTTTTTTCTTAAGGATTTATTTATTTTTTTTTTCTTTAAATTTTTTATTTTTTATAAACATATATTTTTATCCCCAGGGGTACAGCTCTGTGAATCACCAGGTTTACACACTTCACAGCACTCACCAAAGCACATACCCTCCCCAATGTCCATAATCCCACGCCCTTCTCCCAACCCCCCTCCCCCCAGCAACCCTCAGTTTGTTTTGTGAGATTAAGAGTCACTTATGGTTTGTCATTTTACCAAAATTTACCAAATGGTCACAGCTAACTTATGGAAGGATACTATCACAGGATAAGTACCAGTCATTTTCCCAGCCACTTCTCATTTCCATAGATCAGAAATCAAAAGGTGATTATATGAAAACTAATTTGGATAAAGTGTTGACTTTTCAAAGGTTGACAGTCTCAATCAAGACATATTCTTGAATGCCTTGTATAGAGCAAACATTGTTAAGCTACTTAAGCTTCAGTGGTGGTCAGTATTAGTGAAGAAAAGCACAAAAACTCAAGCAGAAATTTTGAGTTGCACAGAAATTGTCTTTTGTTCAGACAGGCATTTCTTATCTTGGAATGATGACTGCACTTGTGGTCGTAACTGCAATATTTAAAAATCTGACCCCAAATCAAGTTTTCCATCAAGAATATGAGGCACAGGGGCACCTGGGTGGCTCACTCATTAAGCGTCTGCCTTCCATTTGGGTCGTGATCCTGGGTTCCTGGGATCGAGCACCACATTGGGTTCCTTGCTCAGCAGGAAGCCTGCTTCTTCCACTCCTGCATCCCCTGCTTGTATCTGCTTGTGTTCCCTCTCTCGCTGTCTCTCTCTCTGTCAAATAAATACATAAATAAGAACCTTAAAAAATTATATGAGGCACATATGTGTTCTTTCTCACACCCCGTCTCTTTCTTCATCCCTTTCTTTTTTCTCTTCTTCCCTCCCTCCCTTCTTTACTTCTTTATTTTTTTTGCTATCAGAATGTATAAAACCTCTTCTTCCAAAATGATAATCTTACTTTTATTTGTTGTTTGCAAAGGGACTTAACATAAACCTTGAAGATATATTTCATGTCAGCAGAAGTATTAATAGTTATAGTTTTCCTTATATCAACCCCAATGATCCATACCTTTGATATGTGCATGAAAGTACAAATCTCTCCTCAACTCCGTGGAAAAATCACAGGCCCACATCTTTGTAGCATACAGATTGGACTGAAGACAAGAGAAGCCAATACTCACTACCATCTCTACCATCTCTACAAGACAAGAGAAGCCAATACTCACTACCATCTCACATTTCAGAGTAATTAACTTTCTTCTTCAATACAGCTTGAAAAAAAAAGGTAGAAAGAAAAGGAAAGGACTCAGGAAAGGTATGAGTTTGAATTACTGCTTCAAGCTAAAAAATAATCAGGCATTCTTCAAAGTGAATAAAAACATAATGGATTCAGTCAGATATGGATTTCGATTATAACAATGATTAAAACTATATCTGATATCTCATTTTCACATTTTGTGAAAAACTGAATTTTTCCTGCCTTTTGGATGAGTTACCATCAAGTATTGGTTATTTATATCACAAAACATGTAAATTAACTCTTTCTTGACATATTTATTTTGTGTGATTCTCTTTTATCCTTGAAAACCACTGCTGATTCATCATGCTAGGGTTTTATTGTTAATGGAATAAAAACTATGTCAAGCTCTGACTCAAGATCCAGTTTTTCTCTTGAGTTAATGCTGTTTCTCTTTTTTTCTGTCTTGACCTGGAAACAGATTTTTTTTTTTAAAGATTTTTATTTATTTATTTGACAGAGAGAGAGATCACAAGTAGGCAGAGAGGGAGGTAGAGAGAGGTGGGGAAGCAGGCTCCCTGCTGAGCAGAGAGCTGGATGTGTGGCCCGATCCCAGGACCCTGAGATCATGACCTGAGCTGAAGGCAGAGGCTTAACCCACTGAGCCACCCAGGCGCCCCTGGAAACAGATTTTTAAAATTTGTAATCAAAAGTAAGCTTTACCTTGTGTTCAACCAACATGTTAACTTTGATTTATAATATTTTGTGACAATTTTTGTCTATGTTAATGATATTTGATATTATTCACTGCTAAAATTTTTTTTCTTAGAGATAATGTAAAATAATTAAAATTAGAGTCTGCAAACCTGAGGAAATCTGCCCATTTAGTATCATTTTGGTATGGACTCTTAAATCTGTTGTTCACTGAAGGTCAGAATGATAGCCACAGCCATAGCCAAAACCAGGTACTGTATAGTGGATATGAAGACTGTATGTAATTTTCTTAAAACTGATAAAATGTATGTCACATTTTGCATAATAATTTTGGAAATTATAAAAATCTAAACAAATATGTTTCTCATTACATTTACCTCCTAGTGAAAGATTAACAACTTATACTTTATGTGAAAAAATAAGAAAATATAATCAATTACATTGTCCTACCAATTTCGTTTTTCTCTTTTATTTCCATTCAGATACAATTTCAAAAGCAATAAATCAATTCTTACTCTCTTATTCTTATGTTTTCCCCTTAAGTGATAAAGCATGATCTTCTCAAAATTCAGAAGAGTTAGAATAGTCTTCTTCCCAGAGAACTGCAGAATAAAATGCGGGTAGTTTTGAATGTTATTTGCTGGTTATTACTCAGTTTATGGTTTTCTTTCAGAAAATGCTGGAAAAGTGAATCAGCGGTAAACTTCTAAAGACCACCAGCCTTTTCCTAGCCCTTGAAATTGCCGCGTTTGTCAGTACCTCTGAATGTAAGGTGGAATTCATTAACAAAGTTGTCTGTACACAACAGTCTTCACGTTGTGTTAAAACCCTTTTTTTGAACTTTGTCATGCATTGATAATTTCGAAAACAACCACAAAATTAGGTTTACACTTGTAGAACTAGAAAACTCCTTTCTCTATTTTAGGATAAGGAAACAGAGGAAGATTATGATGACACTGATTTTAAAAAATTTAAGTTGGTTCCACAAAAATTAATGGTAATCAAAAAGACTATCAGGTATTCTGGCTGCCTTTCATTCCTCTGAGGTGAAACATTGACAGCTTCTGGCACTGCCAGAGTCAGACTTGCTTGGGTGATAAATCAGTTGTAGAAATGAAATGTTAAGTTTAGAGAAGAGGTGGTAGTTTCTGAGACCCAGAGTCAGTACATTTAATGAAAGACCAAGGGCCAACCCCACTTGATTTTTCAAAATCAAGTTTTGGGTAATTGCAGTTGAATGATTTTGGAATTGCTAGGTTTTCTCTCTTTTTACTTTACTCTTAATTCTGCTTATACTCAAATAGTCATAGAACTATTTTCTCATCCAATGAAAGTCTTGCCAATAGATAGTGGTTCTGAAAATGTGGAATTTGTATCACTTACTTCAATTAAAAAATTCTAACAAAATGATTAAGATCAACCCATATATTTGCCTCAGTGTTGGTAATTTAGAGTCATTGGTCTTGAATTATCCAATAGTGCACTTACCACAAATGTGGAGTCAATAATGGTGTATGCCAGCACCCTTCATACATGACATCACAGAAGGTTGTGATTGCTTTTTATGCTGTTAAAAGTAAAGGAGGAGTTCCACAGAAAATCTGGAAAATATTAAAGGGGTCAGAAGAAATTATTTGTTCTTTGGGTGTTGAATTTGATAAATTCTTTATAGTCTTTGGATACTAGCCCTTTATCCAATATGTCGTTTGCAAATATCTTCTCCTATTCTGTCAGTTGTCCTTTGGTTTTGTTGACCGTTTCCTTTGCTGTGCAAAAGCTTTTGATTTTGATGAAGTCCCAATAGTTCATTTTTGCCCTTGCTTCCCTTGTATTTGGCGATGTTCCTAGCAAGAAGTTGCTGTGGCTGAGGTTGAAGAAGTTGTTGCCTGTGTTCTCCTCAAGGAGTTTGATGGATTCCTGTCTCACATTGAGGTCTTTCATTCATTTTGAATCTATGTTTGTGTGTGGTGTAAGGAAATGGTTCAGTTTCATTCTTCTGCATGTGGCTGTCCAATTTCCCCAACACCATTTGTTGAGGAGACTGTCTTTTTTCCCATTGGACATTCTTTCCTGCTTTGTCAAAGATTAGTTGACCATAGAGTTGAGGGTCTATTTCTGGGCTCTCTATTCTGTTCCATTGACCTATGTCTGTTTTTTGTGCCAGTGCCATACTGTCTTGATGACAGCTTTGTAATAGAGTTTGAAGTCTGGAATTGTGAGGCTGTCAACTTTGGCTTTCTTTTTCAACATTCCTCTGGCTATTTGGTGTTTTTCTGGTTCCATACAAATTTGGGGATTATTTGATCCATTTCTTTGAAAAAAAAATGATGGTATTTTGATAGGGCTTGCAGTAAATGTGTAGATTGCTTTAGGTAACATCGACATTTTCACAATATTTGTTCTTCTGATCCGTGAGCATGGACTGTTTTTCCATTTCTTTGTGTCTTCCTCTATTTCTTTCATGAGTACTCTATAGTTTTCTGAGTACAGATTCTTTTCCTCTTTGGTTAGGTGTATTCCTAGGTATCTTATGGTTTTGGGTACAATTGTAAATGGGATCGACTCCTTAATTTCTCTTTCTTCTGTCTTGTTATTGGTGCCTAGAAATGCAACTGATTTCTGTGCACTAATTTTATATCCTGACACTTTACTGAATTCCTGTATGAGTTTTAGCAGTTTTGGAGTGGAGTCCTTTAGGATTTCCACATAAAGTATCATATCATCTGTAAAGAGTGAGAGTTTGATTTCTTCTTTGCCAATTTGGATGCTTTTAACTTCATTTTGCTGTCTGATTGCTGAGGCTAGGCCTTCTGGTACTATGTAGAATAATAGTGGTGATAGTGGAAATCCCTGCCATGTTCCTGATCTTAGCAGAAAAGCTCTCAGTTTTTACCCATTGAGAATGATATTTGCTGTGGGTTTTTCATAGATGACTTTGATGATATTGAGGTATGTACACTCTATCCCTTCACTTTGAAGAGTTTTGATCAGGAAAGGATGCTGTACTTTGTCACTAAGACTTGTAAATTTTACTATTGGATTATGGGTTGTTGACCTATTTTTATTGATTTTGAGGGGGGTTCTCTATGCCTCCTGGATTTTGATGCTTGTTCCCTTTGTCATATTAGGGAAATTCTATGCTATAATTTGCTCCAATATACCTTCCACCCCCCTCTTTCGTGTTCTTCTGAATCCCAGTATTCTAATATTGCTTTGTCTTATGGTATCACTTATCTCTCGATTTCTCCCCTCATGGTCCAGTAGTTGTTTGTCCTTCTTTTGCTCAGCTTCTTTATTCTCTGACATTTAGTCTTCTATATCACTACTTTTCTCTTCTGCCTCATTTATCCTAGCATTAGGAGCCTCCATTCTTGATTGCACCTCATTAATAGCTTTTTAAAAAATTTCAGCTTGGTTAGATTTTAGTTCTTTTATTTCTCCAGAAAGGGATTTTATTTCTCCAGAGAGCATTTCTCTAGTATCTTCTATGCTTTTTTTGAGCCCAGCTAGCACCTTGATAATCATCATTCTGAACTCTGTATCTGACATATTACTAATGTCCCTAGCCATCAGTACTGCCTCTTGTTCTTTTTTTTGTGGTGAGTTTTTCTGCCTTGTCATTTTATACAGATAAGAATATATGAATGAGAGAATAAAATACTGAAAGTTTGAAAAGACCCCAGAAAATGTATGCTAACTAAATCAGAGGAGATCCCAAACTGGGGGAAAAGAAAGGGAGCAAATAGAAATGAAAAAAAGAAATACACACACACACACACACACACATGTGTATATATATATATATATATATATATATATATATATATATATATTTATTACTGGTGAATAGAACAGAGTCACCCACTTGATTTTGGGTATATTGGTCTCTTAGAAGAAACTACCTCCCAAAATTTTATAGAAAGAAAAACTTATATATGTCCAAAAATAAGGTAAACACAATGAAGAGATAGAATATGAGTGTAAAGATGAAAATTAAAAAAAAATTCTAAAAAAGGAATCGATAGGATAAGTTGGCTGGGGAAAGAAAGAAGGAAAAAAAAGGGGGGGTGGAGAGAATATGCTTAGGCTAGAGAATAGAACAAATCCCTGTGCTATATTTAGGGTATATTTTGATCTATTAGAATAAATTGTATCCCCATTTTTTTTTTTAGAAAAATAAACTCCATATGTATACAAAAATAAGTTTAAATACAATGAATGATAAAATATGACTATATTAATGAAAGTTTAAAAGATTTTTTAAGAAAGGTATTGTTAAGATAAAATAGTTAAAAAAAGTCAGAAGAAGAAAGAGGAAAAGTTAAAAAAATTAGAATAAGAAAAAAAATTTTAGAAATTTAATTTAACTTTGCAAGACTAAAGGGTCATGGGGAGAAAGCCATGAATTCCATGCATTGCTTTTTCCTATCTCTGGAGTTCCACTATTCTCCTTGATCCGTGAGAATGTTCTTGGCTGAATGTTCTTGCTGATCTTCTTGGGGAGGGGCCTGTTGTAGTAGTTCTCAAATGTCTTTGACTGAGGCAGAATTGCACTGCCCTTGCTAGGGGCCAGGCTAAGAAATCTGCTCAAGTTTGCTCTCAGGAGTTTTTGCTCCCTGAAAGCTTTTCATAGAGCTCTGAAGGGCAGGAATGGAAATGGCGGCCTCCCAATCTCTGGCCCAGAGGAGCCAAGAGCTGGGGCCCCACTCCTCAATGCGCCCTCAGAGAAAAGGGGTTAGGGGTCAATCACTCCTGTCTTCCTGGTCTCCCACTGCGCTCTGGGCTCACCTGGCCTGTGACTGAGCTTTTCTGTCTTTGAACCACAGCCCCATTTGGAGTCTCCAAACCCAGCAGATTCCTGCCTTTAGAGGAGGAAAGTGAGTCTCCCTGGATCTGCCACTTGTGGGGTCGCTGCTCAATGAGCAGTGGTCTGACTGTGCTGTGGATCACAGTTTGAGGTAACCCCAAGCTGAGAGCTCATTACTCAGCTCTGTCTCTATAGTTGGCTTCCCCGCTCTGATACCTGGGATCTCTGCCACATTCAGACACCCCCAATCTTTCAGTGGCCCCACAGGTCCTGAGACCACAGTGTCCCCAGGAGGGCTCCACCCTGCTTAGCCTCTGGAGCAATGTCCCTCAGTGGAGCAGAGTTTGAAAAGTTCTGATTTTGTGCTGCACTGCTCCACCACTTGCCAGGAGCCAGCCCCTCCCCTGGGGTCTATCTTCCTGTCACCTCAGATTCACTTCTCTGCAAGTCCTACTTTTTAGAAAGTGGTGGATTTCTGTTCCTAGAATTGCTCCTCTTCCTCTTTTCAATCTCCTGTTGAGTTTGTAGGTGTTTGGAATGGTTTGATAACTATCTAGCTGAACTCCTGCAACCTGATGTCATTTCAGTCTGCCTCTCCTCTGCCATCTTGCATCTCCTCCAAGATTTGCCTTTTCTAAATTGATCTAATTTGTATGGATTTTACTTAAACTCAATATTTTAAATTGATTTTTGGTCAGTTTTCTGAAACCACTGCATAGTATAGACACGTGGCCAAGCAGCATGTGTTTTTTAGGTAAATAATGACATTGCCTTCAAATGACATTTGCTTATGAATGTCATTATACCTCTTATTTCTTTTTCACTTCATGTCATCGAACAGAACTTCCAGGAAAATGTTGATGAATTATGACATTCTTGAATCTAGTGGTAATACCTACTTCATTTTACCATCAACTTCAATGTCAGCATGTTGGTTTAAGATAGAATTTTTTTATTACTTCGGGAAAATATTTACATTTTTTGGAGCTTTTGGTTTTATTACAAATTGGCATTGGAAATTTTACATAACATATTTTTGGAAAAATGAAGTTGGATTATAATTAGTAAACCTAACATAAAAACCATCTGTCAGAGGAGAAATGTCTATAGGGCACTGAAGTATCACAGAGCAGGACAAAGAAAATGGAATTACAGCTAATAGGAGGAAAGTTGTAACTGCTCCAATCTATTCACTTCACTCCTTAGCATCATTTGTATATCTCTACATTTATCTGAACTTCCATACAACCCTCTCTACACTTCTACCTTACAAGAGGCAGCCTTCCATCATATAAGAAAGAATCTTTTCACTCCTCTCAAAATGAAGAGTTGTATCATCCCAATGGGTACTGTGCTAATCAATGGTTATATTATAACCTGAACTGAAATCGAGTCAGATGCTTAACAGGACTGAGCCATCCAGGTGTCCTAAATTGTTGCTATTCATTGATATATTTTGCCTTTTTTCTAATATCTTGATGCATGCTTTCTGTTTTTCATGTTCTTTGTTTTCCTTATATGCTCTCTTTGTATTGTGTAATATATTTTATTTTTTATCATATCCAGTACCTCATGAAATTTATATCCAGTGTCATCTTTTGAGTGTTTTAAAATAGTTTATTTAGTATCAAATCATCAATTAACAAAGTCAAGAATGTAGAGCTGGCACTAGAATGTAGAATGCCCCTTAGCTGAACCACTGCATAGAATAGACATGTGATTTGGCTCTGTCAGGAGAAGTCAGATGAGGGTAAGAGTCTGATTTCTCTATGTATAGAAGTTCTTACTTGCCTCTCTTTTCATTGCATGCTCATTGCACTTAGATATATATCAGTATACTAACCATTAGTTAGAAATAACAATTTAAATATTCCCCCCTTATTTCCTTTATAGAATTCATGTCACCCTCCTAACCCTAAGTCCACTTCCTTCTTGATGCTCCCAAAATATTTCACATCTAGTGTTAGAGTCTATTGTAGTTTTCCTGTGGTAATGGCCAATATTACTTATGAATAATTATACCAGTCTGTTGAAATACTAACTTATATCATATTTACCAATTTTGAGGTGTTCTTAAAGATGAGGAAGGATTTATTTCCAACCAGTATTATTATTTATTAAACTTCTCCTATGTACTTGTGTATTTCAGTTTTTATAAAGATTTTCTTTGAAGAAGTTGAGACAAATTCTCAATCTGTAGATGTATAAAATACTCAGTTGAGAATTCATAATACTTGTCCTAACCAACTGTGAACCAGTGACCCAAGAAAAAGCCCAGCTACACTGACTTTCTCCTCGTTTATCGATAGTTAACAATTACCCTCCTCCTCAAGAGGTTGGGAAATACCATATCCTGTGTGTGTGTGTTTAATGATTTTATTTGTTAGAAAAAGAGAGAGCACAGGCAGGGAGCAGAGGGAGAAGGGGGCTTCCCACTAAGCAAGAAGCCTGATGCGGAACTCTATCCCAGATCTGGGATCATGATCTGAGCTGAAGGCAGATGCTTAACCACTGAGCCACCCAGGTGCCCACCCAAAGCTTTCTTTCTTTTTCTTTTCTTTCTTTTTTCTCTTTACTTTCTAAATTTTTTAAAAATTTTTATTTTATTTTGAGAGTGAGAGAGAGGGAGAGAGAAGGAGGGACTAGGGGCAGAGGGAAACGGAGAGAGGGAATCTTAACCAGACTCCACAACCTGTTCATAGCCTGATGCAGGCTATAAGGCTTGACCTTATAACCCTGAGATCATGACCTGAACCAAAATCAAGAGTTGGATGCTTAACTGAGTGAGGCATCCAGGCACCACCCCCCCAACCCCCAAGACTTCTTTACTCTTTCTCTCATCAGAGCTGATGTGTTCTAGTGTAAGTAGTAGGCCTAGATGTTTGCCATGACATTTTAGCACTTCTAAATCATCACTCAGGTTAGATTACCCTCACTCAGATTGGGTTAGGTTGGTTCACTGCCTAACCTTACTCCCTCTTCCACCTGCCAAATGATCTTTTAGTTCACGTAGATGACATTACTAAGGGGTGAAAAGACCGATCACAGAGAATATTCTTACCAATTTTGCTGAGGAGTTGGAAGATTAACAAAAATACCTTCTGCATATTTAATCCCAAACTTCTATTAGGATAGGAGATACACTTTGGTAACTTCTCTCCTTTTAAAAATCCCTTTCTATTGAAGATTTCTCTGCAGAGCAAAATAACATATATTAGAATTTTCTGACTTTTGAAGAATTAATTATTTATCTAGTGGATACATGAAAAAAAACCCACATCATTTCTATTAGTTGATATGTATCCAAGAAATCCAAAATAAGAATAATAACTAAATAAGTAGTGATAGAAACCTGTTATTCTACTGAAAATTTTATGTGTTCTATATTCAAATAGCAGTTTTTTTTTTTTTTATCATCTCCTGTATCCATTTATTATTCAGCTTAGATAGTGGATATCCTAATGAGCAACTGACTTTCTTTCTTTCTTTTAGAGATTTTATTTACTTATTTGACAGGAGAGAGAGAGCACAAGTTGGGGAGCAGCAGAGGAAGAGGGAGAAGCAGGCTTTCTGCTGAGCAGGGAGCCTGATGTGGGGCTTGATCCCAGGGCCCCTGAGATCATGACCTGAGCTGAAGGCAGATGCTTAACCGACTGAACCACCCAGGCACCCTAGTAATGAGCAGATTTCTTAAAATTCTCTTTGCAAGAATCATTTTGGAAGATGACAAAAAGGAAACCCTATAACAATTTCTATAGGAATAATTCACTGAATGTTGATATGATCATGTACCCTAAGGAGAGAAATAAAGTTTGTGTTTAGGATTAAATATAAAGCATGGTATGGTCACAGAAACCTGTCTATAAGAATAAATTGATTCTTAAGTGCTATATTCTGAATTCCTACATAAGAAATTGAATCAGTTATAACTCTCACTTCCCAGACTAGGTCTTAGGCAGAAAGAAGCCAAGGAAAGTTTAAAACTTTGTTTCTGCTAAAACTGAATTTGGGGAGAAGGTCTACCCTCAAAGTATAAGAGAGGAAAGGAAATGGCATTATAGAAGGGCAGAATGCTAGCTGTAGGAAAGGCTTTCACTGGGCATGTTTTGCTTGATGATCTCATTCCTTAACACTGAATTATAGAAAACTGAGTGAAAAAACAAGATTGCAGATCAGCTCCAGTGCAGCCACTTCATGGTCCAAAGAAGTTGGGTCATTAATACTACATTTGTCATCTGCTCCAATTACCCTGGCAGAGCATGCCTAGGAAACAAAAGCATCCTGCCTGTCATGGAACAAGGGGAAGGAAATAGGATGGAAGATCATTGCTGTTTATTTTCTTTTATAATCCATGGCATGTGGTTCCTAGTTGAACTAAGTTGATGGTGTAGGGAAGATTTACATAAAATATTTCCTGATTCCTCAAGCTTGTCCAAGAGCATGTCTGCAAGCCTATTGTTTCCCTGAGCTTTTATGTCCAGCTCTCCTGTAAGACTGTAAAACTGCTAAGGACAGCCAGGTCTCACTGAGATTCTCTAAGTCTTCATATGATGTCTCTGCTGTATAAGCCCAGTAAAAGGATAATCAAATTTCCATGGTCTTATTTTCAAGACAGGTGAAATTTGGGTTTGTAAGAGACTTCAAGTTTGTAGAAATAATAAAACAAAATAAACATAGAACAAGGCTATACTGAGAAGCTTTCATATAACAAAATGCAATAAAGAGTGATCAACATGTGGTTTGGAGCCCTAGAGCATATAAATCAGTAAGTAGTTATTGACACTTAACAGGATGAAGATGCCCTGTAAAAGAAGTACAAAAGCAAAACAAACAAAAATACCAAAGCAAACAACAACAACAAACCAACAACAAACCAACAGGCCACAAAACATCCACTAAACAAATAGGTATAAACATTGGGGTATAGATGGCCCTTCTTTTCACTACATCAGTATCTTTGGGGTAAATACCCAGTAGTGCAATTTCAGGGTCATAGGGAAGCTCTTTTTTTAATTTCTTAAGGAATCTCCACACTGTTTTCCAAAGTGGCTGCACCAACTTGCATTCCCACCAACAGTGGAAGAGGGTTCCCCTTTCTCCACATCCTCTCCAACACATGTTGTTTCCTGTCTTGCTGATTTTGGCCATTCTTACTGGTGTGAGGTGATATCTCAATGTGGTTTTAATTTGAATCTCCCTGATGGATAGTGATGATGAACATTTTTTCATATGTCTGATAGCCTTCATTGGAGAAGTGTCTGTTCATGTCTTCTGCCCATTTTTTTTAATATGATTATCTGTTTTGTTTGTGTTCAGTTTGAGGAGTTCATTATAGATCCTGGGTATCAACCTTTTGTCTGTACTGTCAATTGCAAATATCTTCTCCCATTCCGTGGGTTGCCTCTTTGTTTTGTTGACTGTTTCCTTTGCTGTGAAGAAGCTTTTGATCTTGATGAAGTCCCAAAAGTTTATTTTCACTTTTGTTTCCTTTGCTTTTGGAGACATATCTTGAAAGAAATTGCTGTGGTTGATATCGAAGAGGTTACTACCCATGTTCTCCTCTAGGATTCTGATAGATTCCTGTCTCTCACTGAAATCTTTTATCCATTTTGAGTTTATCTTTGTGTACAGTGTAAGAGAATGGTCGAGTTTCATTCTTCTACATATAGCTGTCCAATTTCCCCAGCACCATTTATTGAAGAGACTGTCTTTTTTCCACTGTATATGTTTTCCTGCTTTGTTGAAGATAATTTGACCATAGAGTTGAGGGCCCATATCTGGGCTCTCTACTCTGTTCCACTGGTCTACGTGTCTGTTTTTATGCCAGTACCATACTGTCTTGGTGATCACAGCTTTGTAGTAAAGCTTGAATTCAGGTAATGTGATGCCCCCAGTTTTGTTTTTCTCTTTCAACATTTCCTTAGCAATTCAGGGTCTCTTCTGATTCCATACAAATTTTTGGATTATTTGCTCCAGCTCTTTGAAAAATACCTGTGGAATTTTGATCGGAATGGCATTAAAAGTATAGATTGCTCTAGGCAGTATAGACATTTTAACAATGTTTATTCTTCCGATCCAAGAGCATGGAATGATCTTCCATCTTTTTGTGTCTTCTTCATTTCTTTCATGACTATTCTGTAGTTCCACGAGTACAGATTCTTTACCTCTTTGGTTAGGTTTATTCCCAGGTATCTTATGGTTCTTGGTGCTATAGTAAATGGAATCGATTCTCTAATTTCCCTTTCTGTATTTTCATTGTTAGTGTATAAGAAAGAAACTGATTTCTGTAGACTGACTTTGTATCCTGCCACATTACAGAATTGCTATATGAGTTCTAGTAGTTTGGGGGTGGAGTCTTTTGGGTTTTCCATATAAAGTATCATGTCATCTGGGAAGAGAGTTTGACTTCTCCATTGCCAATTTGGATACCTTTTATTTCTCTTTGTTGTTTGATTGCACTACTGGGTATTTACCCCAAAGATACAGATATAGTGAAAAGAAGGGCCATCTGTACCCCAATGTTTATAGCAGCAATGGCCACAGTTGCCAAACTGTGGAAAGAACCAAGATGCCCTTCAATGGATGAATGGATAGGGAAGATGTGGTCCATAATACACTAAGTATTATGCCTCCATCAGAAAGGATGAATACCCAACTTTTGTATCCATGTGGACGGGACTAGAAGAGATTATGCTGAGTGAAATAAGTCAAGCAGAGAGAGTCAATTATCATAAGGTTTCACTTATTTGTGGAGCATAACAAATAACACGCAGGACATGGGGAGATGGAGAGGAGGAGGGAGCTGAGAGAAATTGGAAGGGGAGGTGAACCATGAGAGACTATAGACTCTGAAAAACAATTTGAGGGGTTTGAAGGGGTGGGGGATGGGACGTCAGGGGAGCCAGATGGTGAGATTATAGAGGGCACCTATTACACGGAGTACTGGGTGTGGTGCATAAACAATGAAATCTGTTACACTGAAAAGAAATTTTAAAAAAAGATGGTTTTGAGCTTTCTAATTATTTTTCTCCCCCTTAACACTGTGGTAGTGGTAGATAGTTTTTAAAGTTCTGTTTGTGATAGTCTTTCTTTAGGGTTGGAGTGAAAAAGTTAAGACAAGATTCAGGTAATGTTTGGGAACTTTCCTCTGCAAAGGTTTTGGCAACTGTTCAAAAGCAAAAACTAATCCATAGTAATGTTAGGAGTTCAGAGTATAAGTATGTTCAAATATCAAAGTTTGTATTGTTTGATAAGACCCAAGAGAAAAATGATCTTAAAGATGTTTGCTTTGTTAGTTGATCAACCCTGCTTAGAATGCCTTTTTCTCTGAATTAATTTTAGTAGGATGCAAATCAATGGGAATGGCTCTCTTTTATTATCACCTCTCCCCACTATTTTATTTAGGTGCTTTTAGGGTTGAGGGAATGTGAAAACCATCTCCAGTTTTGATGAACAATAAAGTCAGGAGTTTTACTGTTCAAGTTGGAAATCTTGATACAGACTGAGGCTGCATTTTAGCCAGTCTGATGGAACTATATGCTGAGAATCAGCCCTGTTATTTTAATTCTCTCCAGGATGAGAAAAATGGGGGATTTTTCTGTTTAACCATGGTTCAGGAGGACACATTAATATTATGATCCAAGTGGAAATACACACAGACCTGTGACAGTCTTCAGTGAAGGTGAGGGAGTGGGATGGATATGGGGCTGCTATCTTTCTTTTCTTTTAGCTTCATACTCAATGAATATGTCTTTATTTTTCAAATGCATGACATTAAAAAGTTTTGGGGTCAGCCGAATCAATTGGAACAAGGCTCTCAATTATTGACATTAATCTACAGAAATAATTTTGCAAGAGTCAGTGTAAGTATATTACTGTTATGTACTCTTTGCAAGGAGAGCAAGGGGTAAAGTAGAAAATTGGCCAGACATAAAGTCATGAAAGACAGAATTCCGGTTAGTTATGATGGGTTAGCTGTGTGATAGTGGTCAAATCACCTAGCCTCTTTGATGATTTAACCAATAGTGTGGCAGTCAAAAGTGATCAGGGTCGTGTATTGTTAAATCTTTAAATTTCTTTTGGTAGATATGGAAGGTAATAATTTCATATATTCTTCCTACTCCATATGTAATCTGGATGAACTACAAATTTAGGGTCAAGCACTTCTCAGTCTCTAGGTTTAATCTAATTTTCACAAACAAAACAGAGATCTGGGCAGTTCCTTACTGCCCTTGCTCCTCTAGGAGGGGCCCTGTCCTGTCTGGCATAGAGGCTTACACTGCTATCATGATGCTGGCTCACTGAATTTCTTCCCAGGCAGCAGTGATCTTTGTGAGGGAGTGATATCACTCCTAAATACTGACTCAATTAAGGGAGCAACACACACAGGATCCCACCATGACCCCTTCTTGGCACTCAGGTTTTTCACTTCAGATGCAAGTGGCCATAGGAGCACGGACTAAAGATAATTCTATTATTTTCCACTTTATAAACTCAATATTAACAAGGCCAAGAATTGTAGTTGGTCCTGTGCCATGGGAAAAAATTCTTCTTTTATTCAGAAACCCTTCCACAAGACCTTTGAAATTTACTATTTTTTATCATAATGACAGTCTCGACAATATGTTTGAAAGCTTAGATAAAAAAGACAAACTTGGGGCACCTGGGTGGCTCAGTGGGTTAAGCCTCTGCCTTTGGCTCAGGTCATGATCCCAGGGTGCTGGGATCGAGCCCCACATTGGGCTTTCTGCTCAGCAGGGAGCCTGCTTCTCCCTCTCTGTCTGCCTGCCTCTCTGCCTACTTGTGATCTCTTTCTCACCCTCTCTCTCTCTCTCTGTCAAGTAAATAAATAAATAAAATCTTAAAAAAAAAGGACAAACTTAACTAATGAATTATTGAACAATACATCAAAAACTATGTACTATACAGTGGCTAACTGAGCATAGTTTACAAAAAGACAAATTCCTAAGAAGAGTGTAAATTACTAAACGTGACTGAAGAAGAAATATAACATTTTAATGGACCTATGACTATAATCAGTAGCTGAAAATCCTTCTAAAAAGAAAACACCAGGCCTGGATTATTTTATGGGTAAAACTATTAAAACTGAAGAAATAGACAATTCTAACCTGATACAATCTCTTTCAGAGAATACTAAAAAAGAGGAGTACTTCTTATATTAGATTAGTATATAAGTTTATCTGTGTGTTATGGGAACCAAAATAATAGTGGCTTAAAAAATATAGAGTAACATTTCTCTCTCCCATGATAGTCTGCAGGTAGGTGGCCAGGATGGGCCTGGCAGATCTAATCTTAAATGTCTTGCAATGCTACTATAGTGCTTCTAGTCTCCTTATACCTTGTTGCTTGACTATCCCTAAGGCAATACCTTTGAACACACTGTCCAAGAATTCACATTTACAGTCTTGTTCCAGCAAGTGAGAGAGAAGATGGATTCAAGAAGTGGGTTGGGGGGCTCTTCTTAAAAAGCCACATCCCAGAAGTCACATGATCGTACAAAGTTACAAGGGAAGCTACAAAATATAGTCTTTATTTTGGGAATCTGGGAGACCACCTAAGAGTAGAGGGTTCTATTACAACAGAAGAATGGGAGAACACAAACTTGTTCTTTCTGCCATATGCTCCAACTCCTCTCACATGGCAAATATTACCTTGATACCAGAATCTACAAGGACACTGGGAGAAAATATATACCAAAAACCCTTTAAAAATATACCAAACTGAATCAGGCAATGAATAATATATATTATATATTTTGTCCAACTATTTATTCCAGGAATGGCAGATTGGCTCAATTGATATAATTCATCACCTAAGCAGATTAAAGAAGAAAATAATTTGATTATTTCAGATGATGCAAAATAATTTGATGAATTCAATAAAATTCAGGATAATTTCTTTTTAGTAAACAAGGAAAGGAGGGATAATTTTTTTTATTAACATATAATGTATTATTTTCCCCAAGGGTACAGGTCTGTGAATCATCAGTCTTACATCATTAACAGCACTCACCATAGCACAGACCCTCCCCAATGTCTATCACCCAACCACCCTATCCACCCCCCCAACCCTCAGTTTGTTTTGAGAAATTAAGAGTCTCTTATGGTTTGTCTCCCTCCCCAGTCCCATCTTGTTTCATTTTCTCTCCCTTCCCCTGACGACTACCCCCCTGCCTCTCAAATTCCTCCAGTCAGAGAGATCATATGGTAATTGTCTTTCTCTGATTGACTTACTTAGCTTAGCATAATACCCTCTAGTTCCATCCATGTCATTGCAAATGGCAGGAATTCATTTTTTGATGGCCGCGTAGTATTCCATTGTATATGTATATCACATTTTCTTTATCCATTCATCTGTTGGTCGACATCTAGGTTCTTTCCATACCTTGACTATTTGTGGACATGGCTGCTATAAACATTCAGGTGCACGTCCCCATTTGGATTACATTTGTATCTTTAGGGTAAATACCCAGTACTATGACTGCTGCATCATAGGGTAGCTCTATTTTCAACTTTTTGAGGAACCTCCATACTGTCTTCCAGAGTGGCTGCACCAGTTTGCATTCCCAACAGTGTGAGAGGGTTCCCTTTTCTCTGCATCCTTACTGGTTAATTTTAGCTATCCTGACTGGTGTGGGGTGGTATCTCACTGTTGTTTTGATTTATATTTCCCTGATGCCAAGGGATGTTGAGCACTTCTTCATGTGTCTGTTGGCCATTTGGACGTTTTATTTGCAGAAATGTCTATTTATGACCTTGCCCATTTCTTGATAGGATTATTTATTCTTTGGGCATTGAGTTTGATAAGTTCTTTATAGATTTTGGATACTAGCCCTTTATCTGATATGTCATTTGCAAATATCTTCTCCCATTCTGTCAGTTGTCTTTTGGTTTTGTTGATTGTTTCTCTTGCTGTGCAAAAGCTTTTGATCTTGATGAAGGTCCAATAGTTCATTATTGCCCTTGCTTCCCTTGCCTTTAGCAATGTTTCTAGAAAGAAGTTGTTATGGTTGAGGTTGAAGAGGTTGCTGCCTGTGTTCTCTTCAAGGATTTTGATGGACTCCTGTCTCACCCTGAGGTCTTTCATTCATTTGAGTCTAATTTGTGTGTGGTGTAAGGGCATGGTCCAGTTTCATTCTTCTGCATGTGGCTGTCTAATTTCCCCAACACCATTTGTTGAAAAGACTTTTTTCCATTGGACATTCTTTCCTGCTTCGTTGAAGATTAGTTGACCATAGAGTTGAGGGTCTATTTCTGGGCTCTCTATTCTGTTCCATTGATCTATGTGTCTGTTTTTGTGCCAGTAGAATACTCTCTTGATGATTACATCCTTGTAATAGAGCTTGAAGTCTGGAATTGAGGAGAAGTAATTTCTTAACCTGATAAAAGAGATCTATAAAAATGTATACCAAACATCACACTTAACATTTCAACATTACAACTATGTTATTACAGTTGAAGTTTTAGCCCAGGCACTATAACACAATAAATGCTGCATACCCACTTAGGATAATAAACAAAAAGGAAGAATTTTTAAAGAATTTGGGTAAAAGCCAATTGTAAGACTCTTGTACCATGGGGTGCCTGGGTAACTCAGTGGGTTAAAGCCTCTGTCTTCAGCTCGGGTCATGATCCCAGGGTCATGGGATTGAGCCCCGCATCAGGCTCCCTGCACAGCAGGGAGCCTGCTTCCTCCTCTCTCTTTCTGCCTGCCTCTCTGCCTACTTGTGATCTCTATATGTCAAATAAATAAAATAAAATCTTAAAAAAAAGACTGTTGTACCACCTCAGCAATATATGAAAAGCGATCAGAGTATGGAAAGGATAGGGGATTCATGGACAGTTTTTACTTAGATAAAGTTAAATTATGAGTCTCCCTCTCTCCCAGGAGTGTGGTGTAGTGGTGGCCTCATGTCAGGCTGAATGAATTGGGTTTCCATGAGGATTATTCAGAGAACTTTGTGTGTGGTCCTTGCTGTTGGGGAATAGTTGTATCATAGTCGACCCCCATCTAGAGCACATGGAGGGGAGAGACAGTCTTGCTACTTATGCCAGTGGCAGGTCCAGGAGAATTCCTGTTAAATTGGGATGGGCCTGCTCTTATAGGATTTGTGATTGCTTCCAAAACCCAGATGTGAACCATAGTCAGTGAGAGAGCTGCTTGCTTCAAGACATTCTGACTCCTATCTAAGAGAACCACCCACATGGGAAAGGGAATTCACAAGTGAGAACATGTCAACCCAGTGGACTGACAGAAAACAAGGAGGGGGGGTTTGGGTGGGTTGTGGCTGGCCTGTGAAGGGGCATTTCCCACATACTAGGAACAATGCTGGGAGGAGATGTCTAGGGGCTTCCACAGAGTTAATGGAGGACGAATAGGAAAGAGTCAGCTTTATATACCTTCGAGGCACAGATAGCATGGAAGCCAGTATACACAGCACTAGTCATTTGCATGAGGTTCAGTTTTAAACTTGGTATGCAAGGCAAAAAATAATTACATGTCAGTAATGCCTTGCATTGCTTTCTATCTCCTTATCTCATTTCCCTTTTTTTTCATCCTTGCTTTAACCCTTTCCAAAAAGTACTAACTCTCAATATTTGCCTCTGGTTCTGTTTTTTAGGGAAACTGAAACAAACAAATATCTACTTATAAAAATTGTCTATATGATGTCCACAAACATGATTGACACTCAGTAAATGCTAGCTCCTCTTCCTCATTTTACCTTCTTCTTTTCTCTCTCCAACTAAAACAAAAGAAAAGAAACAATTTTTTCCTGTTTTCTACATTATCCTCATGTTAAAAACTACAGAATGACTTTTACAGTAGTTATAATCTCTTAAATTTTTTTTTGATATGAGAGAGTAAGAGTAAACATCTTTACAAATAGATAATGCACAGATAGTTCTGTATTTTTCTGGGGATAATTCTATGACCACAGTTAAATCTCTGAAATATATCAGAAAGTTGATTTTTATTGGAAATGCTTTCAGAGAAGGTATATGTTCTATTTCATCCAACCACTCTGTGTAAAAGCATTGAGTTTGGTAATACATCTGTCAACCCAAGGTTGCCTGAGAACAGTTCCCTTCACAATAGACCATGGCACTCATTACTGTATTTTATGTCTTTTGCAGGAGAGAATTTGTTTATGCTCTTTTTTAAAAACAGTTTTATAATTACAGTCTAAAGAAAATGCTTTTACATTTTTCCTCCTCTAAAATGCAATAAGCTTCCTAGCCATTTGGGATAGTTAAATCTTCTTGATCTTTGATTTCATAATAATTTTCTCCTTCCCAATTCCTATGAATTAAATTACTTTTTAAAAACAGTTCTTATAAGCTCCCTTGAATAAGTCAATCTCATTATGAAAAGTTTTCATGTGAAAATTAGTAACCATATCCTTAGTAGTTAACTTAATCCCTATATTTTAAAAAATCCCTCTCCCATTTTTTAAATGGAGGTATCATTTTTGTTTTATTGCTAAGTTCCAATTTTGCTCTTCTTCGCTTATTCGGCTATTATATATCTCTTAACATTTTCTTTTCTTTTCTTTTTAAAGATTTATTATATTTATTTGACAGCAAGAGACACAGCAAGAGGGAACACAAGCAGGAGTGGTGGGAGAGGGAAAAGCAGGCTTCCTGCTAAGCAGGAAGCGTGATTGCAGGGCTCGATCCCAGGACCCTGGGATATGACCTGAGTCAAAGGCAGCCACGTAATGACTGGGCCACCCAGGCACCCCTCTTAACATTTTCTTAAAAAATCATTTTTTATAAGATGAAACCAGAGAGGGAGACAAAGCATAAGAGACTCTTAATTCCAGGAAACAAACTGAGGATTGCTGGGGGATAGGATGGGAGGGATAGGGTGGCCTGGTTTTGGACACTGGGGAGAGTATGTGTTATGGTGAGTGCTGTGAATTGTGTAAGACTGGTGATTCACAGACCTGTACCCCTGAAACTAATAATATATTATATGCTAATTTAAAAAAGTTATAAAGTGGAAAAATAAGAAGAAAGGTAACATCTACTAAGAAAAACCAGTTTTTATTTTAATCAAGGTTAAACAGTTATTATTTAAGAAGTCAATTATTCTACAGTGCTTATGAGAAAGAGCAGACCTCTGAATGCTTCATCTTCCTGACTCAAAGTTCTTCTTCTAGAGGAAATTACTTTGAACTCTGTTTGCTCATTATTTTGGTACTATCCATAGCTCGAAAACACTTACTTATGCTATTACTCCTTGAGTTTTCCATTTCAGGCATTACTCATTGACTCCCCTACATGGAAGATGGAAATTTAGTTCTTTTCCCTTCCTGACCTTTCAAACACTGAAGAGAGTTCTGTCACTTGTCTTCTTGTATTAGGACTTAAACCTTTCTTTTTTTTTTTTTTTTTTAAGATGTTATTTATTTATTTGACAGAGAGAGATCACAAGTAGGCAGAGAGGCAGGCAGAGAGAGAGAGAGGAGGAAGCAGGCTCCCTGCTGAGCAGAGAGCCCGATGCGGGACTCGATCCCAGGACCCTGAGATCATGACCTGAGCTGAAGGCAGCGGCTTAACCCACTGAGCCACCCAGGCACCCAAACCTTTCTTTTGATAGCTTTTTCTGTAGCTTTGAAGTATGTAGTTGTTTAGTTTTGGGGGATCTTGTAGGTCTAAAAATATTCTATTCTACTCCCACAATTATTTTACAATACTTTTAGGTATATAATTTCATGCTGAAAATAATCATTCCTCAAAATTTTCTTCAGCCTTTTTTTTTTTTTTCTATTGACTTGTTTTCAAGTTCATTGGTTCTTTTTTTTGCAGTATTCAACTTGCTGTTATCCTATAACATAAAACATTTTAGATATTTTTAAGTTGTAGAAATTCAATTCTTTTAAAAAATCTCCACATTTATTTTGAAATTATTCACTCATAAGCATTCATTTATATCAATTAAAAATGTCTATAAAGTTATTTAAAAATCTTTGGCTGAGAATTCCACCCTCTAGGTCAACTAATCATCTCAGTTTCCTGCCTATGTTGTGTTATCCTTCTTAGAATGTCTATTAGCTTATTTTGCATATTGAATATTATGGATGATAGTATAGAAACTTGATTGTCCTCTTCTGAAGAATGTTGGCTGATTACCCGGATCTATGGGGGCTTGGTTCTAAACTTTGTTGGGGTGGATTTATTTTGGTTTTGTCCTTTGTCCAAAGGTTCAGTCCTTAGTTCTGAGATATGGCCTTTAATTCTGAAGTTGTAGATTCTGTGACCTTTTCATTGGAATCTAGGATCTGATCTTGATTGCTGTATTCATGCTACAAGGCAGCTACTGAAATCTCTACTCATTTCTTATCTTTGCACATTAGGTACTTTCTGCTGAGTTCTTAAGGGCCCTGATCTTTGCATGTTCGTTCAGGAGTCAATAACAACTAGAGGGCATTGGAGCTTTCCCTTCTGTAGGCTTTTATGATTCTTCCCTTTGTAATTCTCCTTTCTAGGATTCCCCTTCCAATTTCCCACCACTCTGCTAGCCCCAAACATTGACCTCTTACTCCCTGGGGACTTTCCTTTCTGTTTGGACTCCTGTGCACCTGGAAAGTACTGTTAGTGGCAACTAGCACTGTAAATGGAAAAATCTGTTAAATGTAGATATGATTAATGTGCTTCCCTTCTGCTTTTCATTGCTTTCTAGTGGCTTTAGAAAGCTACTTCATATTTTGTCCAAAACAGTTATGTTTTAATATTTGTTATTGGCAGAAATGTAATCAAATATAAGCTACATTATCATAACCTAAAGTTAATGAAGGTTTTAGAATAATTAAATGAGATAGATTCACAGAACAGGAACAACACTAACATTGGATTTTAAATATTACTGCTGTTAAAAGATCCTTGGCCATCTATGATGGATATTTTAAAGATCCTTGGCCATCTATGATGGATATTTTTCACTCTTATTGGGTCTCTCCCATTTTCTCTCTGCAAATCTTTTTCTTCTAGTTTCAGGAACTCTAACCTCTGTCTCCCAGTCTTTCATGTGTGAATTAAAAATTCACCCTACTTTATATTTAGCTATTGACTCTATAAGCCAGGACACAGAACTTGGCCTCTTTACTGATTTCCAGATGAACTCCAACTATGGAAAGCTTTTGTGATTTTTTGATGAATACTCTTTACTGAAAATCTTTTGGGTTATGGAGAGCTGTCATGTTTTCTATGTGCAGGGTTTCCATTTAAATATCCTCATGTAAGGTTTTCATCTTTCAAAATGCCTCCTCCCTGTTGTTAGCAGGCATTCTCCCTTCCTCTAACCACTCCCCATCTTCAGGGACCCTGCCCCTCCCTTTAGTATTTTTTTTTCTTTTCTGCCTTTATTTTACAGGGCATTTCAGTAAATTCTCTTTGAATGGATGAGGATTCCTCTGGCATCTTACCCTCACTTCTCAGTGACTCACCAAAGTATTTCTTCTGAACACATAGATGTATATCTTATGAGATATGGTGAGCTCATATTTCTCTGTCTTGTCAAACAGTAGCATTTTTTCCCTATCTTTCAATCTTTGCTTTTCCAGATTATCCTGGGCCTTGTTTGTATTGTATTGTGGTGAAGTGTAGTATATATTAGTTATTTTTGTGTATAAATATGTCTATATAGAAACATGAGAGACCATGGACTCTGAAAAACAATCTGAGGAGTTTGAAGTGGTGGGGGGG
>NC_081561.1:106467575-106471445 GCF_022355385.1 Mustela nigripes
GGGGAGGGTATGTGCTATGGTGAGTGCTGTGAAGTGTGTAAACCTGTGATTCACAGACCTGTACCCCTGGGGATAAAAATATATTATATGTTTATAAAAAATTAAAAAATTTAATAAAAAAAGACAACTTACAGAATGGGAGAAGATACTTGCAAACGATATATCAGATAAAGTGTTAGTGTCCAAAATCTATAAAGAACTTAAGTACTTTGGTGTTTTTGAATCAGTGAGTTGATTTTGGTGAATGATCACAGAACCCTTGATAACTCTATGGTCCCTTTTAGCTCTGGGTCACATTATTCTGTGACTCACTAATGTGAAATAGAAGTACGTAGGCTTTAAAAAAATAAGTAGGCCTTATTTCTATTCTTGGCTATGTAGCTGTTAAATTCTAGGTCACAATATCATGTACTCTCTAATGACTTATTGTTCATACCAGGGAATAATTATACTGTCTTCTTCTTCTTCTTCTTTTTTTTTTTTTTTTGTCATTTCTTTCTCTTGATACCTCAGTGGTTGGTGATTGTTCCATCTTTATGTGTAACAGTAAAGCAGACCACATGCAGAATGGGAGCACAGAGCTCATACATTTTTGGGGAATATTTGCCTTGGCTACCAATGACTAGGAATCAGGGGGCCTGGGGAGGGGGCTGGTGTGGGCAACAATCAGGTTGCCATGAGACCAAGGGTTGCTCATCCTGAGACTTAGCTTAATTGTCACTGTGGTTTTCTCAGGGTTGGTTAAGGTATTTCTCAAGCACCATAAACTTAAAATGTTTTGTCTACTTTGGTAGAAAACAAACACAATGTTGCTTAGTTTTCTTCTTTTGTTTTAGGCAGAAAGCAGCTCATTTAGGGAGCTAAAATGTCCATTTAGCAACTAGATGCAATAAAGAGCAGTGTAAGGATGCAGAACCAATTTTGTTATTTCTAAATCTGGATGGTCATCAGGACAATATGAAAGAACCTCTTTAAATTGTGAATAATGAAGATGAAGGGCACTTAGGCATCAGTCATCTAATAGATAAGATTTTTGGTTTGTTGGTCATCCAAGAGCTAAGCTAACAACTGTTGTGTACTTACCATGTGCCAGTGCATAATGTGTTTTAGTTCTCAGTTTATTCTCACAATAACCAATGAACTAAGTAGCTTTATTATCCTTAATTTACTGATGAGAGCTAGTCTGAGGAATTACATATAGATAGGCTGAGGATTTGTTGAAAGTCACATATTTCCTAAATGGTGGCACTAGTATTCAAGCGCAGGTGGCCCTATTGTGGGACCTATATAGTAGAGTAGAATGGATACATCAGTTTAATTAGTCATGTTTTGAAAAATGGATGTGGCCAGTTGATTTCTAGATGCCTGCTTCCAACCAAAGGTAGTATCATGTAGAATCTTGTGGGTCTGTTTCTCAGGGCTGCTTTTCCCAAGTCCAAAAGTCTTCACTGTTTTGTATTGCTCACGAAGTTTATCCAAACTGGTCCCTTCTTCCATGCTTTTTGGAGTGATCATCTTATATTTAGAGCTACTTTATTAACTATCGTGTTTCTTTTCTCTCCTCTGTATAAAGCATTTGAGAAATTAGAAGAGAAAGGAAGAATGAATTAGGCAGTAGAAGGGGTTGCCTCTTTTTTTTTGGTTACCCTAGGAAAAATCCTGGATAAGAATGTAGGGTAGGCAGAGAGCCACTGCAAACAGGACTTAGAATGACCTGTGATTTCCCAGTGGAAGGAAGTATTTTAATTGGGAAGCCAATTCAATGCAAATGGCCTGCAGCACTTAACTGTGCCTGCAAGGTTTTGATAGAAACTTGGGTTGTAGTTAATGCTTTGCTGTATGTGCAAAGAATTAGCTTTATTCATTATTCGTTTTAATGGCTTAGATTGCTAGAAATTGTTTTTTTTTCTATTGTCTTCTTTTGTTTTCAACCAGATTTTGGTTTAGCTTCATTATAAAAGCCAAGGAAATGTGCTATTATGTAGTTTTTAATTCAGATTTAATATGTCCATATTATTTGGCCTATTATGTCTTTGTTTGTAGACTTCAGGTCAGGCTTCTTAGATGATGAAACATTTTTCATCTAGGAAACATGCTAATGAATACAGAAAATAATTAGAAATGTCCATCTTTATTGTCAGAATAGAAATCAACAGTAATTAATGCTTTTACCATGAGGTTAATGCAGTATTAATTATAATTGCATCAGGAATACAGGTGTTCCCAAAAGCAAATGACCACTTTGATTCTATGTAGTTTGCTGTTAAAAGGGAACAGTGGTGGCTATGCAGATTGAGCAGAATAAGCAGAGAGGTTAGGTAGACTCAGTCCCTGCCAGACTGCCTTGGCTTGAAATCCAGCTCTGGTATGCATTAACTGTGGAATCCTGAGCAAGGCATTGAACCTTGATGCTCTCAGTTTCTTTCTTTATAAAATGAAGGTAATAAAAGTAATACCTCATAGATTGTTGGAATACTTAATACTAAAATAATTTAACATTGTTCTTAAAAGAGTGCTCAGCATATTGTATGCACACAATAGCTTTTAGACAGATAGTAGTAATATAGAAGCTGAGTAGAACTAGATTCTTATATGTGTTATCGTACCTCATCATGGATTATCCTCATGAAATAATCAATTAGCAAGTAACTTTTAATTCCTATAATTCCTATTAATTTCTTCTTTAGGCCACTGCTAAAGCCAATCGCATAAAGTGAGTAAAAAATATCCTAAAAGGAATCACAATTTTATTGATCCTTAATCCTGACTAAGCAGATTTGAGATACCCAGGTAGCTTTTAAACTTGTTCTCAGAGGATCTGATTTAATTGGCCTGGGAATGATTTTCAGTTATGTCCAGGGTTGGGAATCAGTGATAGGATACATCACAAAGACAAAGCTATATAACTCTCCAGTATCTGTTCATAGGTAAAAAGAGCTGAGGGCTTTATCTTAAGGGCTTCTCTTAAGCTATCCTTTAGGGCAGTTTTTATTGAGGTACAGGTAACATATTAGTACACGGCAAAGATTTTCTTTAGTTTTCATAATTCTATTTTGTTGTGTATGAAATAAATACCAGCAGATTTTCAGACATATGATTTAATGGATATTATTGTTTAGAAATTGACTTAAAGTGAGTGAGTTTAAAAAATGTATTAAGTGACTGATGACATAGATGGTTGTATGGTGCTGGATAGTGTCCCCCCAAATTCGTGTCCTTCTCAGAATCTCAGAATATTTGGTAATAGGGTTGTTGCATATGTAATTAGTTAAGATGAGGTCTTACTAGAGTAGGGTGAGCATTTAATCCATTGAGGACTTATTCCAGTATACCCTTAAAAGTAGAGAAGAAGAGGAAGAAAACTGATAGATACATAGGAAGGATGCTATGGGATAATGGAGGAAGAGACTGGAATGATGCCTCTACAAGCCACGGAATGCTACCGATTGAGGCAGCTACCAAAAGCTAGGAAGAGTCAAGGAAGGCTCCTCCACAAGAGCCTTCAGAAGGACCATGCCCTGCCAACAGCTTTCTGACTTCTAGCCTCCAGAACTACAAGAGAATCAATTTCTGTTGTTTTAATCCACCCAGTTGTAGTACTTTGTTAGTGGGGCTTGAGGAAACTAATACAAGGACAAGGCAAAATAAATGAATTGGGAATGTGAATGACTGGAATTGGGGAAATACCACCTTAGGATAAACCTGTTTTCCACATGGCTTACGAGTATTGCTACCATCTGCTTCTGAGGATTTCTGGTAACCTTTCTTGCCATTTTCCCTTTTGCAGGTTATACTTTAGTTCTACTGAGCTGCTCTCACTTCCTTCCTTCCTTCCTTCCTTCCTTCCTTCCTTCCTTCCTTCCTTCCTTC
>NC_081561.1:106471455-106484165 GCF_022355385.1 Mustela nigripes
TTTCCTTCCTCCCTTCCAGATTTTATTTTATTTTTTTGAGAGAGAGACAGACAGAGATAACAACAGAGGTCATGACTGGGGAGGAGAGGGAGAAGCAGGTTGCCTGTTGAGCAGAGAGCCTAATGCAGGGCTTGATCCCAGGACTCTGAGATCATGACCTGAGCTGAAGGCAGACGCTTAACTGACTGAGCCACCCAGGCACCACAGCTGCTCTCAATTTCTGAGTTTCTTTTACATAAAGGAGATGATAGGTGACATTCCGACATTCACTCTTCCTTTATTACTGACCAGCTCTTGTCATCTAACTCCTCCTTATCCTGCAGATCTCAATTATATATCATTTTTTCCCCCAGAAAGTCTTCCCAAAACCTAGACTAGGTGAATTCTTCTGTTTTATTTGTCTATAGCTCTCTAGTTCTCCTTTCATTATATTCATTGCCCTTTATTGTTGACAATTGTTGAATTGCCTATTTCCTTTGCTAGACACATCTCGTATTTGTTTTGGCCACCATCATTTCTCCAATACCTCATACAGTGTCTGAATGGAGACACTCAAAACTTAATATCCCATGTAAATCCTGGAAAAAGGTGTATTTCCAATTGCCTCCACAGTGTATTATTTATCGATACAAATCTGACATTGAAGTGTTATTGCCATACTCTTTACTATTTGTTATCTCTTGAGGTAGACTTGGGGAAATGAAAAGAGGACTAGACTGAGTCAGACAATATGATGTTTCTTCTTGGTTTTGCCATTAATTAGCTGTATGATATTAAGAAAACTATCACAATCTCTGGTTCTCAGTTTGTTAACTGAAGGAGATGGACTGGTAGTCATTAAAATCCTTTCCACCTGGTGCTGGGTAAAAAGGAGGGCACATATTGTGTGGAGCACTGAGTGTGGTGCATAAACAATGAATTTTGGAACACTGAAAAAAGATTAAATTAAATTTAAAAAAATCCCTTCCAGACCTGATACAATGTTTCAAGATGGGGCCTTATACTATCTGCTTAGAATTCTAACAACTGTTTTAGCCAGAAGAGCATCATTGTAAAAATGGAAAATTGGTGCTTAGTAGCCATTCCAACCTCGTTCTGATGTGTCTCCTGACCTGCAGAGACTGGAAAGCCAAAAGCTATGTTACAGAGATTCTCTTGGACTTACTGTAAGGAATGTGATTTGGGTTTGGCTGGTTAGATGGTATTTGGAAGGTGAAAGTGATGTAGAAGCTCCATCTCTTTTAGTAGTTAGTGTTTAGCATTTAGGCTTTTATTTTTTTTTTTTTATGTCTTTCTATACTTTTTTTTTATTAATTTTTTTATTTTTTATAAACATATATTTTTATCCCCAGGGGTACAGGTCTGTGAATCACCAGGTTTACACACTTCACAGCACTCACCCAAGCACATACCCTCCCCAATGTCCATAATCCCACCCCCTTCTCCCAAACCCCCTCCCCCCAGCAACCCTCAGTTTGTTTTGTGAGATTAAGAGTCACTTATAGTTTGTCTCCCTCCCAATCCCATCTTGTTTCATTGATTCTTCTCGTACCCACTTAAGCCCCCATGTTGCATCACCACTTCCTCATATCAGGGAGATCATATGATAGTTCTCTTTCTCTGCTTGACTTATTTCGCTAAGCATGATACGCTCTAGTTCCATCCATGTTGTCGCAAATGGCAAGATTTCATTTCTTTTGATGGCTGCATAGTATTCCATTGTGTATATATACCACATCTTCTTGATCCAGTCATCTGTTGATGGACATCTAGGTTCTTTCCATAGTTTGGCTATTGTGGACATTGCTGCTATAAACATTCGGGTGCACGTGCCCCTTTGGCTTTTAGTATTTCTACTGCCAAGCCCAGTTGTGAAGTTTTTTTAAAATTTCCTAACACTTTAGCACAGATTTCAGTGTCCAGCAACCAGCTATGTGGCTGTTGGGTGTCACAATACAGGACATGACATCCTTGGTGCATCTATGGATCACAGTGGGCACAGTTAACTCAGGAACTGGCAGCAGCTGCACAGAATCTTTCGATGACATGACTTTGTGATTTTGGCAGCTGGGATCTGGTTTGGAGGCAAAGGCTTCCTGACTCTAGAAGAGGGAACAGCTCTTTAGTGGACCTGTTCTATGGTGTGGCTCTGAGAGGTGAATACTCAATCTAAAATCTCTTTCTCCAGCATTCCCAGAGATATAGAAGCTGTTTATTGCTCAGGTCTGAATCCCTTTCTACTTAAACTGGCTTAAGCAGATTTTGTTTTATGCAATGGAATCCTGAAATAAGGGTGGACATTTATGGATCTCAACTCAGAACAAAATAATTTTAATAAGCTTTGTAATTTAATAAGATTCTTTTCCATTTCACTTCAGTTTTACCATTAAGGATGGAGACTTTGCCTGTAAATGTTCACAGTAGAGTCATGATGAAATAATTCCCAATATCTTGCTCCCTGAGAATGTTTTGCTTTATTACCATGGCATGTATACTCTCAGACAAAGTGATCTCATTCTCTATTTTCTGTTTATATGACAGTTCACTTGACAGATTCAAACATGAATAAATCAAGGTCTGTTACCTGTGCTGAGAAAGATCTTGGAGAAGTCTAGCCTTACAAATTATAAGTAAGCAAAAAGGTAATTTTTAATCTTCTTCCTGAGCTGAGGAAGTCCAGGCTATCTACTCCACTCTAAAGCATTGTGATCTATAGCACACACTATGACTGTGTATTTACTGGCCTGAAAAATTGACTAGTTCAGCTTGAGGGTTTGACATACAGGTTAAAGGTCCAAATCTTGCATTTGGGTCAACCTGGGGTGATCTCCCTCGGGTAAATCAGGAAATTATTTGTTAAGAAGTTTAGAGTATCAAGAGAAAAGCCCTTTGAAAATGCTTTTCAAAGGGAACAGCAGAGAAAAACTTGACAGTATATTTCTGGTTAGAAATTAGGTTTTATAGATGTCCTCTTGACCCACCTAATGTCTCCCATGGCTATGTTTTTGTTTTTTTTTCAGGACATCTGTCTGGCCGGGGAGAATAAAAATTCCAGCAAACTAACTATTGGTTGTTTAATCAATATGAATATGAGATTAAACCATTGGACTTTGAAAATATTGTATTTATTAACCCTGGGTGTTTACTGACAAAGACAGGTGAAAAGGATGGGGAACAACTTTGTTCAAAGTATTTAGCTACTTTCGTACACACTTACATATTGTATGAAAGTATATGGAGAGATAATGATGTTCTACATCATCAGTCATCAGGGAAATACAAAACCACAGTGAGACATCAAATTACATCTGTTGGAAGGGCTATTATCAAAAAGACTGGGAATAGCAAGTGTTGTGACGATATGGAGAAAAAGGAATCATTGTGCCCTGCCAGTGGGAATGTAAATGGTGTACCCACTATGGAAATAGTATGGAGGTTCCTCAGAAAACTAAAAGAAGAACTACCATATAATCCAGAAATTCTGCTTCTGAGTATTTATCTGAAGAAAATGAAAATATTAATTCAAGAGGATACATGCACCCCCATGTTCATGGCGATATTCTTTATAATAACCAAGATGTGGAAACAACCTAAGTGTTTATTGATGGATGAATAGATAAAGAAATTGTGAGATTTGTCTCACACACACACACACACACACACACACACACACACTGGACTATTACTCAGCCATAAAAAAATGAAATCTTGCCGCTTGTGTGCATGTATAAAACTAAGCTTGTAGATTAGCAGTTACTAGAAGTGGAGGGTGGCACGGGGATGGGAGAAATGAGTGAACTGTTTTTGTTTGTGTTTTTAGTTTAAATAAATTGAAAAAAAAAGGAAATTTCTATGGTGTCTAGATGAAGAGACAAACTATAACATCTTTGTTTGTTTTGTGCCATTTGACAAATACTTGGATTATCCAAGGTTCAGCTATTGTATTATGTGCTACTATAATACTGTATTTTGGCCAGTAACCCGGATAGTATGATTTTTTTTTCTTACTTTATTGATGAGGATGATGAGGTAAAGAGATACTAACAGAAGTTGCTAAGGTCATAACTGACAAGCAGGTCTGACTCTGACCCTGGGCTCCTTCTGCCACTGCCTGTGATTTTCACACCATATTCCATAGATGCATCAGGCTAACTTGAAAGATTGTAGTAGGTTGTATGCCAATGGGGAAATTAAGAGAGGAGTTGAAGTAAGGGTTGAGCCGATGAGTTCCCACCACTTTTAGATTAGAGGAGAATTGCTTTTATTCATTTTAGGTACTAGGATTCTGCAAAGATTTCATTTAAAAAGAGATTTCAAATATAAAAATGTCTGGATAGAAAGTGTTTTCTTGATATTTCTGTTCAGTCACCTTGCTTTTTCTCTTCTCTTGCCTTAAACTTTTCTAAATTATCCTCTTTTTTTTGTGGGGAAAGGAAAAAAGAGGTAAAGCAGAGGATGCCTCTGTGGTATGTGAATGGCCATTAGCATGTGAGTGTAGGTTCAGTTCAGTTCAATAAACATTCTTTGCTTACCTAGTCTTCAATATTCTTCTATTCAGTGAATACTGGGGAGTCTGTGCTAGGGACAGAAACACAAAGAACACAAGGTGCCTGTCTTCACCATTGTATGTGTGACTTTGGTGTAGCAGTGTGGAAGGGAACTTCAAGCCCAAGAGAACTTTGGTTGGCCACACTAGCTCCATGATGATATGGATTAGGTAAAGTTTGGCTTTTGTTGACTGTGCCTTCCTGTGTCAACATCCTCACCTCTCACATAGGTGAGATAAGGGCATCCTCTAAGAACAGATCTGAAGAGAAAATAAGAAAAGCAAGGAGGACTGTTGGTGCCTTTCTGCTCTCACCTGAGTTTTGCCAAGAGAACAGAGTTGAAGCTATAATTTGGATGCAAGATACCAATCTTACATGTTTTCTAGGCTGACAACATACCATAGACTGGATGGTCTCACAGTTCCAGAGGCTAGAAGTCCAAGATCAAGGTGTTGGCAGGGTTGGTTTCTTTTCTTTATTTTTTTAACTTTTTAATTTTTAAATTAACATATAATGTATTATTAGCCCCAGGGGTACAGGTCTGTGAATCATCAGGTTTACACACTTCACAGTACTCACCATAGCACATACCCTCCCCAATGTCCATAAGCACACCACCTTCTCCCTAACCCCCTTCCACTGGCAACCCTCAGTTTGTTTTGTGAGATTAAGAGTTTCTTATGGTTTGTTTCCCTCCCAATCCCATCTTGTTTCATTTATTCTTTTCTTACCCCCAAGTCCCCCATGTTGCATCTCCCCTTCCTCATATCAGGGAGATCATATGATAGTTGTCTTTCTCTGATTGATTTTATTCTCTCAGCATAATATCCTCTAGTTCCATCCACATAATCACAAATGGCAAGATTTCATTTCTTTTGATGGCTTCATAGTATTCCATTATATATATATACATATATACCACTTTTTCTTTATCCATTCATCTGTTGATGGACATCTAGGTTCTTTCCATACCTTGACTATTTGTGGATATGGCTGCTATAAACATTCAGGTGCATGTCCCCCTTTGGATTACATTTGTATCTTTAGGTAAATACCCAGTACTGTGGCTGCTGCATCATAGGGTAGCTCTATTTTCAACTTTTTGAGGAACCTCCATACTGTCTTCTAGAGTGGCTGCACCAGCTTGCATTCCCATCAACAGTGTAAGAGGGAGGGTTTCCTTTTCTCCACATCCTCACCAATGTCTATCCTTTCCTGATTTGTTAATTTTAGCCATTCTGACTGGTGAAAGGTAGATACCACTAATCAAAACTGTGGTTTTGATTTGTATTTCCCTGATGCCAAGGGATGTTGAGCACTTTTTCATGTGTCTGTTGGCCATTTGGATGTCTTCTTTGCAAGAATGTCTGTTCATGTCTTCTACCCATTTCCTGATTGGATTATTTGTTCTTTGGGTGTTGAGCTTGATATGCTTTTTCAAGATTTTGGATACTAGCCCTTTATCTGATATGCCATTTGCAAATATCTTCTCCCATTCTGTCAGTTGTTTTTTTGTTTTGTTGACTGTTTTCTTTGCTGTGCAAAAGCTTTTGATCTTGAAGAAGTCCTAATAGTTCATTTGCCCTTGCTTCCCTTGCCTTTGACAATGTTTCAAGGAAGAAGTTGTTGCAGCTGAGGTCGAAGAGGTTACTGCCCGTGTTTTCCTCAAGGATTTTGATGGATTCCTTTCTCACATTGAGGTCTTTCATCCATTTTGAATCTATGTTTGTGTGTGGTGTAAGGAAATGGTCCAGTTTCATTCTTCTGCATGTGGCTGTCCAATTTTCCCAACACTTGTTGAAGAGACTCTTTTCCTTTGGACATTCTTTCCTGCTTTGTTGAAGATTAGTTGACCATAGAGCTCAGGGTCTATTTCTGGGCTCTCTATTCTGTTCCATTGATCTATGTGTCTGTTTTTGTGCCAGTACCATACTGTCTTGATGATGATAGCTTTGTAACAGAGATCTGTTAAGTCTGGAATTGTGATGCTGTCAACTTTGGCTTTCTTTTTCAACATTCCTCTGGCTATTTGGGGTCTTCTCTGGTTCCATACAAATTTTGGGATTATTTGATCCATTTCTTTAAAAAAAATGATGGTATTTTGATAGGGCTTGCAGTAAATGTGTAGATTGCTTTAGGTAACATCGACATTTTCACAATATTTGTTCTTTTGATCCATGAGCATGGAATGTTTTTCCATTTCTCTGTGTCTTCCTCAATTTTTTTTCATGAGTACTTTATAGTTCTCTGAGTACAGACTCTTTGCTTCTTTGGTTAGGTTTATGCCTAAGTATCTTATGGTTTGGGGTACAATTGTAAATAGGATCAACTCCCTAATTTCTCTTTCTTCTGTCTTGTTGGTGTATAGAAATGCAACTGATTTTTGTGCATTGATTTTAATTCCTGACATTTTACTGAATTCCTGTGCAAGTTCTAGCCAGATTTGAAGTAGAATCTTTTGGGATTTCCACATAAAGTATTATATCATCTGCAAAGAGTGAGAGTTTGACTTCTTCTTTGCTGATTTGGAAGGCTTTAATTTCTTTTTGTTGTCTGATTGCTGAGGATAAGCTTAAGTTTTTACCCGTTGAGAATGATATTCGCCGTGGGTTTTTCATAGATGGCTTTGATGATATTGAGTTATGTACCCTCCATCCCTTCACTCTGATGAATTTGATCAAGAAAGGATGCTGTACTTTGTCAAATGCTTTTTCAGCATCTATTGAGAGTATCACATGGTTCTTGTTCTTTAATTTATTAATATATTGTATCACATTGATTGGTTTGTGGATATTGAACCAAACTTGCAGCCCAGGAATAAATCTCACTTGGTCATGGTGATTAAGCCTTTTAATGTACTGTTGGATTTTATCGGTTAGTATTTAGGAGAGAATTTTGACATCTGTGTTCATCAAGGATATTGGTCTGTAATTCTCCTTTTTGATGGGTCCTTGTCTGGTTTTGGGATCAAGGTAATGCTGGCCTCATAAAATGAGTTTGGAAATTCTCCTTCCATTTCTATGTTTTGGAACAGTTTCAGAAGACTAGGTATTAATTCTTCTTTAAATGTTTAGTAGAATTCCCCTGGGAAGCCATCTAGCCCTGGGCTCTTGTTTGTTGGGAGATTTTTGATGACCGGTTCAATCTCCTTACTGGTTATGGGTCTGTTCAGGTTTTCTATTTCTCCCTGGTTCAGTTGTGGTAGTTTATAGGTCTCTAGGACAGTATCCATTTCTTCCAGATTGTCAAATTTGCTAGTGTGTAGTTGCTCATAATATGTTCTCATAATTGTTTGTATTTCTTTGGTGTTGGTTGTGATCTCTCCTCTTTCATTCATGATTTTATTTATTTGGGTCCTTTCTCTTTCCTTTTGGATAAGTCTGGCCAGGGGTCTATCAATCTTATTAATTCTTTCAAAGAACCAGTTCCTAGGTTCTTTGATCTATTCTACTGTTCTTTTGGTGTCTATTTCATTGATTTCTGCTCTGGTCTTTGTGATTTCTCTCCTCCTGCTGGGTTTAGGCTTTCTTTACTGCTCTTTTCCAGCTCCTTTAGGTGTAGGGTTAGTCTGTGTATTTGAGACCTTTTTGTTTCTTGAGAAAGGCTTGTATGGCTATATACTTTCCTCTCAGGACTGCCTTTGCTGTGTCCCAAAGATTTTGAACAGCTGTGCTTTCATTTTCATTTGTTTCCATGCATTTTTTCAATTATTCTTTAATTTGCTGTTTGACCCATTCATTCCTTAGGAGGATGCTCTTTAGTCTTCATGTATTTGAGTTCTTTCCAGCTTTCCTCTCATGATTGAGTTCTAGCTTCAGAGCACTTTGGTCTGAAAATATGCAAGGAATGATCCCAATCTTTTGGTACTGGTTGAGACTTGATTTGTGACCGAGGATGGGATCTATTCTGGAGAATGTTCCACGTTCACTCGAGAAGAATATGTATTCTGTTGCTTTGGGATGGGATGTTCTAAATATATCTGTGATGTCCATCTGCTCCAGTGTGTCATTTAAAGCCTTTATTTCCTTGTTGGTCTTTTGCTTAGATGGTCCATCCATTTCAATGAGGGGCATGTTAAAGTCCTCTATTGTTATTGTATTATTGTCATGTGTTTCTTTAATTTTGTTATTAATTGGCTTTTATAATTGGCTGCCCCCACTTTGGGGGCATAGATATTTAAAATTGTTAGATCTTCTTGTTGGATGGACCCTCTAAATATGATGTAGTATCCTTCCTCATCTCTTAGTATAGTCTTTGGCTTAACATGTAATTTATCTGATATAAAGATTGCCACCTCAGCTTTCTTTTGATGTCTATTAGCTTGGTAAATTGTTTTACACCTCCTCATTTTAAAAGTGGAGGTTTCTTTGGGTCTTCAATGAGTTTCTTCCAGACAGCATATTGATGGGTCTTTATTTTTTTTTTTCTCCTTTTAATTCATTCTAATTTCCCATGTCTTTTGACTGGGGCATTTAGCCTATTTAAGTTCAGAGTAACTATTGAGAGATATGAATTTAGTGTCCTTGTATTGCCTATAAGGTGACTGTTACTGTATATCTCTGTTCCTTTCTGGTCTACTACTTTCAGGCTCTGCCTTTGCTTAGAGGACCCCTTTCAATATTTCCTATAGGGCTGCTTTGATGTTTGCAAATGCTTTTAATTTTTGTTTGTCCTGGAAGCTTTTTATCTCTCCTTCTATTTTCAGTGACAGTCTAGTGGGATATAGTATTCTTAGCTGCATATTTTTCTCATTTAGTGCTCTGAATATATCATGCTAGTCCTTTCTGACCTTCCAGTTCTCTGGATAAGTGCTGCCAATCTAGTATTTCTTGCATTGTATGTTACAGACCTCTTGTCCTGAACTGCTTTCAGAATTTTCTCTTTGTCAATAAGACTTGTAAGATTTACTATTAGATGGTGGGGTGTCGACCTATTTTTTATTGATTTTGAGGGTGGTTCTCTGTGCATCCTGGATTTTGATACTTGTTCTTTTTGCCATATTAGGGAAATTCTCTGCTATGATTTGTTCCAATATACCTTCTGCCCCCTATGTCTTTCTTCTTCTTCTGGGATCTCAATCATTCTAATATTGTTTCATCTTATGGTATCACTTATCCCTCAAATTCTCTGCTTATGGTCCAGTAGTTGTTTATTTCTGTTTTTCTCAACTTCTTTATTCTCCATCAGTTGGTCTTCTATATCACTAATTCTCCATTCTGCCTCACTGTCCAAGCAGTAAGAGCCTCCATTTTTTAATTGTATCTCATTAAAGCTTTTTAAAATTTTAACTTGGTTAGATTTTAGTTGTTTTATTTCTCCAGAAAGGGAGAAGTATCTTCTCAGTAGTAGTATCTTCTGTGCTTTATTTGAGCCCAGGTAGCACCTTGATAATTGTCATTCTGAACTCTAGATATGACATCTTACTAATGTCCATATTGATTAGGTCCCTAGCCATTGGTACTGCCTCTTGTTCTTTTTTTGGTGGTCAGTTTTTCAGCCTTGTCATTTTATCCAGCTAAAAATAGATGAATGGGAGATCAAAATACTAAAAGGGTAGCACCAAGCCCAGAAAAAACATACACTAACCAAATCAGAAAGAGACCTGAATCCAGGAGAAGAAAGTAGGAAAATACACACTCTGGAGTGATGTCCCTCAATGGAGCCGAATTCTAAACATTCTGATTTTGTGCTCCACTGCTCTTCTGCTTGCCAGGAACTGGCCCCTCCCCCCATGGTTTATCTTCCCATATATCACCTCAGATTTACTTCTTTTCCTGTCCTTCCAGACTGTGGTCACTTTTCTTTTCCTAGAATTGCCATTCTTCTTCTTTTTACTCTATTGTTGAGTATGTTTTCAGAATGGTTTGATAACTATCTGGCTGAATTCCTGGGACCCAATGATATTAGGTCTCCTACTCCTGACATCTTGTGCCTCCTCAATCATCTTGTGATTTGTGCACTCAAAGAATGAATAACCAAAAGCTAGATCTCTGCCCGTTGATAGTTGCAGGACTTGCAACTATATCAGCATATACCCTGCTGATCTTGGAGCCCGACACAGGGCTCTATCTCACCACCCTAAGATCATGACCTGAACAGAAGTCAAGAATCAGAGGCTTAACTGATTGAGCCACCCAACACCCATGAGATCCCTTTAATTAGAGTGGAGGAAAGTCCTTCAGGGTGTATATCACAGTCCATTTAATTGAGTCTGTGTGATTTTCCTTTCACAGAGAGGTAGGCACTTTGCTTTAGGAATCTCTGGGGTTTGGAGAAACTGTTGCTTCTAATAGAGAAACTGTGCTTCTAATCTGGAAGCCACCAGCTCCATGTGGCTACATAGACATAAAAATGTAGCTGGTCCAAACTGAGATGTGATATAAGTTTAAAATACACACCAGATTTTAAAAACTTAATACAAAAAAGGATGTAATAAAGCTCATTAAGAATTTTTGTATTGATCATACACTAAAATGATAATCTGGATGTATGAGGTTAAATAAAATACAATGTTAGAATTAATTTCATTGTTTCTTTTTTTAATGGAGCTGCTAGGAATTTCAGTAATCTGCATGTCACTTGACTCTGTGACTGGGCCCTATATTTCCACTGGATAGCATGGACCTGGCATCTCTGCCTTACAGAGTCAGTTCAACTGTCAGATATCTGGGAGATAGAAGGTCTCTCCTCTTCATGACATGGTCTTAAGTACTGAGTCTCCAGCTATATAGCTCCTCTTGACTTGACAGATGAGGTTGGCTCTATACTGATAAGTTAGAGGTTAGGATTTGTGAGTCTGCAACAAGCACAGGTTAAGTCCAATCTTGGACAATTTTATCTATGAGTCTATTTGAGTAAATGTTAGATTTTCTTTTCTCTATAACAAGCAAAAATTGATCCTGTTAAGTTTAATGGCAATGCATTAAATTACTGAGTCATGCACAAAATGTTTGGCTCAGTATATATTAACTGCAGAGATTTTATTCACTTTAAAAACAAAGGTTGGAGGATTCTCTCTCCCTCTGCCCCTCCCCTTGCTCCGTGTGTTCTCTCTCTGTCTCAAAAATAAATAACTCTTAAAAACAGCAGCAGCAACAACAACAATAACAACAACAACAAAGGTTGGAGCTACTGCAGAAGTGAAGAGAAGAACTTCTCTTTTCAAAGATCTTATATTAAAAATTCTCACTTCCATATTTAACTGTCACTGACAGACCTTTTTGATGGCTGAGAGATTCAGGTTCCCGAATCAGGTCTTCAGTCTCCTTTGATCTCACAGGGAATGCTAACTCTGCCTGTCAGATCAGAAGCCCTGAGCTAGAGGTGTGCTAGGAAGGAGGGGGTGAACTTGAGAATGAGGAACAAGAATGAAGAGAACAGGTCCTTATGAGGGTCAACAGGCCCTCATGAATCCTATGGAGTTTGCTCACTGTGAGAGAAACGAGAGCAGTTTCATAGTTTTAATCTTCATTATCAATAATGGTTGCAGAAAAAGGAAAAGGAAATTGACATTTATTAAGAAGCTACTATTTTAGAGGCATTCTTTTTTTTTTTTTTAAGATTTTTATTTATTTGACAGGCAGAGATCACAAGTAGGCAGAGAGTCAGGCAGAGAGAGAGGAGGAAGCTGGCTCCCTGCTGAACAGAGAGCCAGATATGGGGCTTGAACCCAGGGTCCTGGGATCATAACCTGAGCCAAAGGCAGAGGCTTTAACCCATTGAGCCACCAAGGCACCCCTTTTAGAGGCATTCTGCTAGGAACTTGGAGCTTTCATGCATGTCGGTGGTAAAAGGGTAATAAAGGAAGGAATAGCAATAGGGGCAGGACATCCTCATTAAGGTATGTGTCTGTCTCTTGCTTGCATGTTGGGAGGCATATATATCTTACTTAACTTAATTTTCAGTAAGTTCTTTGTAGTGTAAAATGAATAGAGGAACAGAGGAGTTGAGTAACTGACTTAAATTCACAGAGAATTGAATAAAATCAGATTTCTTTCACTTCAGTACATTATTCACACTTTCCTCTGCCATTCTCATCCTCACTCCTCCTCATTCCCTTTTTTTAAATTAATTTTTTATTTTTTATAAACATATATTTTTATCCCCAGGGGTACAGGTCTGTGAATCACCAGGTTTACACACTTCACAGCACTCACCAAATCA
>NC_081561.1:106487165-106492873 GCF_022355385.1 Mustela nigripes
CCTACCCACTTAAGCCCCCATGTTGCATCACCACTTCCTCATATCAGGGAGATCATATGATAGTTGTCTTTCTCTGCTTGACTTATTTCACTAAGCATGATATGCTCTAGTTCCATCCATGTTGTCGCAAATGGCAAGATTTCATTTCTTTTGATGGCTGCATAGTATTCCATTGTGTATATATACACAATGGAATACTATCCTCATTCCCTTTAACAGCTCTCCTGGACAAAGAGTCCAAAGTCAGTTTGTTTCAAAATGAGGGTAAGGAGAAGTTGTTGGTTATATGTTGCAGGCCACAGCGATAGACACCAAATCTGGAAGCAGTCGTTTCTAAACAATTCTCCTTTCCAGATTCCTTCACCCAGCTTCAGTGGTGGTCTTGCTTGTCAACTCATTTTTTGGCAGATGTCTGTGATGCTTATTTGCTTGTAGTCTCACTCTTAGTTTATGTGTTTCCAATGTTTTCTTTTACAAAAATGGAATTTCAATAGAATTTCTCAAACCCAGACAAATTCTATCAGTTCAGGTGCAGACATGAGGCTTTTCTCCCACAGTTTATTTTCTGTTGGTGTTGAAATACCAGTTTTGGGAAGGAGGGCCTTAAGAGATGTCCATGGGCATGGGCCACAAGGTGGCTTCGATTTGAACTGAAAAGTCTTTGGTCCCTTTGGGGTAGGATAATGAAGCCAAGGTTTAAATACAAATATTTGGGATAGGGACATTATTGAATTATTGGATCCTCATTAGGGGACTGGTCTCTGATTCAAGGGGCACAAAGCCAGAAGTTAGGGATGAAGAAGCAATGATTAGGCAAAGAAAAGAGATGTGAGTCTAGCTAAATTAGAGTAAAGGGTTACAAAGAAGGGCTCCTAGTTGAGACTAAGCTATTTAGTGTATCTCTAATAGGACAATATCTAGACTAGATATTGGTCAAATGGAGGAGGAGGGACAGAGAGAGATTGAGAGAGAATCTTAAGCAGGCTCAAAGCAGAAAGCCTATTGTGGGGCTTGATCTCAACAACCCTGAGATCATGACCTGAGCTGAAATCAAAAGTTTGATGCTTAACCCACTGAGTCACTGAGACACCCAGAATTTTTTTTTTTTTTTTTTTTTTTTTGGAGTATAGTTGACACACAATGTTACATTAGTTTTATGTGTACAACATAGTGATTCAACAACTCTGGTGTATGGGTTATGCTATGCTCACCACAAGTGTAGCTACTGTTTGTCACCATGCTATGCTATTACAATACCACTGACTATATTCCCTATGCTGTGCTTTTTATTCTCATGACTTATTCGTTCCCTAACTGGAAGCCTTTATCTCCCACCCCCCTTTACCCATCTTGCCTAACCCCCCACTCTCCTCCCCTCTGGCAACCATCAGTTTGTTCTCTCTATTTATAGGTCTGATTCCGTTTTTATTTGTTCATACATTTTTAAAATTCTACATATAAGTGAAATCATATGGTATTTACTTGTGTTTCTCTTTTTGACTTATTTCACTGAGCACAATACCCTGTAGGTCCATCCATATTTTTTTTAAATTTTTTATTTTTTATATGTGCAACAACATGGATGGAACTAGAGTGTATCATTCATATTTTTACTGATGACACAGTTTCATACTTTTTTATGGCTGAGTAATATTCCATGGTATATCTATGCCACATCTTCTTTATCCATTCATTTACATTGGGCACTTGGGCTGGAGAACTAGATTTTATATAAGGAAGAAGGTTTTTTGTTTTTTTTTTTTTTTTAAAATTAAGAGTATCTAAAGAAATAAAGTAAGTTTAGAAATGTGGATAAAAGGGCTCTGAAGTCAACCTTAGTCTACTTTTTAAGAACTCTAAGTGTGTGTGTGTGTGTGTGTGTGTGTATGGGGTGTTAGGAGGTGAATCACATCTGAAACACTCATGTGCATAGTGGGTGTTTATTTATTTATTTATTTATTTATTTGTGGTGAAGTACACATATGAAATATATCATTTTAGCCATTTTAAAGTGTATAATTCAGTGACATTAAGTACATTACAGTGTCATGCATCATCACTCTGTAGTTCCAGACCTTTTTCATTACCCTAGATGGAACCCCAGTAGCTGTTAAGCAACAGGAAGAAAAAGAATGAATCAGCAAAACACTCAGCATCCTTAGCCTCACCTCTTTTGCCTGTGCAGAGAAAAATATCTTTATTGTTCCACATCACCCCAAGTGATGTTTAAAACTCCTCTGGGCCGCTAGGCCAAGAATTTCACTGATAATCTCGGATGATGTTTATATGTACTCAGTTTCAGAGGGCTCTTCTTTGAGTCTAGAATCCCAAATGAAAGTGTCTTAAAAAATCAAATTCCTTTCCCATAAACCCACAATCAGTGCTGGAGCTGATAAATCTCTGGTATTAGGATCAGAGTTTGTCTGCCATCACACCCATTTGGCTGACCGTTTGGCAGGAGGTGGTCTGTACTAAGCAGCATGCCTGCCTTCTCCTATACTAACTCCTTACTTTGAACCAGTGTCCATTATGCTGAGGGATGCAGCACAACTGTGAGGCTACCCAGAGAGGTGATAACGTTTTGGTGTTCACAAAAAGCTTCTGGGATTGGTTATTTATTTTTTCTTTTAACTACTATTTTTATAGTAGTTCTATTATTTATTTATATACTTTTCTTTTCTTTTTTTTTTTTTTTAATTTAAATTTTAGTTAGTTAACATACAGTGTAGTTTTGGTTTCCTGAATAGAATTCAGTGGCTCATCATTTACATACAACACACAGTGCTCATCACAATGAGTGCCTTCTTTAATTCCCATCACCCACTTGGCTCCTTCCTTACCCACTCTCTCCATTAACCCTCAGTCTGTTTTCTATGGTTTGGAATTGGTTATTTGAAGTTAATTTTCCACAACCAAGATTGGAAAAGCTCCAGAAGAGAAATCCTTTAAAACTATTTGGAAATACAGTGGTAAACTTTTTGAACTTTTCCCTATGAAATAATAGAAATAAATTATTTATGCAGTATGTTAATTTCAATGTAATTAGGATTTACTTAAAACAAACAAAAAGGTAACATTGATATAAAAATAAATGGCTGATACTAACATATTAAATGGAAAAAGAGAATATACAATGACTTGGTATGGGTTCTGTACCCATTTCTAGTATTCTGTGTTGAGTGGTTTCCCCCACACCACCAGGAATTCTTCCTGAATTGACACCAGTTGAGTGTCTTACAAATCAACTCAGTTCTGATCTTATCTCCTGGGAGATAGCACAAGATCCCACAGGCTAAGAGCTCAGTTCCACAAAACTCCCTCTACTTTAGATGCCAATAGTAAGCCCAGATTGTTATCACTACTCCTGACAAACAGGGTGAGGTTCCTCCTTGGGTTCAATTAGTTTGTTAGATTGGGTCACAGAACTCAGAAAACCAGTTTACTCAGTAGATTGTTATATTGCATGTCCTCTCTAAGCACACCACTCTCCCCAAATCTCAACGTGTCCACCAACCTGGAAGATCTCTGAACCCTGTCCTTTTGTGTTTTTATGGAGGCTTCATTAATTTTTCATGGCTGATTAAATCATTGGCCACCAGTGATTGAAGTCAATTTTCTAGCAGAGAAGAGAACTGAAAGTTCCAACCCTCTAGTCACATGGTGGTTTCCTCTGGTGACCAGCTCCCATCCTAAGGTGCTTTGGTGCTTTGCCCACTTCCTTAACATAAAAAAGGACACATTTATTTCTATCCTTACTTAGGAAGTTCCAGGGATTTAGCTGTTCTGTGCCATGCATGGGATAGAAGACTAAAAATAGATTTCTTAATATAAATCACAGTGGACATTATTCATATGTTTATATGCTTTTTAAACAAAGTTTTATTTCTTTCTATAGATTTAATAATACTCTAGTTTCCATCATTTTCAGGGAGTAATGTAAATTTCCAGGAACTAAAATTTTCTTTTTTTAAAGTACATAAACTTGCTTCTTAACCACTTGGTTGGACCACTTTTTCCCTGCCTTCCAAAACACAGACTGTTAATGGATATTAGATATTCTCAGTGACTCAGTCACACTCAATGAAATGCTGCTTTTCAGTGAAGCCCTTAAGAGCTAATGGAATGCAGAGGGCTATCCACTGTTAGATGAAATGACTCACAGCTATTCTGCTTTTAGAGTTTAAAGTGCTTGGGCACCCCTCTCCCCTCTTCTTTGTCTCCCTTGTTTTTAGATACTGAACACTTTCATACTTTCTACTTCAGGAGAATTTGTCTTCAGCAAACTCCCCATTTCCAACTCCCTTCTGCTGTTGCCATTAGAAGAATGTATGTAAAGTCAAGATGCTGAGTGTCTCTAGTCTGTAAGTGAGGACCCAAAGCTTTTGCCTTTGGAATAAAATGTATGATCTTCAGTGTGTTTAGATTTCTTTCCCTTTTGTTTTCACATTCATACCTGTGTGCTGTATGATTAAGCCAAAGAGATATAGTATAGTTAAAAGTGTACTTTCTAGAACTTGACTCTCAAGGCTCAAATCCCAGCCCTGTCACTGAGCTGTGTGATCTTGGGCAAGTTATTCAATCTCCTGTGCTCAGTTTCCCTATCTGTGAGAAGGGAATCTAATAGTAATATTATGTTATGCTATCTTATAGTGTTATGGTGTGATTTCATATCTTACTACCTGTAAAGCACATAGAAGAGTGCCTACAAATAGCAAGTTTTAAATCAAAGCTGGCTTTTTAAATAAAATCTGTTAATATACCTTATATAAAGACATGAGAAAAAAGTGAAATGTTTTTAAATACAGTTCTCCTGTTTTTAAAAATTTGATCCACACCTATTTTTTGAATTCTGTGTAGTACAGTGTGCTAGGTGCTATAGGACATGCATACTAGAACTGTCTGAGGAGTTTCCTAAATAATTGTGTGCTTACCAATCTTCGGTGTAATGAATGAGAAAGCAAGTCTTAGCACGCTTATAAATGGAAAGAACAGTAAGGAATACAGTCAGTGTGATGGTTTAATTGTTCATATTATTTAAATTTTGTGTCCCTAACAAAGAGAATATAGCCAAATCTATCTATATATATATAGCCACTGCTCTGAGTAGGTCTTTGGGGAAAAATAAGTCACTGCAAGCAAACCATTGTTTTAGGCAGCCCACCCCTGGAAGATTCCAACAGTGGGGGTCCTGCTGTAAGGGCAGGAGGCAGGAGGCAGGGAGGGATGGTGGAAAGAGGGAGAAAGTGGGTGGCAGAGAACCATAACTTACTTGCTCAGATGATACTACAAGACCATATTGACTCTTTTGACTTCTTTCTTTCTTTCTTTTTTTAAAGATTTTATTTATTTATTTGACAGAGAGAGAGAGAGGGAGACAGCATGAGAGGGAACACGTGGGGAAGTGGGAGTGGGAGAAGCAGGCTCCCCATGGAGCAGGGAGCCCCATGCGGGGCTCTTCCTAGACCCCGGGATCATGACCTGAGCTGAAGGCAGCTGCTTAATGGCTGAGCAACCCAGCCACCTCTCTTCTAACTTCTTTTTTTTTTTTTTTTTTTAATTTTTTATTTTTTATAAACATATATTTTTATCCCCAGGGGTACAGGTCTGTGAATCACCAGGTTTACCCACTTCACAGCACTCACCAAATCACATACCCTCCCCAATGTCCATAATCCCACCCCCTTCTCCCAAACCCCCTCCCCCCCGGC
>NC_081561.1:106495873-106602080 GCF_022355385.1 Mustela nigripes
AGAGAGGAGAAGGGATTTGGGGGAAATTGGAAGGGGAGGTGAACCATGAGAGACTATGGACTCTAAAAAACAATCTGAGGGGTTTTATTTGGCGGGGGGGTGGGAGGTTGTGGTACCAGGTGGTGGGTATTATAGAGGCCACAGATTGCATGGAGCACTGGGTGTGGTGAAAAAATAATGAATACTGTTATGCCGAAAATAAATAAAAAATAAATAAATAAAAAAGAGTTAAGATTTTCTAATTTAGAAATACCTAGAAAAGCCTAGCTAGAAATTTTCTTGGTTGCTTTGTGAGAAGAGAGATGGAGTAGATGTTTAATAAAAAACGTGCTTGAGGGTTATTCAGAGTTTTTTGGGAAAAGGTAGGTTTATATACTGCTAACAGATGTGACCGACAACAGAAATTCTATGATTAATTTGCACACTAAAAGGGGAGTCTTGACTCCTTTCAAAGCCATAAATGGTATTCTCCTGTTTTCCCTCTGACAAGAGTTAATACATATATTTTTTTCTTTCGGGGCATAACTGATAAAATGAACAGTTGAAAATAGTAGCTTGAATCAAACATTAAACTGGAATGAACCATACTAATTGCTAAATCTTGAACTAAACCCAAATATTGCTTTTGTATTGAATCATAAATGCATCAGTTCCCCCAACCCCAGAATTGAACTGGTTTGAGGCAGAACTGAGCCTGCATATTTTTTCCCCCAAATCACTGAATTGGAAGAAACAGGAATTGTCAGAATGTCCCCTGGACAAAATTTGAGCCAAACTGTTTCAGTTGGCTTGAATCCCTGATGAAAAGGGAATTGTATCTTAATATGTTTGTTTTCATCTCTTCTTTCCTTTATTTTTAGGTGTAACAAGCATGAAGATCTCTTGTTATTTTCTAGAAGCTTTGGCAACCAGCTTTTTGTATTAGTCATACCAGAAATGATGTTCAGCGTTCCAAATAATATTATCAAAAAGGACTCACTCTTTTTGGGTACTCATAGAAGCTGACAAGTGGACAACTGGAGGCCTGCCTGTGACTGGGAAAGCAGGTAGAAGAATTCATAATACAAATTGGTCCTTCATCACTTTTTTTTTTTTTTAAGAAAAATCTATTTGTATTGACTTTCAGCTGGTGTTCCATTGCATTGAGGTCCTTTTGCATAGATATTGAAGCTGATTTGTCTGAAATTAAGTTAAACTATTTGTCTAAAATTAAAATAGGAAGCCTGACTCAAGGGGGCACAGTTTGGAGGAGTTGTCTCCATAGAGCACCATCATTAGCAGCGCCAGTGCTTCTATGGAATGCTTAGGTCTCTATACAGAGAGATATCTGGGGCTTGGCATTTTTCCAGCTTGGAACCTCAAGATTCAGAAAATTCTATGGATTTTTAGAATTTGAGATAAGAATGGGGGTGCAAATGGGGGTTGCCTTACTGGATAAGGACTAAAAAACTTGTCAATATAAGTTTTCTTCTGAATCAATTCTGAATCAGGCTGTAGATGGAACCCATCTTTCTACATTATAAATTATCCTTTATTGTAAAATCTACAACAGAAGGTAAAGACCTTTATTTATATTTTTAATTTAATAAATAAATTTAATAAATTAAATGTAATCCATGTTACAGGAGCACAACTCTGACAACTAGTTAATGCTTAATAAGTGTTAAGACACACTAGTAGTTCAAAACAAAGCAAAGCAAAATGCTATTTAGGTGCAATAGTTTTTTTTTTTTTCTTTTCAGCATAACAGTATTCATGGTTTTTGCACCACACTCTGTGCTCCATGCAATCTGTGCCCTCTCTAATACCCACCACTTGGTTCCCCCAACCTCCCACCCCCCGCCCCTTCAAAACCCTCAGATTGTTTTTCAGAGTCCATAGTCTCTCATGGTTCACCTCCCCTTCCAATTTCCCTCAACTCCCTTCTCCTCTCCATCTCTCCTTGTCCTCATGATATTTGTTATGCTCCACAAATAAGTGAAACCATATGATAATTGACTCTCTCTGCTTGACTGATTTCACTCAGCATAATCTCTTCCACTCCTGTCCATGTTGCTACAAAAGTTGGGTATTCATCCTTTCTGATGGAGGCATAATACTCCATAGTGTATATGGACCACATCTTCCTTATCCATTGGTCCGTTGAAGGGCATCTTAGCTCTTTCCACAGTTTGGCAGTCATTGCTGCTATAAACATTGGGGTACAGATGGCCCTTCTTTTCACGACATCTGTATCCTTGGGGTAAATACCTAGTAGTGCAATTGCAGGGTCATAGGGAAGCTCTATTTTTAATTTCTTGAGGAATCTCCACACTGTTCTCCATAGTGGCTGCACCAACTTGCATTCCCACCAACAGTGGTTCCCCTTTCTCCACATTCCCTCCAACACATGTTGTTTCCTGTCTTGCTAATTTTGGCCATTCTAACTGGTGTAAGGTGGTAACCCAATGTGGTTTTAATTTGAATCTCCCTGATGGTTAGTGATGATGAACATTTTTTCATGTGTCTGATAGCCATTTGTATGTCTTCATTGGAGAAGTATCTGTTCATATCTTCTGCCCATTTTTTTTAAATGATTATCTGTTTTGTTTGTGTTGGTTTGAGGAGTTCTTTAAAGATCCTGGATATCAACCTTTTGTCTGTACTGTCATTTGCAAATATCTTCTCCCATTCCATGGGTTGCCTCTTTGTTTTGTTGACTGTTTCCTTTGCTGTGCAGAAGCTTTTGATCTTGATGAAGTCCCAAAAGTTCATCTTCACTTTTGTTTCCTTTGCCTTTGGAGACATATCTTGAAAGAAGTTGGAAGTTGGAGTGGAAGAGATTATGCTTAGTGAGGGCACGCATTGCAGGGAGCACTGGGTGTGGTGCAAAAACAATGAATACTGTTATGCTGAAAAGAAATAAAAAAGTTTTTTAAAAAAGACCATATATGATAAACCCACAGTTAACATCATCTTCAATGATGAAACATTGAAAAGTTTTCCACTAAGATCAGCATTAAGGCAGGTCCTTACTTTTATTACTCCTATTCAACATAGTATTAGAAGTCCTAGCCAGAACAATTAGGCAATAAAAAACCCCAAAATTATCTGGATCAGAAAGAAAGAAGTAAAATTGTCTCTGTTTGAGGACAATATTATCTTACATATAAAGATTCTACCAAAAAACTGTTAGAACTAATAAATGAATTCAGCAAATTTGCAGGATACAACAAAATCAATATACAAATATATGGTACTATATCAATCAGTCTACTAACCACGAACTATCTGAAAAAGAAATAAAAAAAACCCCACCAATTTGCATTAGAATTAAAAGTAATAAAATACAAATAAATTTAACCAAAGAGCTGAACAACTTGTACACTGAAAATTACAAGACATTGATGAAAAGTCTTAATGAGGAAACAAATAAATGGCATGATATCTTGCATTGATCGATTGGAAGAATTAATATTGTTAAGATGTTTATATTACCAAAATGATTTGTAGACACAACACAATCCCTATCAAAATTCCAATGGCATCTCACAAAACAAACTGAGGGTTGCTGGGGGGAGGGGGTTTGGGAGAAGGGGGTGGGATTATGGACATTGGGGAAGGTATGTGCTTTGGTGAGTGCTGTGAAGTGTGTAAACCTGGTGATTCACAGACCTGTACCCCTGGGGATAAAAATATATGTTTATAAAAAATAAAAAATTAAAAAAAAAATTAACTGTCTTCGGCTCGGGTCATGATCCCAACGTCTTGGGATCGAGTCCCACATCGGGCCCCTTGCTCCGCAGGGAGCCTGCTTCTCCCTCTGCCTCTGCCTTCCACTCTGTCTGCCTGTGCTTGCTCTCACTCTCTCTCTCTGACAAATAAATAAATAAAATCTTTAAAAAAAATTAACTTGAAATGGATTGAAGTTTTAAATATAAGAACTACGAATGTACTTTACTAGAAGAAAACATTAGGGGAAAAGCTTTCTGATATTGGTCAAGGCAATGGTTTTTTGATACAACACCAAAAACAAAAGCAACAAAAGCAAAAATAAACAAATGGGACTAAATCAGATTAAAGAGCTTCAGGACAGCAAAAGAAACATTCAGAAAAGTGAAGAAGAAACATACAGAATGGGAGTAAAAATTTTTAAATCTTACATCTGATAAGGGGGCAATATCTAAAATATATAAGGATATTCTACAATGCAATAGCAAAAAAATATTGATTAAAATGTAGGCAGGGGTACCTGGGTGGATCAGTGGGTTAAGCCTCTGCCTTCGGCTCAGGTTGTGATCTCAGGGTTCTGGGATCGAGCCCCATGTTGGGCTCTCTGCTCAGTAGTGAGTTTTTTTTGTTTTTGTTTTTTCTTTTCTTTTTTTTTTTTAATTTTTAATTTTTTATTTTTTATAAACATATATTTTTATCCCCAGGGGTACAGGTCTGTGAATCACCAGGTTTACACACTTCACAGCACTCACCAAAGCACATACCCTCCCCAATGTCCATAATCCCACCCCCTTCTCCCAAACCCCCTCCCCCCAGCAACCCTCAGTTTGTTTTGAGAGATTAAGAGTCACTTATGGTTTGTCTCCCTCCCAATCCCATCTTGTTTCATTGATTCTTCTCATACCCACTTAAGCCCCCATGTTGCATCACCACTTCCTCATATCAGGGAGATCATATGATAGATGTTTTTCTCTGCTTGACTTATTTCGCTAAGCATGATACGCTCTAGTTCCATCCATGTTGTCGCAAATGGCAAGATTTCATTTCTTTTGATGGCTGCATAGTATTCCATTGTGTATATATACCACATCTTCTTGATCCATTCATCTGTTGATGGACATCTAGGTTCTTTCCATAGTTTGGCTATTGTGGACATTGCTGCTATAAACATTCGGGTGCACGTGCCCCTTTGCTGGCGAGGATGCGGAGAAAGGGGAACCCTCCTACACTGTTGGTGGGAATGTTGTTTTTGTTTTTTCTTAAAGATTTTGTTTATTTATTTGACAGAGGGAGATCACAGTAGACAGAGAGGCAGGCGGAGAGAGAGAGAGAGAGAGAGAGGGAAGCAGGCTTCCTGCTGAGCAGAGAGCCTGATGCAGGAGTCGATCCCAGGACCCTGAGATCATGACCTGAGCCGAAGACATTGGCTTAACCCACTGAGCCACCCAGGCGCCCCAGCAGTGAGCTTTTTTCTCCCCTCTCTGCCTGCTTGTGATCTCTCGCTTTGTCAAATAAATAAATAAAAATTAAAAAAAAAAATGGGCTGAGTCAGGCACCTGGGTAGCTTAGTCAGTTAAGGGTCCAACTCTTGATTTCAGCTCAGGTCATGACCTCAGGGTTGTGGGATGGACCCCTGTGTTGGGCTCTGTGCTGAGTATGCAGCCTGTTTAAGATTCTCTTTCTCTGTCTCCCTCTGTCCCTTCCCCCACTCTGAAAAAATGGGCAGATGACTGGAATAGACATTTTTACAAATGATACCTACAAATGACCAATGGGTACATGAAAATGTACTTAACCTTGCTAATCATCAGGGAATGTGAAGTAAAACCAGGTGAAATATTACCTCAAACCTGTTAGAATGACCATTATTAAAAAAACAAAAAACAAAAAAACAATAAGAGACAAGTGTTGCTGAGGCTGTGAAGAAAAGGGAATAATTGTGCCCTGTTGGCGGAAATGTAAGTTGGTGCAGCCACCATGGAAAACAGTATGGAATTTTCTCAAGAAATGAAAAATAGAGTTACCATATGATCTGGCAATCCCACTTCTGGGGATATATCTGAAGGAAATGAAATCACTATCTCAAAGAAATACCTGCACCCCAATGTTCATTGCAACATTATTTAAAATAGCCAAGAAGAATAGCCTATAAGAAGAACCTAAGTGTTCTTTGATAGATGAATAGATAAAGAATATGTTGTGTGCACACACACACATGAATATTACTTAACCATGTGAAAGAAGGAAATCCTGCCATTTGTAACAACATGGATAGACCTTGAAGGCATTATACTAAGTGAAATAAGTTAGACAAAGTCAAATACTTTATGTTCTCACTTATATGTGGAATTTAAAAAAGGCAAACTCAGAAATAGAGAGTAGAATGTGGTGATTTCCAGGGGCTGAAGGGTAGGGAAAATGGGGTGATATTGATCAAAGCATAGACATTTCTAATTATAAGGTGAATAAGTTCAGGGATCAAATATACAGCATGGTGACTATAATTAACAATACTATATTTTATACTTGAAAGTTTTTGAGAGAGTATATCTTAAATACTATCTTCCCACACACAAAAGAATGGTATTTATGTGAGGGGACTTATGTAAGGTTTAACCTGACTGTGGTAATCATTTTGCAATATATATGTGTATCGAATCATTATATCCTACACCTTAACTTAGATATATTGCATGTCAATAGTGTCTCCTGGTTGAAAGAGAAAGGGCTACAACTTTAAAAAAAAAGGAAATGTATGCACTCTAACTCCTCTAAAAAACGCTGAGATTATTTCATTATATAACCAATGGAGGTTTGCTAGGGTTTTTGAAGCCCAGGGCTGGAAGTCAAGGAGTGAAGTTTCAGGCAGTCCCTAATAAGCAACCTGAACTTCAAAAGCCATGAACTTTGTTCATTGATATGTAGACTCCAAGGTCCCTCTTAGCTCTGTGTCGAATGGAATCACTTGGACCTAGTGTCTTTGTTTCTTAGTGTTCCCAGCCAAATCAACAATAAAATTCCGTAAGAACATTGATAAAACTATACTTTTTCAGTTGTTCCTTTAAACATGCTGTTTCTGCCATCTTTGGAGATGAAAGGCAGCTGACTTCTACCTGTTTTCTCACATCCCTCAAACAGCTAAATAGAAACTCGAGAATGTAGTCAGTTTTATTTGCCTTTTCTTCACCCTGTTTTCTAAGCCAATTAGGAAAGTTTTTAGAACTCTTTCCTTTTTGGCTGACACACTCTATTTCTTAAGTCATGCTTGAGCTTATTAGAATTACTATATGTCGGGCATCCCTGGGTGGCTCAGTTGGTTAAGCAGCTGCCTCCAGCTCAGGTCATGATTTCATGGGTACTGAGATCAAGCCTGTGTCAGGTTCCCTACTCAGTGGGGAATTTGCTTTTCCCTCTCTCTCCCCTCCCCCGTGATGTGAGGTACACGTCCTCTCTCTCTCTCTCTCTCAAATAAATGAATAAAATTTTTTTTTTTAAAGGACCACTACCTGTCAGTTACTGTTTTTGCCCACCATTCTTTTTTCTTTTTTTTTTTTTAAAAGATTTTATTTATTTATTTGACAGAGAGAGATCACAAGTAGGCAGAGAGGCAGGCAGAGAGAGAGAGAGAGGAGGAAGCAGGCTCCCTGCTGAGCAGAGAGCCCGATGCGGGACTCAATCTCAGGACCCTGAGACCATGACCTGAGCCAAAGGCAGCGGCTTAACCCACGGAGCCACCCAGGCACCCTTGCCCACCATTCTTGAAAACAATAGGTTGGTGTTCTGTAAATGACTCAAAGATGGCCTCTGTATGTTGGCCTCTGGGTACATCCCCTCTGCAGGCTGAGACACATTAGCTCAAAATCCTCCCAGCGCCAAACCCCAATTTTACACTTTCCAATTACTTTAAAAACAGGTCAGAGAAGCACATTTTTGGCTATGTAGAGACTGGTTGCTTTGCATATGCTGTGAAACCTTGCTCCACAGCTGTTTGCTATTTATAAAGGCGAGTCCTTGCAGTTACCAGGCCCCATGCTGCTACGGCCCTCTGGAGCTGTCCGACCCTGCCATGTTGAGTAACATCACCCAGACACTAAACCCTCCCCTCTTCCGACTAGTGTTTTCTCTACCTGAACCATAACCTCTGTACAGTTTCTTGCTGTGAGGGACAAACCCTGTCCTGCAACCCTGTCTAAACACTGCCCAGTAAAGCTTGTTATGTTTACTGTCTCTTGCAATCATATCATTTTCCTTGCTCAGGCCCTAATACCCTGGCAATTGGGTTTATCAATTATTACTCTGCTGGGAAATGGCAGCTCTATGGATTGACTGACACTCCCTAGATTTTTATGCTCCTAAATCCATCTCAGCTTCCCCTAACAAACTTATTTAAATGGTGCTGGGAAAACTGGACAGCTATATGTAGAAGAATGAAACTCGACCATTCTCTAACAAACTTACTGCAAAGCTGCTTGGGTGGCTCAATTGATTAGGTGTGGGACTCTTGGATTTTGGTTGAGATCATGATCTTGGGTTGTGAGATCGAGCCCTGTGTTGACCTCCACACGGGCATGGAGCCTGCTTAGGGTCTCTCTCTCCCTCTCCTTTTGCTCTCCAATCCCCCTCCTCTCAATTCTTGTGCTCTCTCATTCTCTCTTAAAAAAGAAAAATAAATAAGAAAATTAAAGATAACACTGCAGTTGCTCTTTCCATAATCATTCTAGGTTTTTTCCCCTTGGTGTTATTAATCATAGTTATAAATTTGTGAATTGTCTCTCTGCCCCATTAGAATGTCAGCTCTGTGAAGAGGGGCATTTAGATGTTTTATCTCTCCACTGCCTAGCACAGCTTTGATCTAGAACGTATCAGTTAAATATTTGTTGAATGGATGAATGTATAAGTGACTACCTCTGTTAAAACTTGTATGGGTTTTTTCCTCCCATATTTCAGGGTAGGCACTTAGGTTCAGCTAACTTTTATGGGTGTCAATTTATAATACAGAATTTACAACACAAACCAATAAATGATTACCTCAGGAAACTTGTTAACCATGATTTATTAATTGTTCTTTTTTGGGAAGTCTGAATTAGATTTTAAAAATACCTCCATATAAATAAAGAGAAGCATATCATTAGTAATATGCTCTTAGCTACACCTAATGGAGTACCTTGCTAAAAGTGCCTTAGACCATTGAATTTGTTTTTCTCCCATAACAAGTAGCTCAGAGGTAACCCACTCTAGTGCTATATCAGTGCACAATAAAGATAGAGTATTTGGATGAATTTTTGTCTTATGGTCACAAAATTGTGGCAGCATCAAACCTTGTGTCCTAAAATGACATCCTCTTAAGCAGGAAGGAAGTGAGAGAGCAAAGAACTTTCTAGGTTTCCTTAAGAGAGGGCAATCCTTTCCAGAAGCCCCCAGACAACTTGACCTCAGATCCTGTTGGCCAGCATGGGGACACATGTCTTTCCTTAGAACATTCACTGACAGAGAGGGATGAGGTTTCTGTGTCTGGCTTAATATAGTTGATCCTCTGCAGTGAGAGACTTCCTGAAGAGCAAAGGATCTCTATCAAATCCTGAATTAACTTGGGATTTTTCAAGTAAGAAGAAAAGAGGATGCATTTGTGTGGGCCATTGGTTATATTTGGTGTACGGAACGCATTGTTGCCAGTCTCCCCGTTTTCATTTTTTCTCATTTTTTGCTTACTTCTCTTTGTTACTTAAAACTTTTGGGGGATCTATTTTAAAAAGGCTTAAATTGTAAAAGTATCTGGATATCTGTTATTCAAATCAATTTTCAAGTACTTACTGAGCAATTCAAATGGGCTCTGGATTTCCCTAAGTGCTGTTTCCTAGTCTGCTGAAGGAAATGGTATTAAACATACAAAATGAGGAATAAAGAATCCAATGATGAAGATTCTTTCCCTTTTTCTCAGTTGAGAATTGCTTTCTGTTTTTCCTGAGACTGTGATTACTGCTTATTTAATTGCTCAAATAATGATTAACTTGTGTGCAAGGTGTCTCTGCCACCAAACTACACTTGGCAGGGGACTGTTTCCATTTTGCCATGTTTATGATTTGGGATATATAAAAGGAAGGGAGAGATCCAGATGTGACAGAAAGCTTGTTTGTTGTGGCTTCTCCAGAATAGTTGCGTGTTCATTTAGAGGAGAAACAAACATGGAGCTGGGATAAATCATGTGGTTGTAACCTAAAGCGATGACAGGTCTTTATTTCCTTATGAACAAGCATAAAATTCTGTGACATGAGTTCTTTGGGGCATGTTTACTCAATGGCCTGTGTTAGTTTTCATTTTGTTGACATACAGGCCATCAGTGACTCTATTTTGCCCTACTCACTGCTTACATGAATCACTGTCCAGTGATCCCTGACTGCCTGTTTGTTTTTTTCTGTTTTCAGAAGCTAGTAGTCTGATTATGTACCTTTTAAGATGCTGTATATTTAAGGAGTTTGAAATAAACTCTATTCTCCCTAGTTAGCCAGTTAAAAAAATTGCCTTTCTCCTTGAAGTGCCATCCATTGACCAGCAACATTGGCATCATTTGGGAACTTGCTAGAAATGCAAAACTTCAGGCCCCACCCCATCCCATACCCACTGAATCAGAATATCCACTTTAATAGGATCCCTACTTAATTCTTACGCACACTCACGTTTGGGAAGCACTGGCCTAGCAGACTTTGCCTGTGGTTATTATTATACTAGTCATCATGGTTGACATTATCACCATCATCATCTTTATCATCATCATCACCACCATCATCATCATGATCAAATGTGTAGATGATCAAACCAGCCACAGGGAGTATGGTTAGCTAAAAACAGAAAGCAGACCACAATTTATACACAAACTCCTTTTGATTATCTCACATCTTTCCTGGGTGGCCCTATGTGAGAGAATTCTGCTGAGAACTTGAAGGAAAGGCCCTTTAATAGAAGGTCAGTATTAAAAGGGCCCTCAAAGATTCTGCACATGACGGCATCAGACAGAAGTGCCTAGGAGATTTGTCCCACAGCACACAGACCTATATCTCCCGTATCAGCATCTCCTCTGTGGGGCTTTGGGATGTGAACTTCTCAATAATTTCAGAAATTCTTGCACAGCCATCCTGGCACCAGTTAACTTAACAACATTAGGAATAGCGGTTCTGGCCCCCTTCTTCCATTTGATGCTGGAATTTTCATTTCCATACTTATGACTCATTGTTGACCTCAGATCAAACAATTCTACTATGAGAAAAATTATTTAAATATAAACATGATTTGGATGCTCATGTGACCCACAGAAGAACCTTTAGGTCCTGGCCTGGCCATGCCTAACATTCTTCTCTTTCCCTTTTCGGATCCTGTGTGTACTGGTGGGAACAAACCCAGACAAGGTTCTACTTCCAACTGTACCATTGTTGGAATTCATTTGGGGCCAGAAGTATTATTTCATAGATAAGATCTAAGGACAAAAAAGGTGCTGATGATTGTAGGTAAGCTGCTACACCTTTCTGGTTTCCTCCATTGCTGAACTTTAGTTCCATTTCATAAAGTCCATTGTGAATTTCGAGGAAGACATAGGTCCATTTTCATAGGAAAGATGGCTTTCAACATTTTAATTGACCTCTAAGTCCAGCCCTGACATTGCTGATATATGAGTAACCACATCAGCAAGCTGAAACAGACCTTTAGTGCCTATGCAAAGACTCATGTACGTTAATATTTACTTGGTAAGGATGACATTCAGAATGTATCTTGATTAATGTTAGTGGAAATAAACAGATTCCTCATACCAGCTGGACTCTTGGAACCTGCATTTGTTTGGAGAGGTAGGAAGGTGAGACATATAATTTTTCAGTCTTGTTACTGAGAAATAGTTTTCTTTCCAGGGTTTTCAGAATCTCTATTTATTTAGAATTTTCTTTTTTTTTCTTTCCCAATCCCCAACCACCGAAAAGTTATCCTCTGTTCTTACTTAGAAATTTCAATGAATTCCTTTAACATTTAGGACATATCACCAATCATCATATAGGGTGTATCTTAGGAATTGAAATGGTATTTTATTACCTGGACATATTTTTAAAACTGAGAGACCCTGTGAGATGAGAACCTATCTTTTTTTTTTTTTTTTTTTAAGATTTTCTTTATTTATTTTACAGAGAGAGAGAGAGAGAGAGAGATCACAAGTAGGCAGAAAGACAGGCAGAGAGAGAGGGGGAAGCAAGCTCCCTGCTGAGCAGAGAGCCCAATGTGGGGCTCGATCCCAAGGATCCTGAGACCATGACCTGAGCTGAAGGCAGAGGCTTAACCAACTGCCACCCAGGTACCCCTAGAACCTATCTTTTCAAAGAGGAACTTAAATCACCAAGAAAGTTCAAAGTCCAAGTCCTATGGCCTCCACAGCTTGAACAGAAATGCCAAGGGGGAGCCTGGCCAGCTTACTCAGTTGCAGTCATGCAACAATTGATTTCAGGGTTATGAGTTTGAGCTCCACATTGGGTGCAGAGATTACTTAAAAATAAAACATTTTAAAAAGAGAGAAAGAGAGAGAAATGCCAAAGGCAACTTGGAAGAGAGTATTTGGGTAATATCAGGTCTAAACTATAAACTAAATGGGAAGCCACAACAGTGAGAAGGAGGGCCATGTACCGTCAGTTGCTAATGTGTCTCAATGAAAGGAGACTAGTGTGGGAAAACTTCCAAGGAATACCCATCTCCTCATATGGCAGTCTTATTTTGCATGGTGTTTTTCTTTCCTGCTCTTTGAAACTCACACAGCTCTCTGGTTGGAACCAGAAGCTTTATCATTTCCCAGATAAGATCTGAGGAACCTAAAAAGTGCTAGAACCCACTTTGAGGTCAGGACATAGGTATACATATGCCTAACTCTCACAAGAGAGTATTCACAAAGCAAATATTGATGGCTTATCATGGTGCTGTATTTAAAAGATGAATTTTTAAAAGATGAATTTTCCAATACTATGTTTTTCAGATCTTTTTTAAAAAAATCAAAACATTTTTTGTGTTTTTCTAGTAGAAGTTTATTTATTTTTTTTATTTTACAGAGAGAGAGGGAACAGGAGAACACAAGCAGAGGAGTGGCAGAAGGAGAGGGAGAAGCAAGCAGGCTCCCCACTGAGCAGGGAGCCTGCTGTGAGGCTAGATCCCAGGACCCTGGGATCATGACCTGAGCTGAAGGCAGTTGCTTAACCAACTGAGCCACCCAGGCATCATAGTAGAATTTTGTTTTGTTTTGTTTTGTTTTTATTATTTAATGGTGGAACCCCAACACATATACCTGAGCTACTCTGGGTGAATTAGGAAAGTTCTTTACCTTTTTGGTCATCTCTTTACTTTCTCCTCAAATCCTTATCGATGCATGCAGTTCCAGTGACACAAATGCAGCTTATAAACCCCTGCTTTATTATGTAATTTTTGGAAATTTTTTTTTCTTATTTGAAGTCTGAACCCTCACCAGTATCATTCAGCAGTCTTAGAAATTTTTTAATTATCTTTTTTTAAATTTTATATCATCCTGGTGAAAGCATATTCCTGTTTTCTTTTTAAGATATTTATTTATTTAGAAAGAGAACAAGTGAGTGAGCACAAGCAGGGCATAGGGGCAGAAGGAGAGGGAGAAGTAGACTGCTTATGGTGTTGGGTCCATGGTCAAAGGAATGAGACTGATACAAAGCAAAGGTCAAGCAAAGCTCTATTTCGTGCCAAGCATCCTGAGAATCAAACTGACTGGCCAGGGTTATCTCTTGCAAAGAGGTGACCTCTTTCTGCCTTATAGACTAGCTTTTAAGAGCAAAGGCCACATGGTTGGGCCTGGCTACGCATAGGTGACCAATGAGATTGTAACACACAGAGAAAGCTGCACAGTCATGCTAGGTCACACGTAAGTGACAAATTGAATTACAATTTACCTTAGTAGATATTTGAACTAGCCTATCACCTTGGTCAGAATTGGCACCCAAAGGGCACCCAAAGGGCGGGGCCCATACTCCTTGGTAGCTAGGGAAACAGTATGTGCCTCCACTGATTGGATACCTCCACCTGGCCTGACCCACCCTTGTATTTGGGCTTTGTTACCTGGGACTGGTTTCCGGGACTTGTTTTTAAGTAAGTGCCCTGGGGGAAAGGGGATTCAGGGACAGTTTAAGTTTTACTGCATAAACAACAAAATCACTGTTTAACTGGATGGAATCGCTCTGGCTAAGTAGGCCTTTACAATGGAGCAGGGAGCCCAACATGGGGCTCCATCCCAGTACCCTGGGATCATGACCTATACTAAAGGTATACACCCAACTGACTGAGACACTCAGGTGCACCAATTCCGTTTTTCAAAACTCAGTTCATAATTCTTTTCTTGGGGGCATACTTTGCTGGTTCTAGAAGACTGGCCTAAATGCTCTGTCCTCCAGTAGTGCTTTATGGGAGCCTGCTTGTATCCCCATGTAGCTGCCCTGATATGTGGAAATGTATGGTGAGTTTTTCAGTCCCAAGTTCTTCTTTCCAGGGAGATGGTGAAGGCTGTGCAATGAGAGTTTGTTTTTGGATCAGATTCCAGGCAGAAAGTGCCCTTGCCCAACTGAAAAGAGGTTTATACACTTCCTATCATTTCCACAGGAGAATAAAGCCTATTTGGGCACAGACTCTCCAGCTGCTAAATGGGAAGTCATGCTGGAAAGTCAGAGAGATACAGTGTCTTACAAGCCAGTCTTGGATTGCCAAGGCAAGAAGGTAGCTATGGGGAAAGAGAACTGAAATTTTCTAAAGGAGTCATTGGATAATAATTTAGTATTTAAAAGTTATACTTTGGGAAAATTGATTAGCAAAGACAGAGATTTGTGGCTTTTTCCCCCACAATAATGAAAGGAGGTTCTATTCTTAGCCAAGCCCTCCTAAACCGATGTAACTTATAAATGTACCTGAATCAATGTACTAGTAGCATTATTTTCTGCCTCCTTTTCTTCTGCCCCCTCATTGTCTTTCAGTGAATGGTCAGATTTAAACCTATTGGCTTAGGGCACCTATCTCATTTCTAGGTCTCTGGGGTGGCCTTTTTCTGCTTTCAATGCAGAACAGGTAAAAAGGACATTTATGTGGAGAGTACTAACGAAAATCACTTATTAGACCATGTGAGGCAGTCCAACAAGGAAGGTATTAGAGGACTTATTCTGAAGATGAGGAAATGGAAAATTTAAGTCAGCCAGATTCATATATTCAGTAAGAGGCGGAGCTGAAATTTGAACTGTGTTTTGAACAATACAAACCTTCTGTCTTTCTGCTCTGCCCAATGGAATGATAATAATTTTTCAGGACCTTCAACTGTTCCCAGAAATGCCACATCAAAGATTTCATTAAGTGCTCAAAAAATACTTTTGATGACCCATGAGTTGCATGAAGAAGGGCAACTGGAGAATGTTTTGTACCCATGTGAATGGGTAGCTCAATAGAATCTCTCTGGCTCATCTCAGAGCTGTGGCTCCCTGCTCATGAAAGACGATTTGTTGGAGAATATCTCTGAGCATCATAACTACTGCTATGATGTCTCTCCTGTACTAAGAAAAGGAATGTCTTGTCATGGGTTTGCCTCTGATGTAACTACAAAATCTTCATTACTCATGTCTGCAACAATCTGAAATACATACACGATGTGAGGTGAGAACCTTTTTGGGCCAGGCATCTCTGCCATGTTGGATACAAGCTTGTGTTTGTGTTTGCTTTTAAATAGACTTCCTCATTAAATTAGGTTGCACCTTGCAAACCATGAATCCACAAGTTAGGCCCCACACTGCAGTGGTTATAGAAATTTTGAGGTTATTAACCTTTTGAAGGTCTAATTAACCTCATACTTTTTTCCCTAGGAAATCTGTACATGTAAACATACCAAATCTTCCTATATCAAGAAAGTGTTCCTTGACCCCAGTCAAGAACCTTGCTTTAAGAGGAACAAGGGCTAGGGGCACCTGGATTTCTCAGTTGGTTAAGAGGAACAAGGGTTAGGGCAGTTGAAATTGAAAGAAATATTTCATTTTCTCTTCTTTCACTATCCCACCTCCATCCCAAAATATCCCATAAGAAAAGTGTTTTATGAAAGATAGAGTGGCAGAAAGAAAAAAAAAGAAAGATAGGGTGGCAGGATTCTTTTTGTTAAGCCTTGCTCACAATCTTTATTGTTCAATTTAATGTTAACAATTTTGAGTATTTTCTAGAGAAGTTAAAAAAGCTATTGGTGGGGTGCCTGGGAGGCTCAGTCATTAAGCGTCCACCTTCTGCTCAGGTCATGATCCCAGGGTCCTGTGATCAAACCCCACATTGGGCTCCCTGCTTGGCAGGAAGCCTGCTTCTCCCTCTCCCCTTACTTGTGTTCCTCTCTTGCTGTGTCTTTCTGTCAAATAAATACAATCTTAAAAAAAAAAAGCCATTTGTATTCTCAAATGCCATCACCCAGATGAGTGCTGCATCATTCCAATGGTCATCTACCACATGCAGATGACACCGTGCAGTCCATCTTGGTGCTCCAGAGGCTCCCAGTGATGCCATGTCCAACTGATCCGGAGAGCCTGGCTTCATGCCTCAAGGTAGTGTGTTTCCTTCTTGAAAATTCTATCATATGTATGATACAAGGTGAATTAAACTTCCGTAGTGTCAGATTTTTAAAAGGCAAGTCTTAGTCTTTTTGGAATTGTGAAAGTTTCATGTGATTGCCAGCGTTTCCTTAAAATTCCAGAAAGTGTGTTTTTTATCTTTACAAAATAAACTCATTTAAAATTAATTTTGTTTTGAAAATTTGTGAGATTTTTAAAAACATCTGTTTTGGTAATTAGAGAAAACTGAGAAATAATAAAATATGTTTCTGGCTTTCAGGGCCAGTAAGAGTTCTGTTCTATGTGGGAACACACTGAGGCACCACTATGCAGAACCCTTTTGAGTTATTACATCTGTCCCATCAGGCAAATATTTCAGTGAATTAGATATTAACATTAAGTTTGTAAACAGAGCTTTTGGTGCACCAGGGGCCATTAGAAACTACTGATTGTTTTACACTGTAATTAAATAGATTGTTGATTTCTCTTTTGTGAAATAATGTCAAGGTCATCTACTAATTCACCTAGAATGTGATTCTTTAAAAAAATCATTCTCTTTAGTCATGTTCTGAAATATTCTTCCTGGGGTTTTGGACAGCATGATTGATATTATGCTAAATTTATTCTAGCTTGTGTGTTGAGTCTGAAATTAAAATTTTGGAAAGCATTATTGCTTCAAGTGTTCTGCCTTCTGTTTTTTTCCCAGTGTGTTCATCATAGTCTTGATCTACCCAGTCTGGATAGCTACTTATCAAATCTTTCTGGATCAGTTCTTTAGCATTTTGAAAACAATAGAAAAGATTTGTGAAGGATGACCATATCTTCAACAAAGACCAACATTTTTATAATATGACAAATTTAACACATTATGTTTTATAAATTGAGATTGCAGTATATTACTTTGATACACAGTGATTGCCATTGAAACAATATCTGTCACATTATATCTTTATCATATTATTGTCTATGTTCATTATACTGTTCATGAAATCTCTATGGGCTATTTACTACTTTGTACAAGTTTGTACCCTTAAACACCATCAACGTTTTCCCCATTGCCTAGTAACCACCATTTTACTGCTTTTTTTTTTATATGTTTGATTTTTTTAGATTCCACATATAAGTGATATCATATAGTACTTGTCTTTCTTTCTCTGACTTATCTTGCTTAGCATAATGTGCTCAAGTTCTCTCCATGTTGTTGCAAATAGCAGGGTATCTTGCTTTCTTATGGCTGAATATATTCCACTGTGTATATATACCACATATTCTTTATCTATTCATCCATCTATGGGCATTTGGTTTGTTTCTCTATCTTCTCTATTGTGAGTAATGCTGTGACAAACAAGGGTATGCATAAATCTTGTTAAATCCTGTTTTTATTTCCTTGGGTATATACCCAGAAGTGAAATTGCTGGATAGTATGGTTGATCTATTTTCAATTTTTTCAGGAAATTTCATAATGTTTTCCATAGTGGTTAGACTAATTTACTTTTTCACCGAAAGTGTATAAGGATTCCCTTTTCACTACATCCTTCACAGCATCTCTTGTCTCTTCTCTTCTTGATGATAGCCATTCTAATAGTTAGGAGGTGATCTCTCCTGGTGGTTTCTCTTTGCATCTCCTTGATGATTAGTGATGTTGAGTATCTTTTCATGTGCCTAGTAGCCATTGTGTGTCCTCTTGGGAAAAATGTCTACTTAGTTCTTCTGGCCATTTTTAAAAAAAGATTTTATTTGTTTATTTGACAGACAGAGATCACAAGTAGACAGAGAGTCAGGCAGAGAGAGAGAGAGAGGGAAGCAGGTTCCCTGCTGAGCAGAGAGCCCGATGCAGGGCTCAACCCCAGGACCCTGAGATCATGACCTGAGTGGCAAGCAGAGGCCTAACCCACTGAGCCACTCAGGCACCCCACTGGCCATTTTTAATAGAATTTTTTTTGTTGCTATTAAGTTGTGCTAGTTCTTTATATATTTTGGATATTGATCCCTTATTTAATAAATGGTCTGCAAAAAGTTTCTCCCATTGTGTAGGCTGAAGTTTCATTTTGTTAATTATTTCTTTTGATGTGCAGAATCTGTTGAGTTTTATATAATCTTGTTTATTGATTTTTGCTTTTGTTGTTTGTATTTTTTTGCCAAGACCAATATCAATGAGTTTCTTTTCCTTATATTTTCTTCTAGGAGTTTTATAGTATTGGGTCTTATGTTTAAGTCTTTAATTCATTTTGAGTTAATTTTTGTGAGTGGTGTGAAGTAGGGCTCCAATTTCATTGTTTTGCATGTGTTTCTCCAGTTTTCTCAGCACCATTTGTTGAAAAGTCTAACTTTCCCCACTGGATGGTTAAATATTAGTTGACCGTAAGTACTGGGATTTAATTCTGGGTTCTTTATTCTGTTCTGTGTCTATTTTTATTCCAATACCATACTGTTTTTATTTCTATGGCTTTATTGTATAGTTTGAAATCAGGAAGTATGCTATCTTTGGCTTTGTTCTTCTTCTTTTATTTTTTTCCCCTCTGGATTGCTTTGGCTATTTGGGTTCTTTTGTGGTTCTTCTCTTTCTGTGAAGAATGGCTTTGACATTTTGATAGGGATTGTATTGGATGCATAGATGGCTGTGGATAGTATTGACATTTTTTTTTTAAATTTAAGATTATTTATTTATTTATTTGACAGAGAGAAATCACAAGTAGGCAGAGAGGCAGGCAGAGAAAGAGAGAGAGGAGGAAGCAGGCTCCCTGCTGAGCAGAGAGCCCGATGCGGGACTCGATCCCAGGACCCCGAGATCATGACCTGAGCCGAAGGCAGCAGCTTAACCCACTGAGCCACCCAGGCGCCCCTAGTATTGACATTTTAACAATATTTATTTTTCTGATTCATGAACATGACATATCTTTCCATTTATTTGAAGGATCAAAAGTTTTATATCTTAATAAAGCATTTGCTTCAGTAGACTTTAAATTAATAAGCCATCTTTAGGTTCAGATATTAATTTCCAGTTTATCTCCACTGAAAAATTCATGGAAATACACAGCTAGGTTACCTGTGCATAACCCAGGATGGATGTCTCTTGCTTTATAGTCTCGACAGTTGATTTTCTTCTTTAACTTCTTTAACTATCATTCTTGTCACAGGAATTTGAGTGGGAACATTACTTTTATGTTTCATGTTCTTCCTAGTTTTGACCAAAAGTTTTGTCTCTAATCTGCAAATGTTCAGAGTTCATGTAATAAATAATTGACATTGAAAATTATTTTCTGCTATATTCTGTGTAAAATGTCTGTCACTAATTTTTTATTAGTGTGGGAATGACATCTCTCTCTGGCTGTAAGGTGCTCTAGAGTGGCCCTCTATCTAGTACTGGCTCCTCAGTACAGCCTCTCCCTCTCTGTCTATCTGTGCACAGGACAGGGAACAGTGAGAAAAGGTACTATTAGCCCCAAGATAAATCTTGCTGTTAATGAAAAGTTATATTCATTAGAAACTTTAGCCTTAAACTGATCCCAGATTGTCTTCTGGAACTTTGACTAGTCCCTGTTCTTTAAAAAAAAAAAAAAAAAGATTGATTGATTGATTGATTGATTGATTTGAGAGCACAAGGGAGGGAGGGGCAAAGGGAAAGAATCTCAAACAGACTCCCCACTGAGCCTGGAGTCTGATGCAGGGCTCAGTCTCATGACCCATGAGATTATGATCTGGGTCAAAACGAAGTGTTGGATACTTAACCAGCTGAGCCATCCAGGGGCTCCTCACTAGTCTCTGTTCTAACCTTTGAATCACACACATTATCTGACTGCCACATAGCCCTATAGCTTACTGATGCAAATAATGACTATGAAACATGAAAATGAGTGCAATGAAACATGAAACAATAATGACTATGAAAAATTTCCTTTGCAATTATTGTAAAATAAGTGTGCTTATTGTTTAACATGTGGAAAATATAGACATATAAATAAGAAACTAAAACAAATCTATTATTTTATCACCAAAAAATATTCATTTTGTTTGGTAGATTTTCACTTCTGCTTCTATTTTCCAATAGTTTGATTATATTATATATACAGTTAAAAATCACATTTTCTAAAGAGTTTACAAATTCAGTTTCTTCTTTGAAAAAAATCAGATGATGCACCTATTCCACACCTTACTGACTAGTAAGTGATTACTACACATGTGACCATGCCCCCCTATCACATTTTTCCTGTAAAGTACATAGTGGGGAATTTGAAGAATGATTTTTTTTTTATAGAGCTCGGCTGAATATTAGTCTGTCTTAGAGTAAAGCCCTGTGCTCTGCTCCTCCTGAGACAGGCATGGGATTCTTGACTTTCATTCTTCCTGCTTGTATGGAGAGGCAAACAGTGAGGAATGATTATCCTCAAGCACAGCAAAGAAAATTTCCATTTATTTATTTTTCTCTCTTATAATAACATATCTCTGAAAAATCCCAAGACCCCTCTCTCTGGCCATTGCATGACCAGGCAGGCAGGTTCTGGATTAATTATAGTTAGGGTTGTTTTCAGGTAGACATGGCCTAGGCTTTAAGTGGCTATTGTACCTTGACCTGTATCTTCTTTGGCAGCATTGGTGAGGTCAGGGGTCATTCTCTCCTCTCTGTATTCATTTACAAAGGTTTTCATCAACACAAGTTCAGACATTGGGCTCTACCCCAAATGAAGTTTTCTGGGATTCTATGCAAGCTTTAGGTCTTTCCTACTTGTGTATAGTCATTGGAAAGATACAAAGATTTGATAGTAAGGCTTATCAGGGAATGAAGTTAGTTGAATTTCAGATCAGCTTTCAGTGCAACTGAAGGCTCCTTGAACATTAAGGGGTTGGCTAACTTTAGTTCCCTAAAAGATTCTGGGAGAAAATATAGTAGATTTGCAATTACTTGGAGCAACTGTAATTGGCATTGCTCAGATTATGCTTAGAGAACAGTGTTCAGTTTGATTTCAACACTTAAAAATGATGTGAAATAGGTGCAGAGAAGAAAAACCTGACATTTTCTGGCATTTTAAATTGTTACTTGTACTATTTCAGTTTTTTTTTTAATTCCCCTAAAGCAACTAACCAACAAATAATGTGAATTTTTGCTTTGACAGATTAGAGTTTGAATATGGGTAATATCTTCTTTAGCTATTAGGTCTTAGGAATTAAACAATACCAAATATATTAAAATATTTATAGTTAACATATACAGTGGCATATATAATAATAAAATAAAATTTTTAGTATTAAGAACATTTTTATTTTGCCATAGGAGGGTTGGGCTTCAGATTATCTATGTGCTAGTTGGCTTATAAAAATAATTATCTGAGTTTGTTTTCTTATCTATAAAATAGGGATAATGATCCCTGATTCACAGGAATGTTGTGAGGGTTAGATGAGATAGACCATGTGAAAACAGCAAGCAGAGCACATGCTTAGAAGTGGTCCTACCCACTGCCAGAATTCTCACAGCTATTCACTCCTCAAACTAGCACACCCTGGCCTCTGCCCAACCAACTCTGGAACCAAAGCTCATCAAGAGCAGTGATAGAACTTCATGGTTGCCAAAATTGATTTCAAGGCAGTCTTTGTCTCTTTTCTCCACTCCCATCTTGTTGAAGATGCATCCTCTATTGTTTGCACAAAGCTACTTGCTCTTAGTTTTCCTCCTGTTGTGATCTGTCCTGCTCATTCTTCTTCTCAAGCTCTTCTTTCTTTGATCATCCCTTAAATGTCAGCGTCTTCCCAGGCATCAGTCCTTCGCCTATTTTTTCTTTTCTCTGCAGTCTTTCTGGATGATGTATTTACTCAATGTTTAAACTACTACTTCAGGGGCGCCTGGGTAGCTCAATCACTAAATGTGTCTGCCTTCAGCTCAGGTCGTTATCCTGGGATCAAACCCTGGATTGGGCTCCCTTCTTGGCGGGAAGCCTGCTTCTCCTGCTCCCATGCCCGCTGCTTGTGTTTCCTTTCTTGCTGTCTCTCTCTCTTTGTCAAACAAACAAACAAAATAAAATCTTTAAAAAAAATAAAGTAAACTACTATTTTAGACTGGTAATTAAAATCTGTTGCCAGCCAGATATTTCTTCTAAGCTCCAAATTCATCAATTTCTTATCGGTCTTTTCCACATAATCCACAACGTCTCTAATACAAAACTCATCATCATGCATTCATTCCATATATGTTGATTAGGCTTCTGCTGTGTGCCAAGTCTTGCCTATTTCTCCAACCCGATGTCCAGTCTACTCCTCAGCTGGCATCCTGCCTCACAGTGTATGGTAATATGGGGTTCCTCGAATCTGTCATGCTGCCTATGTCTCCATGTACAGGAAGGAGAGACAAGAGACCAAATAGTCTTGGAAAATAGAGAAAATTACCTCTGGTTCTGATTTTCCGGATCCTGATTCTGGCCCTTCTGGGACCCGGCTGTTCTGCCTACTCGAGTTCTATGAAATAAACACCTCTGTTATTCCTCAATAAATTCCCTTGTAAGATTGGACTAGTTTGGATAGATTTATTCTTTAAAATCAAGGAGATTTAAACAAAATAGGCCTCTCTATGGAAGGAGCCATTGGAAATGTGGTTCCAATGAACCAATCTTCTTTAGTAAATAAAACCAGCGGCCTGTACAGACTGGCATGGCTGCAGACTGTTTTTTTCCTTTAGGTTAGCTTATTTTCTAAGTATGATTTAATTCTATTTCATTTTCCTAGCACCAACTAACACAAAGTACAAAATTTTCATTCATTATAAAGAATCTAGTAATGAAGATAAACAGGGGAATAAAAAGAGGGGGTACACACTAAATTTCACTTGAACATCCCTGTGAAACAGTCTCTACTCCTTCCAAGTTTCTCTTTTCAGAGGCCAGCTACCAAGACTCACCTCTCCAAATATTTCCTGTATCCTTCACATTCTCCATGCCCTCTCCTATCTTTATGGTCTCTTAACCACCTGCCCTTTTCTTAGACTGGGTACCTGTACTCTTTCCAATGTCCTTTGTGGAAAGACATTTTGATATAATGTGTGTGGAAAGACATTTTGTTATGTCTGTGTGGGAATGTGGAAAGACATTTTGATATAACCAATGTGTGTGTGGAAAGACATTTTGATATAACCAATAGAATTTTCATGATTTCCCTTCCCTTCCCCCATCATTTGTGTGTGTGAGGGATAGGCTTGGGCTTTATAGGCTTCCCTCAGGGTAGAGCTGGCAGAGCAGGCATACAAGAGGGAAAGGAAGACAGCTTTTTGAGTTTCTAAGTACACTTTTGAACAATCCATCCCATAAGTGAAAATGTTTTGAAGCTGCAAAAGTCAAAATTTATGTTATAAACAATGTATTTGAGAAGAATGTATGATGATTCAGAGTCAGTATTTGCTGTAAATTTATTCAAGACTTAGAAGCTGATGGAAAGGGAGGGATGAAGAAGAGATTAAGAAGGATGAACTGCTGATGAGTAATCTGTGCCTTCCTTCTCCCCATTTAGCCCTTAGTCCACCTTATGTAAATTTGGTGATCTGTGGTCAGAGGGGAGCAGTGTTTAAGTTCTGGAAGTGGTCCTGAAAAACAAATGAGACCCTAGGAATATCTGCATGGAATCAGCAGAATGATGTGCTGCCTGAAGTATCCAGACACAGAGGCTCTGAGACAGCCCCACTCTGCCATAGCTTCCAAGTGGCTGGAAATAAGCTAAAGGGACACAGATGTGTAAAAGCAAGTTTTGGCAGAACTAAGGGGACTTTGCAGTCCTAGTGAAAGGACATGGATGGTGAGGAATAAAAACGTAAACTGTGATTATCAGCCAGCGTGGAGGGGTAAGATGGCTGAGAACCAAGTGCTTCTCCTGTGGCATGAGGTAATATATGACACTGGAGGAGAAGGAGGGGAGAGAATGAAAGAACTGAGTGGAGGAATGCTGGATTCCTTAGGGTGATCTTTTCAAGTAGCAGTTATAGGATGTTTTGTTGTTGTTCTCCTGTAAGCCTAAATCATCACCAACATTGTGTTGAAAATTTTGTGTGGAAACACATGAGAAAAAATGCTTAACATCACTCAGCATCAGGGAAATACAAATCAAAGCCACAATGAGATACCACCTCACACCAGTCAGAATGGCTAAAATTAACAAGTCAGGAAATGCCAGATGCTGGCAAGGATGTGGAGAAAGGGGAGCCCACTTAATACTGTTAGTGGGAATGCAAGCTGGTGCAGTCACTCTGGAAAACAGCATGGACGTTCCTCAAAAAGTTAAAAATAGAACTACCCTATGACCCAGCAATTGCACTACTGGGTATTTACTCAAAGGATACAAATGTGTTCCGAAGGGAGACCTGCACACCAAATGTTTATGGCAGCAATGTCCACAATAGCCAAACTATGGAAAGAGACCAGATGTCCATTGACAGATGAGTGCATCAAGAAGATGTGATATGTATAAACAATGGAATATTAGTCATCAAAAAGGATGAAATCTTACCATTTTCAACAACGTGGATAGAACTGAAGGGTATTATGCTAAGCAAAGTAAGTAAATCAGAGAAAGACAATTATATAGTTTCACTTGTGAAATTTAAACAAAACAGAGGATCATAGGGGAAGGGAGGGAAAAATAAAATAAGATGAAATCAAGAATCAAGAGAGAGCTAAACCATAAGAGACTCTTAACTATAGGAAGTAAACTGAGGATTGCTGGAGGGGTGGTGGTGGGAGGATGAGGTAACTGGGTGATGGACATTAAGGAGGACATGTGATATAATGAGCACTGGGTATTATACGCAATTGATGAATAACTGAACTCTGCATCTGAGACTAATGATATATAATATGTTAATTAAGTTTAAATAAAATAAGATTAAAAAAGATGATTTCTAAAAGAAAAGAAGAAATTTTTGGGTGGAGAAAATAAAAACTGGGGTTGTGTTGGGGAGGGGAGATCTTTTGAAAACAATAGGGGTTATTTAGAGGGGACCAAGCTGTGAGTGACCTGTAGGAGAAGCAGAACAAGAAGCCTAGAACCAAATGCCTGGCTGAGGGACCTGGGGAATGTATGAAGGGGAGAGTTGGGGAAGGTGTGCACATTATCTGAAGATCCCCAGAAACATCAGGTTTGGTAAATTAAACTTCAAACTGCATAGGTGGTCCAAAGTTACTAGAATTTGCATATTAAAGGAAAGGTGACCTCCTGCTAACATTTAAAATGAGAGAATAAAGTTAGGTTTTCTCTAAATCCCCTCTCTTTTCTTAAAGATTTTATTTATTTATTTTAGAGATAGAGGGAGAGAGAGTATGAGCAGGAGGTGGAGCAGAGGGAGAGAGGGAGCAAGAGAGAGTCTTAAGCGAGCTCAACTTGAGGCTTGACTTCAGGACCCTGAGATCATGACCCAAGTGGAAATTGACAGTTGTATGCTTAACTGACTGAGCTACCCAGGTGTCCCTCCATATCCCCTTTCTATTCTAAAACTTTGTAGTTTTACAATTACAATTTTTAGCCCCTCCCTATCACTTATTTTTTAAATTTGGATATAAACAACTAGGACTAATCAGGGTCTTTTGAGTTTGTTACTTTATTTATGCCACAAGAATGCAGTGGTTCCAAATCTAGCTATACAGGCTAATGCTGAGGGAGCTTAAAAAAATTCTAATGCCTTGGCCCCACTCCCAGAGATTTTGATTTGGTTGGCTTGGGACATTGTTTTCAAAAGCTCCCCAGGTGATTCCAATGCATGACCAAGACTCTCAACTTTTGATGACTTTAGGTCATTATACTTGAAGTTTTCAGGAGACTATCTTTTATGGTATCTGTCTCTTTATTTTTTTATTTTTTTATTTTTTTTTTCTCTCTGCATATATTTATTATTATTACTTTTTAATTTTTTATTTTTTATAAACATATATTTTTATCCCCAGGGGTACAGGTCCGTGAATAGCCAGGTCCACACACCCCACAGCACTCACCAAAGCACATCCCCCCAATGTCCATAACCCCACCCCCCTTCTCTCAACCCCCCTACCCCCAGCAACCCTCAGTTTGTTTTGTGAGATTAAGAGTCACTTATGGTTTGTCTCCCTCCCAATCCCATCTTGTTTCATTTATTCTTCTGTCTCTTTAAATGGGGCAAAGTCTATTGAACAAGATTCCAAAATCATCAATAATCAAAGGAAGAAAAAAGAAGATATAAGAGAATGCTAAGTGTGGTCTTACCTCTTCGTGTTTCTAAATTTGATCATTCAGCTTGTGAAGGACCCAAACTCTCTCTTGTCTCTTTCCTTTTGGTGATCTGCCTTCACTTTCTTCAGCTCCTTTAAGAGAAGGTGAATGAAGAGTCTCTTTTGCTGCTTGCTCAGTTAAAAAATTTGGGTGGTCAAAATAGAAAACTATTAACTTACTTGAGATTGAGGAAAGGGTATGAATTGTATTAATCTATACTATGAACAGATATGGGGAATAAGAAAACTTGGTTATGCTTTCTTATCTTGCATATTTCCCAACATAATTCAGAAATGGAGACATAATAGGTCAATTCTTCACCTTTTTAGAGTTAAAAATGTCCAATAAATGTTTGTGTAAAATCATCACCAGTATAGTCCTGGCAGAGCTGCTCTAAGGGGTGCCTGGGTGGCCCAGTTGGTTAAGCATCTGCCTTTCAGCTCAGATCATGATTCGAAGGTCCTGAGATGGAACGCCGCACTGTGTGTGTGGGGGTCCTTGCTCAGCAGGGAGTTTGCTTCTCCCTCTCCCTCTACCCTCCTCTCTCCCCGCAGCTTGCACTCTCTCTCAAATAAATAAATCATTTTTTTTTTTTAAAGTTCATTACTGGTACCACCAACCCTAGCCTCAAAGATGCTGTATGGCATTCATTTGATTAAAGTTACATGATTTAAGAGAAACTCTCCTTGAGAGGTCACTGAAAATTGTTGACACAGTGGCTGAAATTTTTGGGGGGTCTTCATGTCTGGTGCCATCTTCTTTGTTATTTGGGTAGGAAACTTGTGTCTACTCTTTTATGTTTTTCCTTTAATATTCACCTCTTTTCTATCTGACTATTTTGGGTAGAAAAAGTTCTGATGTTGTTCAAGAATTCTCATTGTTGGGGGTAAGATTTAGCAATTAGAAATACTCTGAAATGAAAGACACTTTTAGTCTTTGCTATAGAAAACTTAGAAATTATCTATATTCCATTAGAAATAAAGAATAATGTAGCATTGTTTCTTAACACTTTGCAGTTACTATAGCTTCTTCATATGTTTCTATGCAAACCAGCAGAACTTTTCTTAATAGCTTTATAGATGTAACCTTGAAAGCATTAGCTTTGGGTCAAAGTAAGTGTTACTGCACATACTCTTAAGAGTATCCAATTATAAAAATGAATTTTTCATCAGGCTCCAATGCAGAAAAAATGGCAAGACATTCTAAAGCATTGGTTTGCCATGAGGATAATGTGATCATTTTTCGTGAGCCACTTATTTTTTTTTAAAGGTTTTATTTATTTATTTGTTTGACAGAGAGAGAGAGAAACAGCAAGAGAGGGAATACAAGGAGATGGAGTGGGAGAGGGAGAAGCAGGCCTTCCACCGAGCAGGAAGCCCAATGTGGGGTTTGATCCCAGGACCCTGGGATCATGACCCGAGTGGAAGGCAGACACTTAATGACTGAGCCACCCAGGCACCCCAGAACCACTTATGTTACTTTAAATCATAGATATATCTTAAATAGCTTTCCACCTGGAGACTTAGAATTATATTCTCATCAATGTAATCATAGTCAGATTCATTTTTCATTCATATAATCTGATTTCAGCTTACAGAGGTTGGTAATACTGCAAATGAAAACAAAATCTGAAGTTTGTGCTTTTTATATTCTTTGGGTTTTCTGTTCTACTCACAGGAAAATATAATATTATGGACTACTAAAGCTGGTGAGGACAAGAAGCAGGTACAGACATGATGTAAGGGTAATAGAATATCTTTGTAGAAGGCTTTTAGAAAGCAATATATATCCATATTCTTAAATTATTCATACTATTTAATGCAGATTCGATGTGAGCTTATATAAACTTATAATTTTTTAAATGTTTCATGTGCAATTATATACATCAAAATGCTATTTACCACATAGGAAAGTTAAAAGCAAACTTAATAACCAGTTAAAAAACAAAAAACTAAAATCTATGCATAAATCCCTGTAAAAACACATTACATTAATAATGTTTGGATGGTGAGATCAGGAATGATCTTCAAATAGTTTTCTATTTTTATATATTTTCAAGTATTCCAGGAAAAATGTAAATTTGAAATAGTAAATATAAATTAGTAAAGTGATGGAGTGAAAGATTTATGGGCAATGGGCTTAACAAGTACATAGGAACTAGGGAAGAGGGAAGTCATCTTTCCTTAGTAGGGTAAAAGGATGTCAGAAGACATCACCAGGATGAATAAATAGACTATTTCACAAACAATAAAGCCCCTAGACATTTCTTGGTTTCTCAGTCTTTGCAGGTCATTGGGTTGTTCAATTGTGATTTTCAAATTTGCTTAACCAAAGAAACTTCGTCATGTAGAAGCAGAACAGAAGGAAGCAGAGCTTCTTTGATTAAGTGGGAGCAGGAGGACGAGGCTGCATATCTAGACCCTCTTCTGATTTCTTAGTGACTGGAGAGAGGGTACTGGGAGAACTCCTAAAAGTACTCACAGCAATTTGAAGGAACCACAATAAATATTTTTGAGTGACTTTTAAGTATAAACCTCTTATTTATGTTCTATTTCTTACAAAAATGCTGTAAATTAGGGATTATTAGGTCCATTACACAGATGGGAGAACTGAGGCTTATGGATGTCCTGTGAGTTGCTGGAAGTCATGTACCTCAATACCTAAAATTTGAGCCAGTTCCTATCTGACTCCAAAACTTATGCTTTTTACCACTATGTCACCTTGATCCTCCTGGCTTATAAAACAACAGAAACAGAGCAGTGTTTTCACAATATGACCATCCTCAGAAATAGCAGAAAGCAGAAAGGAATTTGACAAAAGAGTAGCTGTGCCTGATTATCTTCCCTCCTTGTCTTCCTATTGCAATACTCATGGAATGGGCAAAGAGATGCAAAAATTTAGCTGTGTTGGAGACCTGGTACGTGACTGATAATCTGTCAGATCTTTAGAAGCTCTTGAAGCAGATATGGGGTACAGTGGTAGAAGTCAGCAAGACAGCAGGGTGTTTTTAATATCCATGCCTCAAAGAACCTAGGCTATCAGAAGGAAGTTACCCTTCCTACAGAGTTTGTTGCTTTTTAAGGCGGCCGGGCAAACCACCATTTTTTTCTCCCTTACTTCCTTGGCTCTTTCTGTATTTCTTTGGAGGACCTTAGTCAGTGCAATATAGTTAATGGGGAAGCAGGAAATGTTGCAGTTGGGATGAAAGGCCAACACCAGGTGAAAATGAGGGGGATTATTGTTTACCCTGTACTATTTGTGTAAGAGGAAAATAAAAAGCCCTTCTGGGATTCTACCAACAAGCAGAGGACAATGGGGACTAAGGAGGAGCTTCCCGCCTATTTGCTGGCATCAAGCCTTGGTAGTTCTCTCCTTGTTTAAGGGTGAAAAAAATGATTTCTCCTCTTCACCTCCCATCCCCTTCCCAGAAAAACCTCATAGAAGTTAAAACAATATCATTTATATATGTTAAATTACTTGAAAACAAACAAAAAACGAACATAGAAATCATGGTTCATATGCCAAAAGACAATAAAAATAAGATCAGCAAACTGAAAGTCAGAGACATAAAATAAGCCCATATAATTCATATCAGATTATTAAAATGATATGAATGAGTGAAAATCCCTATCAATAATATAAACATTTTCAGATTGGGTCAAAATACAAAATCAGATTACACTCTGGAAATTTGAAAAGAGAGTAAAGGTAGAGGTTGCCAAGAGGACCCTATTCACCCTATACACCTGACAAGTGCAGGTTGAGAAACTCCCTAATGTGAGAGTAGGGGAAATTCAGTAGTAAACCAGGTGGACAAGGGCCCTGACTTTATAGAGGCATGGTATTACAGAAAAGATAAAATTTAATAAGTAAATGTAGAGGCTTTTGCTTAGGTTTAAGAAAAAACAAAGCGAACAAAACCCATGCCTCACCTGCCTCTAGTAGCAGCACAAAAGTATAAAGGCAGAGCCATGACTTAAAAGCAGTGCCTAGAAAAAGATGTTTAGTTGACTTTCAGTTCAAGCTTTATATAAGTCAATAGGAGGAGATGGTATAAAAAAGCTGACATACTCTAGTTACATTAATAGAAATATGATGTTTGAAACAAAGGAGGTTTTTATTGTCATCATAGGGCGTGATGACCAGAGCATACCTGAGGCATTAGCTAACCTTCCTTTGAAAAGTACTTTGACATGGACTAATTTAATGAGGTCTAGAAGTCAGCTATAAAGATGGCGAAGGAAGCTTTAGAGCAGATGAAAAGAGAAAAGGTGAAAAGAAACTGGGATGTTTATCCAGAAGAGAAATTTACATGATAGTGACTTTCATACACTAAATGAAGTGACTTTCAAATATGTAAAAGCCTGTAAATAGAAAGTATATTTCTCTGAGTGACTGTCTGGTTCTCTGTGGAGAAGGATTAGGTTCCTGAGCGGCCAAGGACCAAGAGCTGCACCACCGAATCCCTTCTCTTTTCATACTTATATGGGGTAAAGAAATACATTCCTCAAGAAACCATGTTTTACTAGCATTTGTTGGAAGAATCTACCCAGGAGAATAGATTGAATATTCCATCTTATTTCTACACTGACGAATCACAAACCACAGAGTCTGGATTTACTGTGGAGCATCTGGGTTCTTGCATGATTAACCACTATTCAATATACAGATTTTCCTTTTGGTTGGCTCACTTGAACAATTTATATTTCCTTCTGGTGTAATGACAAGTCAGGTTTCTTAACAATTCTCTTCACTCAGTATGGAATAAAAAAATTGGGCATTAGGTTCTTTAATTTTTGGTTTCATAAATGAGATTCACATTTTGGAAAAATGGCTTGAGAGAACATTCTGTGCTTTCAACTTAGAATTAAATGCCAATTAGGTTGATCTCAGAAGAGCTGCAGTACTAACTGTGGAAGTAAAATGATCCTAAAGGAATAGAGTAATTAATTGTTCAACATTTGGCTCTATATGCTCAGCATTCTCTACCAAATCAGATCCTAACCTGGTAAAAATAAGTATGAGTGACAGCTGAAAATGCTCTCCCCTTTTATCTTTCCTGTAGAATATTCTTTTAAGGCCAGGATGTAGCTAGGAGATAAATAAATAAAATAACTTCAATATATAAAAAAATAAATTATGCCATGCCCATCTTCTATGTAGAAAGCTACTTGCACAAAGCCTTAGATATGTTGGACTTTATAAAAACGATTTCTTTAAATGTCACACACTTCTTCAATTGGGTAAAGTTTAAGAACTAAGAATTTAAATTAGTTTAGTGTGTGTTGGCCAATGTAAAACTTTTAAAGGCTTACTGTTATTTTCATTTCTAATAATAAATAGTATGTCTGATGCAGAAATTACATCAGAAATGTGACTTGGCCAGGAATATTCTTAAATCTGGCAATACTGAATAATTTTATTAAAAATTCAATTGCAATAATAGCAATAACAAGTATTAAAGCTGTTTGGGGCTTGATAATGATGACCTATATTTATATGATATTTTTTTACTTTCCAAAATTTATGATCTCATCTGATCCTATAAGGATTGCCCCTTGAGATTAATTTTTTATTATCATTATCTACACTTTATTCATGAGGGTACTAAGATTCAGCAAGGTTATACACTATGTTCGAGGGACATTTAGAAACCTGCACAGGTGGAATTTAATTCAGAACTCTATAAATTCCAAATTCTATGTTTATTCTATCTTGTCAAGCCACAAGAGAACACATCTTGAAGGAAGAGTTCAGACTACTGAGGCACCTGAGAGGAATGTTACCAGCATCAGCTCTCCCTGGGACACATTCCACTTAAAGGAAACAGGTTCTATCCCCTGGAGCATAGAACCCACTAACAATGGTGGTGTTTGTAAGAACTGGAAGAATCTGTTTTCATCGCTAATGACAGGAAGGAAGGTTGCATTCTATTGCTGAGACTATCATAAACTGTACTTTTAGGGAGGGTCTGAGATTATAGATCTTGAAACTGAAAAAGATTGGAATAGGAACTCAGTTATATTGTTAAATTCATCATGACTGGCACAAACAATATAGGAGGGGGTGTGTCTTTGTTGATTTTGGAAGGAAAAACTGATGAGTGTAATTCATACCCTTCCTCTCTTTTCTTCATCTTGGGATCTGGCCTCTCCGCAAAGCCCATGTCTTGATTTGCTCCTCCAGACTGCAAGTTTTTATAGATGTGGACACCATGTGTGGGGATTTACAGATGCCTGCATCATACATAGGTTTTGAAGATGCAGGCCCCACACATGGAGACTCCTGGAAACAGGTATAATCCTGTCTAATTCTGAGACTTGCCCTGTGGATGGAAGCCACATTTTCCAATATCACCTCTGCCAGTAATAAGAGTAATATCTTACCCCTTCTTTCATCTGCCTTACAATTTCATTTTATGTCTCAACTGGTGATAGGGAATGGAGGTGGTATTTATTGGGCTCCTTCAAATTCTAACACTTAGGTTAAATATTTGTGGGAGGGCTCACTCAGCTTTGCTCTCTTCTATGATTATAGATGTTCTCAAACATAGTTAAAAATTATTTTATGAAGTGCTACATTTTAGTATTTAAAGCATGGACTCTTGAGCCAGTGTGTATTTCTAATTATCTATAAAATGGAAGTAATAAGAATGTCTGTTTCCTGAGGTTGGAATGTAAAACAGTACATGTAAAGCCCTTAGAACATTAGCTAGAACATAGTAAGAACCCAACAAAAGTTAACAGTCATTTGATAAATCCACACTAGTGCCAAGCAAAGGACTACGTGGAAGTAATGGGACCAGATATTTCATTCTTGAAGAAACATCTCAAATGATAGAACAATGCTAGCATTTTTGGATCCAATAGGCAGTTATTTAATGTTGTGGTTAAGGGAAATCCTGTTTCAAATCAATCTTTGTTAATCACGTTTCATCTTCTCTTTAAATTTTTTCTTTGCTTCTAAACCAAGTATTTCTTATTTTCAGATACTAACTTTATACATGCACAAATGTTTGTGGCCTATTTCTCCAAAACACTTCTAATCAAACCTCACATGTTCTAGAATGAAAATCTACATTCATCTGCAGATAAAGAGTTTCGTGGAATTATAAGAGTAAAATGACAAATTAAAGAGCTGTTGAGGGTGCCTGGGTGGTTCGGTCATTAAGCAGCTGCCTTAGGCTCAGGTTATGAGCCGGTCCTGAATCAGGTTTCTTGCTCAGTGGAGAGCCTACTTCCTCTCCTACTCCCCTTGCTTGTGTTCCCTCTCTCACTGTGTCTCTCTTTGTCAAATAAATAAATAAGTAAAACAATTTTTAAAAAGTTGTTAATGTGTTTTTCAAGGGGATTTAGGAAACTTAATTTACAGAAATTCAAGATTTTCGAGGATAAAGCTGTTATTATTATTACCCAGTTATGAAAGAATAACACAATAAAAAATTGCTTAACTTAACACAATTTAGGAGGAGGGTTTTCTTTTTAAAAATATTTAATTTACTTATTTGACAGAGAGAGATCACAAGCAGACAGAGAGAGAGAGGAGGAAGCAGGCTCCCCGCTGAGCAGAGAGTCTGATGCGGGGCTCCATCTCAGGACCCTGAGATCATGACCCGAGCCGAAGGTAGCAGCTCAACCCACCAAGCCACCCAGGCACCCCAGGAGGAGGTTTTTTTTTGGTTGTTGTTGTTGTTTGTTTACTTTAAAATATATGACGGCTGACATAAAGGATACAGATCCCTTCTTAATTATCTAAAACAGGAGAAATTATCTAAAGCGAGAGAAACTAAACAGTTAAATATGCTTCTTAAGGGTACACAAGATCTCAGTGGTGGAATATGTGATGAGAAGTTTTAGTGGTAGCCTACACCAGGTGCTGTGATCCTTGAGAGAGGAAGAAGCTGTGTTATTTAGAAAGCAGACCTCAGGTCATTCTCCAGAGAGGTTAATGAGTATAGCTGATATAGAAACTAAAAAGTTGCTATAGGAACCTTGAATTCTTCTTCAGTGTTTCCTGGCTCACAAAAATAAATTGAAGGATGGGCAAACATTTTAATGATCCAAACAGTGAAACCGATTTTTTGGCCTTACCTTTGAACTCCCCTGTTTGAAATTTCTCCCATAAAGTAGAAACCATCATATGGTCTAGAAAAACCTACAACAGCTCAAGTTAACTAACTTACCCCTCACTCATTCTTAATCTTGAAGTTGAACAATGGCAGGAAGACTGTACCTAGAAATTTATGCCTGTTTCTTTTACCTGCCCCTCTTGATCCATTCATAATAGTCTATTCGTAATAGAATCTGTGTGACTAGAATAAATTAAGATTATTGAAAACTCACCAAATAATTCAGCATAATGAAGAATTAAGAAGTCTAAATAGTTAGGCATGATGGATGAGGAACTTCACAGATCTGCTCTTCGGTGAAAATCGTGAAAGTTATTTTTAAAACCTAGCCATCTAAAGTCCCTGCAAATGTCCTTAAGGGCATATAACAAATATTTATTCAAGAAAATATACTAAAACTTGGTAAGAATAGTGAGGGTCTATGGTATTTAAAGGAAGACCTACACCCATATCCCCCTTCCTCCTCAGCAAGACAGAAATTCCTCCTCAGACTGGTGGAGCCCAGAATTTAGGACCCCTTCCCCTTAACTCCAGGTCAGAGGGTTATCTTTAGGGGAAGGACTTCAGCATTTCTCATCTTGCCTAGCTAACTATTACTGAGGCTAAGTTCTGGGTGAATATTGTCAATATTGTTGACTCCTTTCTTCTTCCAATCCCACTCATCAAATGGAAGCTCTCTCTTGAGCAAGACAGTGTAAAGAACAGTGGGGCTATGATAGCCATTGCCTGGGTTTGATTGGACAGTTGTGGGACAATTTGTGCCCCAGGGCATTATATCTATGTATATATATCTATACTTATGTATCTGGTAAGTTAATATATATAAGCTCTAGAGCAGCCACTAGGTATGAATAAAAAAATCAAAAAGTCATTACAATGTTAAAATGCTACATTAGAGGATATTTACTATGACAAAAACAAGCATTAAAGAAGAATGGACAATAAAATGGACTAGAAAATGTAACCAAGAAGTATAAAACTTGTACATTGCTGTTGATAGAAGTGAAAGAAAATTTGAATAACTGAAAAGCCATATACATCCTATGCTCATGGATTGGAAAACTTAATATTGTTAAGATGTCAATATTACCCAAATTAATCTAGAGATTCAGTGTAATATTTTTTATTTGTTTGAAGTTTTTATTTAAATTCCAGTTAGTTAACATGTAGTGTAATATTAGTTTTGGGAGTCAAATTTAGTGATTTGTCAGTTACATATAACACCCAGGGTCTGTTACAACAAGTGCCCTTGTTAATACCCATCACCAATTTAGCCCATTCCCCCACTCATTTCCCTTCCAGTAAGCCTGAGTTTGTTGTCTAGAGTTGAGTCTGTTTCTTGGTTTGCCTCCTCTCTTTTCTTTCCCCTTGCTCATCTGTTTTGTTAAAGTCCATATATGAGTGAAATCCTATGGTATTTGTCTTTCTCTAACTGACTTATTTCACTTAGTATAACACAACATAGCTCTTTCCACGTCGCTGCAAAAGGTAAATTTCATTCTTTTTATGGCCAAGTAATATTCCATTATATATATTCAGCACGTTTTATATATATATATATATATATATATATATACACACACACATACACACATACATACCATATCTTCTTTAGCCATTCATCAGTTGATGGACTTCTGAGCTCTTTCCATAATTTGGCTATTGTTGATAATATTGCTATAAACATGAGAGTGGATGTGCCCCTTCAAATCAGTATTTTTGTATTCTTTGGGTAAATGCCTAGTAGTACCATTGCTGGATCATGGGGTAGTTCTATTTTTAACATTTTGAGGAACCTCAGTACTATTTCCCAGAGAGGCTGCACCAGTTGGTATTTCCACCAACAGTGTAAGAGCGTTCTCCTTTCTCCACATCCTCGCCAACATCTGTTGTTTCCTGTGTTACCAGTTTTAGCCATTTTTTTAATAAAGATTTTATTTATCTATTCAACAGACAGAGATCACAAGTAGGCAGAGAGGCAGGCAGAGAGAGAGGGGGAAGCAGGCTCCCAGCTGAGCAGAGAGCCCTATGCGGGGCTTGATCCCAGGTCCCTGGGATCATGACCTGAGCCAAAGGCAGAAGCTTTAATCCACTGAGCCACCCAGGTGCCCCAAGTTTTAGCCATTTGACAGGTGTGAGGTGATCTCTCATTATAGTTTGTTTTGTATTTCCCTGATGATGAGTGTTATTGACCATCTTTATCTGTGTCAGTTAGCCATCTCTATGTCTTCTTTGGAAAAATGTCTATTCATGCCTTTGGCCCATTTCTTAACTGGATTATTTGTTTTTAGGGTGTTGATTTTAATAATTTCTTTATAGATTTTGGATACTAACCTTTTATCAGATATGTCATTTGCAAATATCTTTTCCCATTCCAAATGTTACCTTTTAGTTTTGTTGATTGTTTCCTTCACTGTGAAGAAGCATTTTCTCTTTAAGAAGTCCCAATAGTTTTGTTTCCCTTGCTTCTGGCAATGTGTCTAGTAAGAAGTTGCTCCAGCTGAGGTCAGAGAGGTTGCTGCATGTGTTCTCTAGGATTTTGAAGATTTTTGCCTCATATTTAGGTCTTTCATTCATTTTGAACTTTTGAACATTCATTTTGTGTATGGTGTAAGAAAGGGGTCCAGTTTCATTCTGCAGCGTATTGGTATCTTGTTTTCCCAACTCCATTTGTTGAAGAGACTGTCTTTTTTCCACTGAAAATTCTTTCCTGCTTTCTTGAAGTTTAGTTGACCATATAGTTGTGAGTCCCTTTCTATTTTGTTCTGTTGATTTATGTATCTGGTTTTGTGCCAGTATTATGTCTTGATGGCTATAACTTTGTAATATAGTTTGAAGACTGGAATTGTGATGCTTCCAGCTTTGCTTTTCTTTTTCAAGGTTATTTTGGCTATTCAGGGTCTTTTGTAGTTCTACACAAATTTTCTGATTGTCCTAGATATTGAAAAAATTGTTGGTATTTTGATAGGGATTGCATTAAATGTGTAGATTGCTTTGGGTAGTAGAGACTTTTTAGCAATATTTTTTCATCCAATCCATGAGCATGGAATGTTTTTACATTTCTTTGTGTCATTTTAAAATTCTTTCATCAGTGTTTTGTGGTTTTCAGAGTACAGATCTTTCACCTCTTTGGTTAGGTTTATTCCTAAGTATCTTCTGGTTTTTGGTGCAGTTGCAAATGTGATCAATTCCTTGATTTCTTTTTCAGCTGCATCATTATTGATGTATAGAAATGCAACATATTTCTGTATGTCAATTTTGTATGCTCTGACTTTATTGAATTTCTGTATCTGTTCTAGGAATCTTTCAGGTTTTCTACATAATGTATAATATGATCTATGAATAGTGAAAGTTTGACATCCTCCTTGTCTATTTGGATGCTTTTTATTTCTTTATATTGTCTGATTGCTGAGGCTAGGACTTCCAGTACTATGTTAAATAACAATGGTGAGAGTGGGCATTCCTGTTTTGTTCTGGCCAAAGAGGAAAAACTCCCAGTTTTTCCCCATTGAGAGTGATGTGAGCTGTTCGTATAATGTTAAAATAAGACAATCTGTCCTATCTAATATCATCACATGACAATACAGTAATATGAACATGATTCTTATCCCCCAGCCCTCACAATTTTGAGCTCCTTTAAAACACGGTATGTGTTTAGTCTTTGTATCCCAGTACCTAGATTCGTGTCTATGTAAATTGGTACTAAATATCCCTTAAATTGAAAGGAATTAGTAAACATTCTAAAGAAAAAAAGCAAAACAAAATAGCTCCAGTAGGGTTTATAGTGAGTGCCTGATATCTTTCCCAACATGATTACTAGGGGTTGCTTGATAGTTTGATATGAAAATTCAGTTGTTTTCTGGTCTGTGGACCCTATTATATTTCCCTTACCCATTAGCCAGATGTGCTACATCAACTAACTGGGATGAAGTGAAGGGTTATACACCCTTCTGATAGATGAACACACTTTCCCTTCAATATAGGGTAGCTAGAGACATGATCATATTCTTCCCTTGTGTTTCTTATTTTCTGCTATAAGAAGGAAAATAACAAGGATATAAGGATGAAGGCAATTAAATGAAAATAGTGTCACTTTTGGAATTTTATAAAGATGTATCTTTATAAAAACAATGTAATTTTCTTCTGCTTGGTATAGTTATAATTCTAATATTACAGGCATCATACAATTTATAAAAGGACAAGTGCATTTATTTTGGGGCAGTGCTCTGACATTTCAAATGGTAGGAAACATTCCAATTTCTAAAATGAAAAAAACTTTTATAAAAATGCAAATGAAAAATGATTTCAGCTTCCTAAATCCAAAATTTAAAACAAAACAAAACAAAACATGGGCTGCTTTCTTCAAATGTTGAACAGCATCATGTTTGAGAGAAGAGAGTTAATTTAAAACATTAAGGAAAAATTGATGGAGTTGTTAATGGAAAATGGAAGATTATAGCTTTTAGCGACATGTTAGACAAGCACATTTAAACAATTTAAAAGTTCTTTCCCCCTACAAGATCACTTATGTCTCATTTCTCAGTTGTCAGTGTCTAATTCATTCCAGCTGCTTCTGATTAGTTCATCCTTTTGAAGCAATGTAGTTTTATTGTGATGAGTGAAATGTATCTTTTCTAATGCCCATGAAAAATAGCCTTCAGCAGCACCCATAAAGAGTCCTTATGATGATGTCTACCCCATTTTATCAATCTAAGTTACATTTCAGATGATGAGAGTCTGAGCAAGTAGCGAGGACAAGAGGGGTGAGATTTCCAAGCATGTGTGTGTGCGTGCGTGTGTGTGTTGTGTGTGTGTGTCTGTTTGTCTCTGTGTTAAAGCAAGCAATGTGTGTGCCATATCTGCTTTATACTAGTACCACATCACCCCAACCAGTGGAAGAATGGTGCCAAGCTGCTGGAGTAGACCAGAGAAGGAGTGATGATGGCAGCAATGTTTTCTCAGCTGGCATAGAATATGCTGGAGGCAGTGAGAATTTCAGCCTCAAGTGCCCAAGGGTTGTCATATGTGAGCTCTAGGACTAAGCTTTATTGGTTGATTATCAATATTGTCCTTACGGGACCTTTTCTGAAGGAAATATCAGGTGGCTTCCAGAAAGTGGTTGTATTCCTGCACAATCTGATGTGGAGTTTTGGACAAAATCTGGATTGCCTTTGGAGAAGAAAGATGACTTGAGTGATTCCCAGAGCTAGTAGAATTATCAAAAGCAACATCAGATCCTCCAAAATATATCTAAATCATTGTCCTGTTGTGTCAATCTTTAGCGCTTCTACCCTACCTGAATGCTGTCATTGCATACCCGAGTAACTGCTTATAGCCTCACAACCATGTTTCCACCTTCTTTTCTTGCTTCCTTACAATCTACTCTCTCCATAGCAACCTGAAGGATATTCTTAAAAACAAAATTACATTACATTCCTGCTTAAAATCCTCAGTGCCTTCCCATTTCACTTAGAATAAAATCCCAATTCCTTGTGATGGCCTTTAAGGCCCCACGTGCCCAGGTGCGTACCTCTCCAGTAACATCTTCTGCCACAGTCTCCTTTCTGCCACAGTCTCCTGGCCACAGTGACTTTCTTGTGGTTCCTGCCTAGGGCTTTAGAATATGCCATTTTTCCTCTGCCTGGAACATTCTTCTTGCAATCTTTCCTATATTTGAGTCCTTCCATCCTGTCATTTAGGTTTTAGCTCAAATATCTAAAACCAATCTAAACTGCACACCTCTACCTCCTTCATCACATTATCCTCTTATTTTTTAATAACATATATCATATATGCTGTTACAGTATCTATCTGCAATTTTAGCATCTGTCTCCCTCCCTAACCCACTAGAATGTAAGTTTTTTTTTGGGCTCTGGAATTATCTGTCAAACTGTCCTCGGATCCCAAACATTGCCAACTTCATTAGAAGTCATTAAATTGATAGTATGAGACATTTCACAGGATAATATACGTATCCTGTGGAGGTGTGTCCACTCCCAAGGTCATTAACAGAAAACAAAACAAAATAAAACAAAACAAAAACAAATAAACAAAAAAGTACTTAACAGCACTGTCTCTGTCCCTGTTTCTGTCTGTCTCTGTTTCTAACTCTATCGGTCTCTCTTATCTAAACCACGGCTATCATACCACCCGTACTCTGTGGATGGAAATCCTGCTCTTTCCTTGGTCAGATGATGCTGACACAATGCTTTTGATGACTACAAGCTGCTCGACTGAGTCCACCTGCCCATTCCCCATCAGAGTAATGAATGATCTCTGCCCTCAAAGAACTTGCAGTCTAAAGTAAAAGGTGGACAAATGCATAGAAGGTTCAGGGAGAGAAAATTATAACAGGAGACATGGGTGACTAAGGTGGGCACCTCCTTGGGTTCCCTGAAGCCTCAGTGGCCTCCTGAAGATGAGCAGAGGTTCTGTGTAAAGGAGGGAAAAAAAGAGGGATATTTTAGGCGGAGAAAGATTTAGGTGGCTTACATTATTTTTACAGGGAACATAACTCATCCTAAATGTGGAACTTCCACTTTGAAAACATTATTTTAACCAAAATCAAACAACAGTCTAGCTATGCCATGTCCTGAGAATGTAATTTAGTGAGAAAAGACTAGGGTCTGGTTCTTCTGTTTACACCCAGCATCCTCCCCTCTCTGGAACTTGACATGATCTTGATAGCACCATATCTTTTCCTTCCTCAATCTTCTGCCCATCTGGGGATGTTCCATCTTTCCTGTTTCACCCCCACTTTTCCCTCTGGTATAGTCCCAAATCCTTCAGCATTATTATCAGCTCAACTCCAGTGACTTTAATCTTGCTTCTCAGCCAGTTGTCAGCATCTCCTTCAAGTTGTGATTTGAGATGAGTCTATCGCCAAAGGCTTATTTTTCCAGAAGGAAATTCTGAGAAGAATATAGTTATCTAAGAAGTTTAGGAGGTGATCCCAGGAAGCTCTGAGTGGAGTGAGTAAATGTCTTGGAAGGAAAAGAAGCCAATGAAAAAAAGCTGTCCTGAGCAGGCTGTCACTGTGGGAAACTGAGGCTTAAGCCCACTGGAACTCTGGGAGACAGTGTAGAAAAGGTCTCAGAGTTGTCTCCTGAGGGGTGAGGAAATAGGTATTTCTAATACAACTCCTGCCTCATTGCTGGGGGTGAGGCACCCACAGGGTCTTAACTCCTTGATACCTGTGTCCACCAGAAGCCCTCATGCAGCACGGGGCAGGTGCCGCAGAAAGAAGCTCTCATGCCAGGTTGACAGAGAGATGAGTCCTAAGGGTATCATCAACAGCATCTGAGACACTAAACTTCTATTGCCTGGACTTTCTTCTGGCTTCCATTCTTCTCTCTCCCTCACACTCAAACTATATCTGTTGCAACTGCTATAGTAATCCATTTAACCACAAATATCAGTGCAACTTAAGAGGTGAAGACTTACTACCCAGATGCTACCTATGCAATGTCTTACGCATCCATCCCTTTGCCCTTTCCCTTCTCAATTCAAACCTCATTACGCCAAATGAAATAAGTCACTTGTTATGATGAGTACTGGGTGTTGTGAGTGAAGAATCACTAAATTCTACTCCTGAAGCCAATATTACACTATGTGTTAAACTAACTAGAATTTAAGTAAAAATTGAAATAAACACAGATAGAAAAAAAAATAAGTCAGAGAAAGACAAATACCATATGATCATATGTGGAATTTAAGAAAGAAAACAGTTGCACATATGGGAAGGGGGAAAAGAAACAAAGGAGAGAGGGGGAACAATCCATAAAAGACTCTTAATGATAGAAAACAAACAGGGTTTATAGGGGAAGGTGGGTGGGGGATGGGCTACATATTAAAGGGGGTGCTTGTGATGAGCAATGGGTGTTGTATGTAAGTGATGAATCACTAAATTCTACTCCAGAAACCAATATTACATTGTATGTTAAACTAAAATTTAAATTAAAAAAAGAGAAAATGGTAGAAAGAAATAAAAAAATAAAATTTCAAACTGCTACATTCAGAAATGCAGCTACAGAAAAAAAAACCCAAACCAAACCAAACCCTCATAGCCTCTCCCAGGACTATGGCAGCAGCCTCCTAATTAGTCTCCCTGCTCCCAGTCTCTCCATGCACCACTTCTCCTTACTTACTGTTGCCAGAGTAATGTTCCTAACACAGAGCTCACACTTGGGTTCACTCTGCCCTCATTCACAAAACCTTTTGGAAGTATGGAATTGCTGCTCAGTTTAGCATTTCAGAGTCTTTAAAATATGGGCCATATCTATATTTGCAACTTTCCAGTGTCTCTTTAGGGGTTATACACTTTCCCTACCACTCTTATTCCCCAAGCTTGCCATGTATTTCCTCATCTGCTATTCTTTGTCCCATCTGAAATGCCAGTTCCACCTTACCCCTCATACCATCTGTTTGCTGAAATTGTAATTGCTTCACAATTTCCCTCAAGTGGGAACTCCTCCATGAAGCTCTCTCGTCTTTGCCTCTTGTGGTATTTTGTCTTTTCCCCCAACAGACCTTGTCAAATTTTACCTTATATTATTGTCATTCCCTTGCTATGTTATAAGGCCCTAGTGGAAGCAAGGAACTAACACACAGTGCTTTGCACATAGAAAATAGTTCTTGAATTGAATTATATACATAATATAAATTATTGCTAGAGGTGTATTTTCAAGTATACATTCAGCTTATCAATAGATTTTAAATACGTACAAAGGAAATGTGTTTTGCTCAGATGTAAATGGGATTGTCTAACTTGTCTCACTCAGGTGACAGACATTATACAATGGATATTATTGTAAAACACTAAAAAGTCATAACATCATTAAAGATGCTACGAATTCCAGGTGTTGTATCAAATGTCACAGAAATGATTAGCTCACAGATAGGTAAAGGCTAATTGGCTTCTTCTGAATTTAATTGTAGGAATTAAAATACAGAATATGTGGTACACACAAGCCCTTCTCCCCTAATCACAGCGACCACAACCTTCGCTGCTTACTGTAATCATATCCCCAAGAAAGAGCAATCTCTACCTCAAAGGTCAGGTCAAGAACAACTCTGAGTATGGGTAAGATTTGCCTTGGGTACCCGTATCCTCTAAGACCACTCTTTGGTTATCCTCCTCTGGAGTGACCCTCTTCTTCTGTGCCCATTTTCTAGTGTCCCATCACACATGACTGGTCTTCATTGATTGATTAGTGCTCTATATCCCAGCAACAGGAACCACCCACCTACTCATCACTGGCAAGCTTCCCTATCCCTACAAGAATATTAAATGAAGAAGATTTGTTGTTGCCACTTGGGAAAAAAGAGGTACCTTCTGGCTTAACATTCTTTGGTTGGGAGTTTCTGAAAATGTAGCATGGTACTATTTGCACCAGAATAATTCTTTTTTTTAAAGAATAGTCACTAAAAATTCTGATTCCCAACCTCTATTAACATGACTACAAAAATCAAAGTTTTTGATGGTAGAACCCAGGAATCTTTATTTGCATAATATCCCCAGTGATGTTTTGCACACTACAGCTAGAAAACCATTCCTTTAAAGGTGTCTGACTTTGGAAATGGGACCACTGTATACACCATATACACATATACACTATATTACCTGACTGGTTGAGCTCCTACATGTGACTATGAGCAATGTATGTGATAAGTGTATTGTCATTTTAAGAAAAGTTTCTTTTTCTCAGAACCTTTTCTTTCTTTAAAGACTTTCCTGCCCCAAACAACTCTGATCTCTCTGTTTCTTACCAGAGATACCTTGGAAATAAAGTTGTTGTGAGATCAGGAAGATGGAGTGGGAGAAGTGATTTTGATCTTAGAACTCAGCTGGGGATATGTATCACTTACCTCCCTGGTTAATATTTAGAATGTATAATTCTAGAAAAGCGATGTTCTATATTTAGTGTCTGTGTGGATTTTAAACCTATTGTCAACTCATCTTTGAAGATAGGTCATTATTTCTATGGAAAAATACAATCTGAATTCTAGAGCAATGCTTCTCAAAATTTCATGTCTGTATGAATGATGAGGGGATCCTTTTAAATGCAGATTTGGTCTGGTAGGTTTAGAGAGGAAACTGAGATTCTGTAACATTAACAAGTTCTGGTGCTGCCAATCTACAGTTCAGACTTAGAAAAGCAAAGTTCTTGGGGTGCCTGGGGGTCTCAGTCAGTTAAGTGTGGACTCTTGATTTCAGTTCAGATCATGATCTCAGGGTCATGAGATCAAGCCTTGTGTCAGGCTCCATGCATAGCCTGCTTAAGTTTGTCTCCCTCTCCCTCTGTACCTCCCTACCCATACACACTCTTTCTTAAAAAAAAAAAAAAAAAAAAAATTAAAGTTCTAAATATAACATATAGATGAAGTTTTGGGTAAAATCCATTCTTTTGCTTGTAGGATGGCAAGTTAGAATGAACATTAGACTCAGATTCAGAAAGGCTATCTTGGTGTTGTGGCTTGATGTGCCAACTTTGGTGGTTCACATTATCTTTGGACCTAATCTACACATTGAGGACATTGATCTGAAATAATCTTTTTTTAAAAATTTTTTACAATTTTATTTATTTATTTGACAGAGAGAGATCACAAGTAGGCAGAGAAATAGGCAGAGAGAGAGGGGAAGCAGGATCCCTGCTGAGCAAAGAGCCTGATGTGGGGCTTGATCCCAGGACCCTGAGACCATGACCTGAGACCATGACCATAATCTTAATGGTCTCTTCCATCCTTACGACTCCTTATGACTCAATGGCAGTTGTCTTGTCATTCGTATTAACAGTGGCATCTATAGACAGAGACTTACTACAGCCACTATGGATAATAAAATGATATGTTGTGGGCAGTGTTTCTTGTTGATTGTAATCAGCAATGCTAACAGCAAGCTAGTGAAAACTTCTTTCTTAACATGTAAGCTAATCATGAGCATCTTTTGACAGGTCATATATTCTTCAGGAAGGAAGTGACAAGAAATAGATTATTTAAATTTAGGGTTAATGGCTCAGTTTCTTGATTGTCACTGAATATTCATGTGATGTTGTGTGCTTCCCAAAACTTTACAGTTACTTGATTATCAAGACATTTTAGCCAAAATATAGAAAGATCTCTAAAAGAAGATGTGGTGTGTGTGTGTGTGTTTGTGTGTGTGTGTGTGTGTGTGTGTAATGGAATATTATGAAACCATCAAAAAAAAAAAAAGAAATCTTGCCATTTGCAATGATGTGAATGGAACTAGGAGGTATTATGCTAAGTAAAATAGGTCAGAGAAAGACAAATGCCATATGATTTCACTCATATATGGAATTTAAGAAACAAAACAGAGGAACATAGGGGAAGGGAGGGAAAAATAAAATAAGATGAAATCAGAGAGGGAGCAAAACCGTAAGAGACTCTTAGCTATAGGAAACAAACTGAGGGTTGCTGGAGGGGAGGTAGGAGGGGGGATGGGGTAACTGGGTGAAGGCTTTTAAGAAGGGCACTTGAAGTAATGAGCACTGGGTTTTACATGCAACTGATGAATCATCAAATTCTACCTCTGAAACTAATACGGAATATATTAATTAAATTGAATTTAAATTAAAAATTTTAGAAAAGACATTTTGTAGTTAATAAGCTCTTCTTACCTCTCAGACCACTCATTTGAAATCTGCTCTTAACATTCTCTTCCTAGGGTCTACCCTTAAATATTGATCTTTCTTCAGGTTCTGGTTTCAGATCCTTTTTTTCAATCATCTACAAGCTGACCATCCGAGCAGGGGCTGATTGGTTTCTCCTGCTTTCTCCCACTGACCTTCATAACTGTAACCTCTTAAAAAAAAAAAAATAACTGTAACATCTTGCTCAGGCCTGATGTCCCACACAGGCTCTCGAAACCAAGGCATTCAGAGTTGAATTTATATTCCCTTCCCTCTATGCTAAAACATAAAAACACTTTTAAAAAAGAACCTTTTTAAAATATTTCTCATCCCACTGAATCTCATTCCCACTCAGGCATCCAGGCTAGAAATGTGTGAGTCACTCTAGATGATTGTTGGAACCTCAGTTCCCATTTCATGTGCATGGCCAAGACGGGTTGATTCTACCTCCTAAGTTTCTCATAGGCACATCTCTTCCTTCCTCTTCATTCCCAGTGTCACCATCTTGATTCAGACCCTTATTATTCATCACCAAGACCATTGTTTTGGTAATAACCTGAGAATTGCTCTCTTTGAATTAAGTCAGGTCCCAACTCCTTATAATTTTCTGTTTGTGGTGTAATCTTTATTAAGCCGAAATATGATTGTGCTCTACTGCTTGCTAAGATTCACTCAGAGCTTCCTTCATCACTTTTGTGATAGGAGCATCAGTGCTTTCGACCTGCTTTCTGGCAGCTTCTGTAGCACCACTTTCCTGTGCTCTTCTTCAGGCACGGTGGGCTCTGGCCTCACTGAAACAGTTGACCTGTTGCTTGATAGAGAATCTCCAAACTTTCCCCTTTTCCATACTTGGAGAGCTCCAGTTCTTCCCTTGGGACCCAGTCTAAACCCAGTCTTACTGCCCTTGAGAAGCCTCTTCCACCTCTGTACTCTACCACCTCATGTAATGACTTTACCTGCATGTTGGATAAGTAACCAAATGTCATACAACACACAGCACTGTAATGTGAACTGTTTGTTGGCAGAGACACTATAAAACCTATCTCTATGTTTCAATGACTAGGCCATCCTAGTTGATAATTCTATTGGTAAATGTCGATGGACAAATAGGAACATTTTCAGATCATACTAGGAAGGGCCATGCTAGGCAGTTTGGGCATCGCACAAGAACTCCTGGCTAAGAGGTTGGTGGTGGCTTGATGTGGGACTACATCAGCATGCATGTGGGAGAATGGAGTATTCCCATAAATACATGGTATTAGAATAGCAACAGCCCTGAGCTTAGGAGAAGGGTAAAGAAACTAAACTATTCAGCCCCAGGCTTGAAGCTTGGCCCATTTTAGAAATGGAATTACTGAGGAAGACAGCGAAAAGGGATAATTCCTTAATCAGTGGCAGAATATAAGTGAACCTTTTATTGGTAATCATGAAGATTATGCTGAATCATGAAGGGAAAACATTGCTAAATAAATTGCATGCCTCTAATGGGTCACACAATGTGTTGAGGTATTTAATATATCTTATTTCATTATTATAGTAATCTTGGGAAAAAAGACAATAGTCCCACTTTACAAGTGACTAACTTCCTGAAAATCAAATCATTAGTAAATGGCCATGTTGAGATTTGGGTCAGCTTTCTAATTTATAACGAGAGGTCTTTCTACCAGAGAAATGAAAGCAAATGGAGTGTTAGGTAGGACTCCTTTAACTAGGTGTATGAAGTGAACCTTGCCTTTCCTCAGTATTTCTTACCTGTGAGATTGTTGTTCCCAGTATTTCATGGTACAAAGATAGTCATTATATCTGTTATTCAATCTACCCAGCATATTATAGGCATTTAAATATTTGTCAAATACATGGAGGGAGGAAAAGAGGGAGAAAGGAAGGAGAATCGTCAGTGACATAGAAGGCATTTTTCTTTTGAGTACATAATTTAATCAGGGGCAAACAGGGTATCTGAAGGGTGAAGCATAGTCATTAAATAATTAGGGTTATGCCCTCAGATCTTTAATATTGCTCATGGTTTCCTCCCTAGCAGGAAGGATGGAACTTGCTATGACAGAAAATGAAGTGCTTTTGGCTTTATTATTATTTTAAAAATTTCTCTTCAGTTTATATGTAGAAGTATTTATGCATAAATATTAGTAGAAATAGTATTTTTAATAAGATTTTATTTATTTATTTGTCAGGGAGAGAAAGGGAGATAAAGTGCACAAAAAGGGGGAGTGACAGGCAGAGAGAGACGCAGGCTCGCTGCTGAGCAAGAAGCCTCACGTGGGACTCGACCCCAGGACCCTGGGATCATGACCTGAGCTGAAGGCAGACACTTACTCGACTGAGCCACCCAGTGGCTTATAAAAATAGCATTTTTTATAAGGTAGGTTAAACGATGATGAACTCCCTCGGCTTTTCTTAACCTCAGGTCTCTTGTCTAAAAACATGAAGAAATAGATGAGTGAATAAGCTATTCTAAGATCTGGGTTGCAGCCAGGAATATATGGTTTCTGTTGAGAAGCAAAACCAGTCACTGTTGCCTCCCATTTTGGAGCCTGCCATCTCTACCAGAGTGAAGCTCTTATAGCCCCAGCTGCTGTGGCTTCTGAATGCCAACTACCAGCAAAGCAAGTTTCTGTGGTCTTAATAGTTTCTGCATGTCCGTTTCTATTAACCGCTTCTTACCACTCCAGTAAATCTCCAGCAGGTCTCTCATTAGATCCTCCGTAAGTCCTGAAGACCCAAGACTTTCTTTTCAGGGAAGAAGAACCAAGCCTAGGCTTTAACTTTTTCTGAGCTGGGTTTAAACCAGGTTGGTAGACAAATGATGCAAAAGACTTCTGAGAAGCTAAAGTTATTCTCCAGGAAAGTGATCCCTTCTCTAAAGTAATTACTTAAAACAAAAACAAAAACAAAAACAAAAAACCAAACCAAACCAAACCAAAACAAAACAAAATGACAATTAGTTGGAGAGATTGACTATTTATTTTTCCCGTTTTTTGAGGGTTTGTTTTATGGGAGCAATGTCATTTATAGGAATCATTTTGTTATCTCACATTATGTTCCATAGTAATTTATTTAGAAATGTTCTAGATAGAGGCTTTAGGACCAAAAGGAATCCTACGGCTCAATAGAACAGTTTGATCTCATCAACATCTTGCATCCACTTAGTACAAATGGAGGAAAGCGACAATTCATTAGATTCTTACTCTATGGCTTCCATGTAGGAGTCATAAAAAAGCTTGAATATTACCACAGTTTTCATAGCTCAGGGTTGTCCTTGAGGGAAGCACAGGCTAAACAGTAGGCAGTTAGACTATATAATTTCCAAGAGCTTTCCAGCTTTGACCTTGAAAACTTCTCTTCTCTATGGCAGCTTAAAATTGTTTGGGTGTCAAGGATAGGGGAGACCTTCCCATGCTCACACTCATGTACAAATCCTTAGCACCAGCTTGTTCAGTCGCTAAAATACTTCTGGTTAAGTAAGTAAAAAACGAATAACGTAAGATGCATAAGAGACTCTCAGAACACCAGCTGTGGAGTTTTTTTCTTTTTTGCCTCCACGGTAAGTTTTAGGAGCCTGATGGCACTTAGTCTCTGATGGAGGCTGGGGCAGGGGGAGCAAAGGGATGTCCCTGGAAAAGAGAAGAGGAAAGTGGAGACCACGCAGTTCCGCCTCAAGCTGGCTTGAGTTCTCCTGGCTTCTCCTCCTTTGTGCCAAATGTGCTGTGTGGCTGGAGAGGGGATGGATTGTTCACATCACTTAGGACACCTAAGTCTGGGCCTGACTACAGTTGGCCCTACTTGAAAACCCTTAAGGTCCAGTTTTGAAGCTCTGTCCTTCACTAAGTCTTGTTTCTGAGGTGGATTTGGAGCTTGAAGTTGCTACCAGTTAGACACACATCAAGCACTTATTCCTTTCCTAAAATATTATCACACAAACGTTCAAGCATATCAACGCTGAAAGGACTTTACAGTGAATATCATTATATCCATCTCCTGGATTTCACCAGGAACGCTTTGTACCATCTCCTCATTCTAACCCAGGAGAGTTCTTCCTGGTTGCTGGAGCCTGGGACCCATCAGCCCATCAACCTATTCTCCTTTCCTTTCTGTGGAGGTTTCTCTTCTCACATAAGTGCCTGAGATTGTACAGGACAAGCAGGGAATTGGAACGTAACCAGATAAGAGGGAGGACAGCTCACCAAGTTCACACTAATACAGCCCAGAAAAGACTATGTAGAGACATTTTGATGCACAGAAAGGAACCAGTCTGATTTTTATGCAGGTGAGAGAGCTGTCCATCCTCAACAGGAGGAAAAAGAGGAGATGCAAAACAGTGAGGTCTTCCTGAGTTTGAAAACTCTCCGTTTTGTTTTCCGTAAAATGGGGGTGAGAAGGCGTGCCTCAGAAGATTGTATGAGGATTTTATGGGATGATGTGTGTGAGCCTTCGGACACAACGCCCACACACCATGGACCCTTGGTCAGATGTGGCTGTTATTAGTTGAAGGTTGTAGACTGTGGTAGCTACAGATGCTGTCTAATTTGGTGACTATGTGCTGTCCCCAGGATTGAAATTATTATGATTTTCCTTTATTTTCGCTGTGACACAGAAATGATAATTCTGTGAATTTTAGAAAACAAAGTTATATGCCTCAATGAAAATTTATTTTTTCCTATCAGAGGAGAGAGAGATAACACCACCACCTTCTTCTTCTTCTTTTTTTTTTTTTCCTCGTTTGGCTATGCCATGTGCGTTGATAACCCTGCACTGAAGCGGTGTACCATCACTCATCTGGGATGTAGTGGGAGCTAAGGATAGGGAAGCTAATGATGGCAAAGGGGAGCTGTCGTGTCGGTATGCAAAGCAGTGGGATGGAGGCTGCTTCCTCCCCGAGTTTTTTGCAAAACCATACCTCTGCCAGAAATTCACAAATACTGGGCGCTGTTCACATTCTTAGCTGAACAGGTCACAGGAAAGACATTTGAAAGTGTGGTCAGAACTGGGAAATTTTAATCAACAGTAGGGTAGACACATATAATATTTCATATTATGCTGGGTGCTGATTTTCCTTTTGAACTACATGTTCCTTCTGCTAGCATTCCTGAAACTTTGGTTAACTGATTATACTTAATATAAATACGTACATTTATATTGTGTATATATATATATGTGCATGTATACATATACAGTTATTCTGTGTATATATATATACACACACACAATAATATATATGTATACTATTACTTTCTGATTATACTTCATTTTGATAGGTGAGATACTATTATAAAAATATTTCCCTTAGCTTTAATGATTCCATTCTCTCTTAATATTTAGGGATATATAGGCTTTTATACAGTTGCAGTTAGAATGCTCATGAAGTTTTATGTTCTGTTTTGCTCACATAAATATTTGCTATGTTGTGTTTTTTTCATGATGGTGATTTTGAAAGAAGCATAATGATGCAACATCTTTTACTTAACAGTTTTCCCACTGACATCTATTTAAGTTATTTTAAATGCACTTCCTTTGTAAAAATTTAAAATTCACTAATTGGAGATCTGTGAGTTTTGATCAACTAGAATTTTTCTTGAAATAGATTGACTTAATGAGTTGAATCCTGTGGGAATTCATGAAATTCAGAAAGATTTCAGTAATCAAGTCTTTAAAAAAAGGGGGGGGTGCAAATATGAGGCTGAGTCTTAGAACCATTGTAGAAGTTTGAAGGTTTCTTTTTCTGTTTTCCCATGTGCTTTTTTTCCCATGCATCTGTTTTTCCTTTCCTGCTTCAACCAGATGTCCTGGTTGTTTTCAGCCCAAATCATAGAGAACATGGCTGCCTATGAATTCCTCCGAATTATATACACTGCAGTTGAGCCACTGATGAGAAACCACCACTTTCTAGTTTCCAATTGCAAACACCCAGCAGCAAAGGAGAAAGATGGCCATTGTGAAATCAGATGTTTGTCTCTGGACCAACCCATGTTACTAGGAGTTGGTGTCAGGGTCAGGGTCAGGTCCCCACTCTTGGCCATGTTGTGGGTAGAGACAGGTCCACATCTTAAAAAATATTGCTCCAATGGAAAGTTTCTAAATGTGAATGGCAGCTCCAGAACACAAGGGTCCTGGAATAATAAACTTATATGCTTAATATGGCAACAAAAACCTTCGTATGTTTATTTTTTTATTCCTTTGATTAATTCATTTAGCAAAATAAGGAGGTAGAAATTAATGGACTGGCATGTCTGACCCAACTAACGATTCTTTTTTTTTTTTTTTTTTTTAAAGATTTTATTTATTTGAGAGAGAGAGCATAAAGGGGTGAGGGGCAGAGGGAGAAGCCAGCTCCCCGACGAGCAGAGGGCCCGATGTGGGACTTGATCCCGGGACTCCAGGATCATGACCTGAGCCGAAGGCAGTTACTTAACCAACTGAGCCACCCAGGTGCCCCCAACTAATGATTCTTAAGATTATTTACCAATTTAGTTTCCCCAGACTTCCAATCAATCCAAACAACACTGAATTTCAAGACCACTTCTCCCCTGTCCTTTTTACTGACCCAGAACACGTGGGTGCAGTCAATGTTCTTGAGCTTAGGAAGAGCAATTAAGGTCAGGGTTTGAGGTGGTCTGTCCATTCTTTGAGCCCAAATAGAGTTTACACATGGCTCTTTGGGAAATACACAAGGGCTGTTTCCTCATCCTCTACTACCCCAGATGCTGTCGGATCTGCCTGTCTTTTTTTCTGCTGCCATTACTTCATTTTACTTTCTGAACGTCCTTCTCTCTCCAGCCTTGATACAAAAGTGAACTCTTTTCACTTCTCCCTGCTGTTTCTGAAATTACCAAAGAAATCTCACTTTGGCGATAAGCGTTCTTACTGCTGGTCACCTCAGGGAAGCCAGCAGGGTTGGCCAAAATGACAAACACTGGTGAGGGCTTAAAACAGTTGACAAATTCTTAGATTGTTTCAGGATTCCACTGAAATGTTAAAGAACCTTAATCTCACAAAACAAACTGAGGGTTGCCGGGGGGAGGGGGTTTGGGAGAAGGGGGTGGGATTATGGACATTGGGGAGGGTATGTGATTTGGTGAGTGCTGTGAAGTGTGTAAACCTGGTGATTCACAGACCTGTACCCCTGGGGATAAAAATATATGTTTAAAAAAAAAAAAAATTAAAAAAAAAAAAAAAAAAAAAAGAATAGTTTTGTCTTCTTCCCTAGATCATCTGATTCCCTTTCTTAGATCACCTAACCATTTCTGTGCTTGTAATTACATTTTAAAAGGGCTTTAAAATTATTCATGTATATGCTAATTGTAGAGAATTTAAGAAAATATAAAAAAGAGTGTAAAAATATCACTGATAGGGGCGCCTGGGTGGCTCAGTGGGTTAAGCCTCTGCCTTTGGCTCAGGTCATGATCTCAGGGTCCTGGGATCAAGCCCTGCATCAGGCTCTCTGCTCAGCAGGGAGCCTGCTTCTTCCTCTCTCTCTGCCTGCCTCTCTGCCTACTTGTGATCTCTGTCTGTCAAATAAATAAATAAAATCTTAAAAAAAAAAAAAAGGAATTCTTTGGGGCATCTGGGTGGCTCAGTGAGTTAAAGTCTCTGCCTTCGGCTCAGGTCATGATCCCAGGGTTCTGGGATCGAGACCCAAATCAGGCTCTCTGCTTAGCAGGGAGCCTGCTTCCTCCTCTCTCTCTGCCTGCCTCTCTGCCTACTTGCGATCTCTTTAATAAACTCTTTAATAAATAAAATCTTAAACAAATATATATATATATCACTGATAGCACCATTCAATGTCTTTGGTTGAAAATCAGCTTACTTGATCCTGTCTGGTTTATATTGGCCTAAGGGACTCAGTCCTTAGACTAGGATGGATTTGGTGCTGTAAAGAAATCTTTCTTGTGCACGTGTGTACATGCATGTGTTGTGTGGATCCCTTTCAGAATATAGTTCCTGATAGCTTTTAAAGACAGCATGGCTTCGAGAAGTTCTCATCTGTTGGGTCTTTTTTTTTTTTTAATTTTTTAATTTTTTTTCACTTTTTAAAAAAAATTTATTTTCAGTGTAGCAATATTTATTGTTTTTGCACCCCACCCAGTGCTCTATGCAATCCGTGGGTCTTGGTGTCACAGTCTTCTGTCCCTCTTCGTCTGTCCTCCTCATGAAGGAGAGTATCCTTTGAGTTTCAAGCTGAATTTCACACTCTCACCTGCTACGCACTGCCGAGGACCCAGCAGTGAACCCTGAGACCTCTAAAGTCTCAAAGTGTCAGGAAAGAAGGAACCACCCTAGGACTCTAAGTGATTGCACAGGTAGCCTTGCTACCTTCAAACTACCACTCAGCCACAGTGACTGTGATGTGAGAAATAAATATTTATTTTAGAAACTCATGAGTTTTATTATTGTTCTTACTGTTTAAACAGTTAGGCTCTCTGCTAATACTGCCTCTAATAACCCCATCCAGCTTCCACTTTTTCTCTTACTTCACAATAAGTGCCCCTTGCTGGGTTCCCGTTGAGTCTCTATTTCTGCGCCAAGTGACTGCTTTAGCTCCCAGTTCATTCTAGAGTCTTGGCAGTATCACACTGAGATCTGTGATGCCAGCATGTGCCAGCCCTGCTCATTTCCCCAGTTGTTCTCTCTGTTGACCATCCCAGGCTCTGCCTCCTGCTTTCACCTTCTCCTTTCTCCAACCCAACGCAGCCGTCCTTCACAAAGTCAAACTACTTTGACATCATAAGAAATACTAACACTACTACTTCTAAATGAACATACAGATGTTTTTTCTTATTCCCTTCTCTACATTTAAAAACATTTACCTCTTTCTGAATCTTTTGCTGTAACTTCTTAAAAAACCTCTTTTTCTGTCCTCCTTTATGTCAGCTCATTAGGTAACTTTCATGTGACAGGTGCTGTTCTTGATATACGTTATCCCTGTTAGTTCTCTCAAACCTCCTGCTGTGCCAGTATCATTGTCCTCCTTTTACAGAGAGGCTAAATAGCTTGCCTAAAGTCATAAGCTTGCAAGAGAAGGAACCAAAATTATAATCTGGCTGGATCCAGGTCTTTTACTCCACTGTTCAACAACGTATTGTTCATTTTACCACTTATTTCTGCAAACACTGGTTGCTTTTTATTTGTGTAGGCTCCAACAATGGCTGGGCGGAGGGGAAAGAAACCCAATAGAAATGTTTAAAAAAAAATTGCTAGCAGGAACTTTCTATATAATTGTTTTCAAGCTATTTAAAGAGGGAAAAATGTATTGTGTGTTTAGGCTAATCATTTCCAAGACAGAGAATAGCTTAGCCTATGAATATTTATATAACTTGCTACCATGTTCCTCTTCAATTCTTTTTCATAAAAATAGTTGAGAAATATTTATCTAAAATTTCATTTTTAAGAAAAATAATCCTAGAGTTGTAAGTGGTTTGGTGGAATTTCAGTAGAGCTGTTTGGTGATCTCATGAGTTGGAAAAGAGTACCATCTTGTATCATTTTATTACTCAAACTTTTTCAGAGCTGGAGGAGTAGTAGTGGGCAGAAGATGAACACAGTTCAGCCAGAAAACTTCATTACTTCTAAAAATAACTCGGGCTCTATTTTATGGTAGTTTATGGATGTCAATAACTCAAAGGGAGAAATAGTAGTCAGAAACAGAGTCCCTAGTACAAATAATAATAATTTTTTCTTAGCTAACATAATCTGTAGTCATCAGGAATTATATCTATTATTCCCTTTCTTATTTATCACTTTATTAGGACTTTTAGGAATACATAGTTGAAAATTCACTTGTCTCTGGTACACAAATGATGTATTTATGGCACAAGTGGGGCCACTCACCACTCCAGAACCCTTGGCAGACATAAATAAAAGCTCATGCAATTCCTTCCTACTCACTACAGCTCTCTCCAGGCAGTCATCATAACCAATTAATTAGGGCCCATCCAATAGTTGGTTCATATGACAAATATTTATTAAGCATGCACTATGTGCCATGTAGTGCTCTATGAGCAGAAATCAATTTGTTCTTTTGGCCATTGTCCAAATTTATTTTGTGGTTGCCAGGCACCCTGATTCTTTTCTAGTTGATCAAGAAATTAATCAATTCCATTTACAGCCTGGAGCTTAAACAATTTCAGGTTTCCATGACCTCTACTATAGTAGAAGAGCCCACCTTGTCCTGGGGCCAACAATATGAAGTAAAAGTCAAAAGAATAAAGAAGAGATAAACTGATAAACTTAGCAGCACCCAGCACACATTTTTTTCTTGACCTCTATTATTTGTATGCCTTCAGCTAAGTCTGTATGGGAATGGTTGACATGAATCAAAGGCATGAATTTCATGAGTAATTTAACAGTAATGACTCCTATTCTTAAAGATTGGGTGACATCTTTAATCATTAGAAACCTAATAACACGTTTGCCCACTATCTTCAATCTTCTCTTTAGGCATCCTTGGTTTTTAGCCTCATGTCACACTGGATATTGGCTCAAGACTTTCTACTGACAGCTCATATCAAGGGTCAGTATATACATTTTTTTTAAAAGATGCAGTTGAGGCAAAGACCGGCCTTTTGTCAGAGGGTGTCAGACAATCAATCCAAATGTTCCACATGATTGTGCAGGCTGTGATTGTGGTGCTAGATGTTTAATGTGTGGCTGAAACCTCTTTGAGGCATGTTGAGAAGAGTGTTGTAAAATTGTTATGGATCCCTGACTGAACTGTCCCCCATTCTGCCTCTAATGAAATGGAAAGCGCTGAGGAAGATTGCACAGAGCAATTAGACCATTAAGTACAACTTGAGGCTGGTACTTTTTGGGGGAAAATGTCCAGAGGCATCTGGTAATAAGATGGCAACCCAGTCTCCACGTTAAAAAGGAACTAAGTGAGTTTGATGCTTTATAAAAAGCTAGAATTCCTTGAGTTGTTTCTTTACTGTGTCTCTTCTCGGAATCAAATGTAAGACATTAGCCAATCTTGATTTTTACTCATCTATTGCACAATTTGATCAGCTAAAAAAACACAACAGAGAAGTTTTTTTTAAAAAACTTCTTAGGGGTGCCTGGGTGGCTCAGTGGGTTAAGCCTCTGCCTTTGACTCAGGTCATGATCTCAGGGTCCTGGGATAGAGCCCCTCTCAAGAGTTCTCAGCAGGGACCCTGCTCAGTAGGGACCCTGCTTCCCCCTCTCTGCCTGCCTCTCTGCCTACTTGTGATCTCTCTCTGTGTCAAATAGATAAAGAAAATATTTTTTAAAAAACCAGAACTTTTTAAAGTGAGGCTGCCTGGGTGGTGCAGTCAGTTAAGCATCGGCTCTTGGTTTCCAGACTCTTGGTTTCAGCTCAGGTCATGATGTCAGGGTTGTGAGGTGGAGGCCTGCTCAGGCTCTTCACTCAGTGCAGAGTCTGCTCTCCCTCCCTCTCCCCTCCGCCACTTGCACATTCTTTCTCTAGAATAAATATATAAATCGTAAACAAACAAACAAACAAAAAAACCATCAAACTTTTTCAAGTGAGGCTTCCCAGCAGAGATAGTTCAAATAAATTTAGATTTCCACTAGGAAGCTTTTCAGGACATCAACTTTGATACTACACTTCAAGGTTTGAGGATGAACATTTAGGGATGGTAGATAGACAAGGATAACATTAATTATGATGTAAGTTTTCTTTATAAAATGGTTCTTACCTTATAAATAGCTTGAGTACTGTCTATTTGCCTGCAAGGGTGGGACCCAAAGGCATTATTAATTTTTCTACCTTTTGCTATTCTATCAATGTATAAAATACTCATTTTCCATTAGAAAAACAAATACACACAGCTTTTGTTTACCTCCTCCCTGTCATTATTTCTCCTTTTCTCTGATCCCTTTAACTGATCAATTTCTCTAATGAGTCAACTCTGTACTATCTCTACCTCCTCACCTATCATTCATTTAAGGGGTTTAGAGATTTGAAAAAGATTAATTTGAAAAAGATTACTCATGTACATAATTTTTTTCAAAGATTTTATTTACTTAATTGAGAGAGGGAGAGCACAGTGGGAGAGTGAGAGGGAGAATCAGACTCCCCGCTGAGCAGAGAGCCCAATGCAGGACTCCATCCCAGATCTCTGGGATCATGACCCGACCTGACGGTAGACACTTAACTGACTGAGCCACCCAGGTGCCCCTCATGTGTATAATTTTACGGTAAGTTAGAATTGGACTAATACTAGTGAAAATCATCTCTATTTTGTCTTTTCACACCTCCCCCACCCCACTCTTTTTAACTTTTCCTACTTTGAATCATTCTGATACTTACATCTCTAAATACTGACTTCCTAACTTCCATAATAGTTGATGATTTTGATCATTTATATAATCACCTCCTTTTCTTCTTCCAATATAGTTGTTACTATTTTTCATTATGTTATTACTTCCTTTTGTAACTTTATATAATAAACATATATGTTATTTCTTGTTCACTCAGTTTTAAATAATTATGTACTATGTCTTTTGACTTAACTTCCTAATAAGGAGTATGTGGTAGTTAACTTGCTGTATCTTTGCATGTCTGGATATATCATTATTCTGTCTTCATATTTGATTATGCCTTTATTTTATCTCCACATTTGTCTGATTTATAATTCTGCTGAAAATCAACTTTTGGGTTGCAAATTCTCTCTCTCAGACCTTTAAAGCTATTCATCAGTTGTGTTCTGACATTAAATTTTGTGGATGAGAAGATGTTATTTTCATTTCATTGTTTGTTTTCATTTATCTTGCTATCTGTATACAGAGATTGGGGCTTGTTAATTGGTTTTTCTTGATGCTGGCCCCCATCATGTGGGATATTTGTCCGGTGGTGCTGACACACAGAAGCTGTCCTAATTTTCCTTTAAAACTGTTTTCAGTTTCTTTACAAATTATCCCCACTTTTTGTCCCTATGAGGTGTGTATACTTGCTTTTGGGCATTGTGTGTGATAGGTGGGGAATGATATTGGGTGGGCATTATATGTTAACTTCTCATTTGTTTGTTTTCAATCTATATCTCTTACTCTCCATTGTATTTATTTGCCCAAGTTTGGGGTTTTTTTTTTTCTTTTCTTTCCTTCTCCTCTTCCTCTTTCTTCTTTTTTTGCTTTAATAGCCACCACTTCTCCATGCTTTCATACAGAATTTTTTCTCTTTATTTTTAATCTACTAAAAATTATTAAAATCTCTTGCTTTCCTGTTCTTTTCATTCCCCAAAATTAATATATTATGCTCTAGGAATTAACATGAAGACCCGAAGTCAGTTGCTGCCTGGAAGGGAAGATTAATCATTAGGACTTGGTGGAAATGAATAAACATTAATTGAATTCCATGGATTTTTCCCCTTCTAGCCCACACTGGTAATCAAAAAAGGGAGCAAAAAAATGAGTTTGAAGAAAAAAATATACTAAATTACTGCCAGCAATTTGTGTATTCACAGATAACCTCACTTATTTTTCTGTTCATTTTCCAAAGATGCATCAGGTAACTCAATTGCTTATTGAGCATCTAAAACAAAAACAAAACCCATTGGTTCAAACAATATATGGTCTTGTACAACATTTGGAAAATGCGCAATACCAAGAAAATGGAAAAATTGAACAGACATTACTCCTATTACCATTTTGGTAAATTTCCTTAAATTTAAGTACATCCATATGCATTTTTCTTTTACAACTTTAAACTCTATTTAAAATTTTTTTTTAATTTCCAATTTTTTAAAAATTTTATTTTATTTAAATTCAATTGATTAACATGTAGTCTATTATTAGTTTCAGAGGTAGAGTTCAGTGATTCATCAGCTGCATGTAACACCCAGTGCTCATTACACTGAGTGCTCTCTTAATACCTATCACCCAGTTACGCCATCCCTCCACACACCTCCCCTCCAGCGACCTCAGTTTGTTTCCTATAGTTAAGAGTCTCTTATGGTTTGTTTCCCTCTCTGATTTTATCTTATTTTAATTTTAATTTTTAAAATTTATTATATAATATTTATAATTATTTTTATTTTTAGAGAGGGAGAGAGAGAGTGGAGTGAGGAGCAGAGGGAGAGGGAGAGAGAGTCTCAAGTAGGCTCCATGCCCAGTGTAGAGCCTCATATAGGTCTTGAACCCATGGTACTGATATCAAAATTAGAAGTCAGATGCTTAACTGATATCCTCTATTTTTAATTAGAATTATATATTTAGAACTACATTATTAAATAATTTTATAAATTATAATTTTAACAGTTGTATAATATTCCATTATATTGATATATGATAATTTGACCCATCACCTATTATGGAACTTTAGGAAATATCTAGGTTTTTACTATTAAAAGATATGGTTGCAACAAAATTAATTTTATATTGCTCTTTGTCTACTTCCTCATTATATTTTTAGGATAATTTTCAAGAACTTAATTTAGTTGACCACAGGCTATGAACCTACATGAGGCCTCTAATGTGTACTGACAAGTTTTTCCAGAAACTTCTCACAAAATTATGAGAATTCCTGACTTACCACACTCTTCCCAACTCTAATATTAATTTTCAAAATAATAATCAGCTTTAAAACATTACCAGTTTTGCAAGCACAAAGTAGAGTTCTGCTTATAAATATCTTTGATATTATAATGTCTCGTAAGTAATTTGTAGTTGGGTACATTTTAAATTTTATTGAAAGAAAAAACCTATTTTTAGAAAATAGAAAAAATCTATTTTTAGAAATTGTAATACATTTAATATTTCCTCATTTTTTTCTTCTCTGTGTTTTTTAATTTATTTTTTTAAAAGATTTTATTTATTTATTTGACAGAGATCACAAGTAAGCAGAGAGGCAGGCAGATAGAGAGGAGGAAGCAGGCTCCCCACTGAGCAGAGAGCCCGATGCGGGGCTCCATCCCAGGACCCTGAGATCATGACCTGAGCCGAAGGCTTTAACCCACTGAGCCACCCAGGTGCCCCTCTGTGTTTTTTTATTCTAACTCATGTTTTCTTTCTTGGAGATTTGAAAGGTATTTATCTACTTTTCCTTCTATGATTGATTACCCTGAGTGTTTGAAAATATGTTTATCTATATCTTTAGTACTATAGAAACGAAAGATAAGTATTTGATCTCCTCTTTCTCAACATTAGAGGACTAGGAGATTAGTGTGTTTTTTCTTATTCCAGCTTTTCCTTATCCTCATCATTCCAGCTTCTGTTAACATCCTGGAGTTTTTTAATTTAAAATAATTTAAAAATTACTGTTTTTACTGTACTTACCAGCTCTTTCAGGAATTATATTAAGATTTGAATTTAGTTTTTGTTACAACTAACAAAACTAGTTAGTTTTGTTACAATAACAAATGTTATAATAAAAGTATTACATCAGCCACTTAGATTTTAACTTTATGGTTTCAGTGTTCATTTTTGAAGGCTTATTAAAAGTATAATTTCTGTACTGGATTTTTATTAAATTCCATGATAGCAACTTACATTATATTGTAATTTCCATTCAAGTCTTAGTTAGCTAAAAAATAAGTTCAATTAAAAAAAAATAAAAACCTCTGGTTTATAGTCTGTGACCATGCACATATAAGAATGACTTCTTGATTTTTTTTGTGCATATGAATAACAACTTTGGGAGCCAAATTCTTGAGTCAAAAAACTTTTTCTCCTAAAGCCTCTGTTGATATTGCTTCAGAGTTTTCCAACACTTAGCAAAAAAGAAGACACCCTGCTGGGTTTTGTACATAATTTGTAGGATTTTTTTTCCTATGCCTTTTTAATTTAGCAATATTATGGAACATCTTGGTGTGGGTGTTTTATCATTATTTTGGCTGATAAATGAACACTATTTTTTAAAAAGGTATTCCTTGTTTATTTGAGAGAGAAGGGAGAGAGTAAGTGAAAGAGTGCACAAGCAAGGGGAGCGGCAGAAAGAGAGGGAGAGAGAGAGAGTGCAGGAAGCCTGATGAGGAGCAAGGAGCCCTCTGTGGAGGAGGGGGCCCCATTTGGGGGTTCCAGGCTCAAGTCCAGAACCTCGGGATCATGACCTGAGCCAAACCAGGCACTGAACAGGCTTGAGTCACCCCGGTGCCCTGCCTGATACCTTAAATACAAATCTTTAAATATTATTTTTTTTAATGATTTCTACTTTAGGTATATCTCTAATTCTCATGAGTAATTTATCTTCTCTTTTACTTCTTTATTCCCACTATTTGAATATCTTTGTCCTTTTCCTCTACATTCTTGGAAAGCTTCTCAGGTTTGTCCTTTGTAAGCAAAGATTGTGTTTTCTAATCATAGTGCTAAATCTCTATTTTTACTTTCAATGAAAATGTTAATTCTCCTATTGTCATTTTGCTTCCTTGCAGTCTTTATCTCAACCCATTTTAATCTCATGACATTTTTTAATCTCATCATTTCAATTTTTTTTTTCATAGAGATATGTCTGCTCTGTCATGGATTCTGATCTGTGAAGGCTACGGAAGGAATTGGCCATGTAATTTCCAGGGACACCTTATTCTCAGGGGTCCAGGAGGAGCTTTTGCAGGTGAGTCTTGCTTGCGTGTTTTAATACTAAAGGTTTGAATCTTTGATCACTTTGAACAGGTCTGTTATCTCCCATGTTCTAAGACAGTTTCTCAACCTGGACACTATTGACATTTGGTGCTGTCTTTGTTGTCAGGGGCTGTTGTGTACAGTGCAGCATGTTCAGCACCCCTGGGCCCTTCCCCTAGAAGCCAGTAGCAGGCATGCTACGTGCCCCACTCCCTTCAACCCCTGTGTCTCTAGACATGGCTGTATGTCCTCTGGGCGTGAAATTATACCTGGTTGAAAACCACTGCTTTAAAGGAACTTTGCAAAGTTAAACTCAATTTAAGAAGGGAAAAAGATTGCTAAGTAGGCTGGAGATCAAAATAAGTAGAGAAATCATGACAAGGCATACTTAAACAAATTTTAAAGCAGCACTTACGTTCACAGAAACAGTTTGGTGTTTCTAAGAATTGCAGTAGGCCATGAATGCTCAAAGGGGTGGATAATTCTGCGACTAATGCTATTAGTCAGATAATTATATGACAGCAAAAACAGCAAGAGCTGGGGAGTAACAGCCAGGCCAGTTTTGCCATCTTTGGTGTGGGACTGACATGGACCTAAAAAACCAAAACGGCAGTCCCATAGATAAATCAATATTTTGTCCAAGGACATGAGTTCTAAGAGCAAGATAGTATAGTACATTTCAGTGTCTCCAGATACTCTGAAAATTAGGAACTAAAGGAAAGCGGTGGATGCATGTGATTTTTAATGAGCAATGCACATAACATGAGTCATTTATATTATTTGATACCAGTTGGTGTTTTTTTCTAGGCAAACTCTTCGTGTTTTCATAGCAATGTAATCAGAGACTCACCCCATTTGAAATAGCTTTCACTGTCTAGAAAAGAGTTTATTGTTTAAATTCAACTGACAAACAATATGACACAACAAATATGATTGCATAGTTTTTTGGCAAGTATTTTGCATTTTGTCCTTTTAAGTTTAAAGGCAATAGTTGGCACAGACTTAATTATACTGTCATTTAAATGAATTTGTACCTATATTGGAAGGGGTTCAATATATCACCATGAAATGTGTTTTTGCCATTGTTTTCTTTACTGTCCTTGTTCAGAAAGAAAATGACATGTCTCTGGTAATAGCAATTGCAGGAAAGATGGTTGATGTAGCAACAGAATCCTTCATGAACAACATTCAACTTTTTCTGGCACAGCCTTTTTTCCTTCCAAACTCTGTTTTGCTTGAATAGTTTAATTGTGTGTAAAACATTGTCCAAATTTTAGATTTTGGGCAAAATAATCAAAACAGTGCATGATGGTTGCTATTCCAATAATGAGCGCCTACATATTTGTCATCAGACAAAATGTGTCTGGGAATGCAAAGAAATTTTGATTCTTAAAACACTAAAAGGGAGTTCAGACAACTTTTCTTTTCCATTTGAAACTATTTTCAAATAGTTTCGACTATTTGAACGACTGGGTCACTCAGTCGTTTAAGCATCCAACTCGATTTCAGCTCAGGTCATGGTCCCAGGGTTGTGAGATTGAGCCCCATGACGATCATGGAGCCTGCTTGAGATTCTCTCTCTCCCTCTCACTCTGCCCCTACTCCACTCCTCCCCCACTGACCCCTTCCCCCCATTCATGCACATGGTCTCTCTCTTAAAAAAGAGAAGAAACCATATTTTGAATAATGTAGATGGTCAATATTCTTACCATGAAAAAAAACTCTTGCATTTTTGGCAGCCTGTAAGAGTCTAGGACAATGAACCTGAGGAAGAATTCTTTGGCCTTCTTCATTCTCCGCCCACCCCCGCCCCCCCATTAGGAAGCAAAGTCAGATTGTGTGGGAGTCTGAGGCATCAACTATAGGAGTCCTCCTGGCATTTGCTTGCCTGCAAAGTATTTTGGTCTTTATCAAAAGGTGCTTTAAATAGGAAATGGGCCTATTCCCCTCACCCCACCTCATGCAATATAGTTTTTTCTAACAGCGCCCTTTCCCTGTCCTCTGGAGAGGAGTTGGCCAGGAAAAATTCACTCTCAGTTTTGGATTCAGTTTCTAGCCAAATCCTCACTGAAGAGCCACACAGTCCTCTTGGTGCTTGGGGAGAGGTGGGGGCTTGAGACCTCTCTATTGAGAGCAAATACAGTCTGTGATGTGCCTTTGGCCTTTGGAAGGACCTGTAATGACTGGACACAGCCTGCATGATGGAAATGACATCTTTTTGTCTTAACATTGAGAGCTATTTTTCTTAGAATTGCTAGATTCCCATTGTAATAGAAGACTTCTATTTTGGTTTTGATGGTTGCCAAACATAAGACTTATTCATGAATGAAATACTGTAATTCATGAAACCTCAGAAGATTCTAGGAGAGAACAGAAAGTGACAGGGGAACGGTGAACTTTCATTCTCCCTGAGAGATTCCTGCAGGCGGAAAGTAAATCCTGAGGCTGAAGTGTTTGGATGAGTCATTACGTGCAAGGCTCTTCTGATACTACTACAACTATACTTAGGAGACCATTTTTTATTAATTTTATAGTCTTCAAATTTTTAAAAAAGATTTATTTGTATATTGAGAGGAGTGAGCAAGGAGAGGGGCAGACGGAGACAAGCAGACTCCCCAGTGAGTGGGGAGCCCTCACAGGGTTCAATCCTAGGACCCTGAGGTTATGACTTAAAACAAAATCAGGAGTCAGACGCTTAGTGTACTGAGCCACCCAGGTGCCCCTAGTCTTTAAATATGTTAAATTAGAATTACATATATACATAGTTTAAAGAGCCAATTAGTCCTATGAGGTTTCTAGTGAAAATCAACACTTTTTTCCCTCACCTCTTCCCCACCTCTTCTTACTCCTGGCGCAACACTTAGCCCTTCTTAGTTCCTTTAAATGCTCTTTCACATCTTTAGAGACTGCAGACTATACTAATTTTCTGATATTGCCAAAAATGGACCTAGTGGATTTTTTCCCCTTCTGTTGAGCTTATTGCTTTTATATGATATCCAACAGAAAAAAAGGTCATAAAGGAAGTTCATGACATTTCTTTAAAAAAATAGTTTTTATTTTGAAACTTACCACCTGGAGAAGTGCTACAACAAAAATTAGCAGACTGTGTCCAGTCATTACAGGTCCTTCGAAAGGCCAAAAGCACATCACATTATCATAGAGTGACCACATAAGCAGCATGAAAAAAAGAAAATTGTACTTCAGAAACTCCCTTTTGGGTCCCTCTAAGTTATTACCCCTCCCCATCCCCTATATTATTGGGTACAGCCAAGATTTCTATTTTTATTAATATCAATTAATAAGTAATGATCTTTATTAATAATTTTCTTGCTTTTAAAAAGATAGCTTTACTATGATCAAGCATTCCCAAGTACTGCTTATTAGTTTTGCATGGTTTTAAACACATAAGATTTTACAGAATGTTCTTTTCTTTGACTGAATTATTTTATTCAATATTAAGAGTCATGCATGCATTTTTTATAGCAGTCATTTTCATGACTATACTACAATTTCTATATACAATCTGTTGAAGGACACTTGAGTGGTTTGCAATTACATCAATAATAATGTTATATATATTTTCACACATTTCTTAGTGTACATGTGCACATATTTTTGTAGGTGATAGATTTGTTGTATTCATGGCCCTGATTCTTTCCCCTTCCCCATATCTATAGCCATCCCCATATAACTTTGTGTTGTCCTCTCATTCTGAAGCTGAATTCAGTCATGAGATTTATTTTCACTACAGGGATTTTTAGTAATAGTAGTATAACCAGGACTTAAAAAGCACCTGTGTTATTCAGCTTCCTTGCTCTTGCTTCTGTGCTATCATCATGAGAATACTGCAAATTTAGTTTAAAATAAGTAGACTATGGTCTCATTGCCTAACAGAGAGATAGCCTTTGTCAAGCTTATGGGTGAACCCTGCTAAGACCTAAAGACAAGCCCAGTTGAACCCAGCTACATTCTGGCCTTGTAGACTTATAAGCTAAATCAATGTTTATTATATATCACTGAGGTTTTGTGGTGGTTAATAAACATCTTTTATGGCAACAGATAATTAATACAGAGTGGAATTGCCAAATTTGCTGTCCTATCAAAAATGTGTGAGAGCTCCAATTTCCTCATATTCTCATCAACATTTAATATTGTCAATAATTTTAATTTTAGCCATTCTGGTGGATAATGGTGATATCTCATTTTTGTTTTAATTTTCATTTCCTTGATGACTAATGAGATTGAGCACCTTTCTGTGTCTATAGGTCTTGTGGACATATACTTTTGTGAGGTGCCTGCTCAATTTTTTTTATTGCATTATCTTTTTCTTATTTTTTCAGAATTTTTAAAATGTGTTCTGTATATGGATATATTGCATAGATATAGAGAGTATAGAGTATTGCAAATCTTTTCTTCTAGTCATGGCTTGCATTTTAAAGATCTTAATTTTCTAATGACCTTGTCAGGTTTTTTTTTTATTAATAATATAATGCAAAAAGAATTGGAATCTTTTTCAATTCTCTGCAAGAATGCATTCAGATTGGTTTTATTTCTTATGTGTTTGTAGAATTTACTGGTAAAGATACCTATGCTTAGAATTTTTTGTAGAAAAAATTTGAATTTCAGACCCAATTAAAAAAAAAGGCTACTCAGATTTTCTATTTCTTCTTGTGTCAATTTTTGTCAGTTGTTTTTGTTACAGGAATTTAAAAATTTCTTCTAATTTTATAGCTTGTTCACAATATCCTCTTATCATTTCATTACATGCAGGATCTGTAAGAGTGTCTCCTTTTTCTTTTCTGATGTTGTTTATGTGTGCCTTCTTTCTTTTTTCTTGATCAGATCTACTAGGAATGGAACAGTTTTCCTGAAATAAGCTTTTTACTTTGTCAATCTTCTTAATATACATTTTCTTTTTCATTCAGTTCTACTTATCTTTATTAATTATTTCTATCTTATTTAGGTTTAAATGTCTTTTTATCACTATGAATAAGCTAAAGTTTAGGGGAGATTGAGGGAAAAGCTGTAAAGTATATGGATGTATTATGAAAGGGATTCTACTAAATAGAAATATTCTTGTTTTTGGTTCTCCTCCTATCCATTTGTGGCTCAACATAAAAAGGGATATTCCAAGAATTAACCTATGAATTATTTACTTAATGAGAAAATTAGAATTAAGGATTTTTATTAAACTATTATATATTAGCATTTTTAGAAAGAAATACAATTAGATAAGAAGTATTGGAAACATTTTTTCCCCTAAAGAAGGAAAATATGACCTACTCTGTCAGAGGCTGAGAATTGGTTTACGATGCCATCAGTTAAATACAATTTTATACACATTGCACATACCTCTGACTCTTCCATCCCACTTTCTCAGTGTGTTAATCTCTCAGTGTGTTCAAAGAAATATGTCCAAATGGATACACATCTGAACATCTATCTATTATACTGGCTTGTTCTCTTTGGTTTATAACTCAATGTTAACCCAGTCTTTATCTTTCTGACTCTCCCCAGAGTTGTTCTTTGTGCCTTATTTTAAAAGCTTATTAGTAACTTATCCATAACCTTTCTGAAATGCCACCTTTTGGATTCTGAAGGTCACCAGTGATCCATCTGAAAGTTTCATTTTAATAAAGTGTCCAGAATCTACTCCCATTCCTTCCCTTGGTGGCCTCAACACAAAGGGATGGGGAGACCAGTACAAGCAGAATACTGCTGTCATTATTGTAATTCCCAGCCCTCTTTCACTTGCTACCAGGTGACTAAGCTTTTTGGCTTCTCAACCGAATACCCTTCCAGGAAAAAATGCCAATGTGTAGAAACAAGCAAACAAACAAAAAACATCAAACACTGTAGATCCACAAACATGAAGATATTTGCTCAGAGTATTACCACAATAAATGGGGAAATAAATACAAGATAGCTGATATCACTTATTTGTGGAGCATAACAAATAGCATGGAGGACAAGGGGTGTTAGAGAGGAGAAGGGAGTTGGGGTAAATTGGAAGGGGAGGTGAATCATGAGAGACTATGGACTATGAAAAACAATCTGAGGGGTTTGAAGTGGCGGAGGTGTGGGAGGTTGGGGTACCAGGTGGTGGGTATTATAGAGGGCATGGATTGCGTGGAGCACTGGGTGTGGTGAAAAAATAATTAATACTGTTTTGCTGAAAATAAATTAATTAATTTAAAAAAAGAAAAAAAAGATAGTTGATATACAGGACAAATTTAACACCTTTAACAACATAATACAAGTTCTTTAGTTTATTACTTCATCATTTATTGACAACTGAAACTCTTCCCATATGTTCTAAAGAGCTCCTCTTAAGGGAGAGCCAGCTATTCCTTCTACTACTTTCTTCCTCCTAACTTCTGTTTATTTGCATGGCGTTGTTCTCACTGTTATGTTATTAACATTAAACGGGGGCCCATTTCTGAGGTAACCTAGAGTGTAAATATTCAGTTTAGTTTCAGTTGTACCATCTTCATTTAGATGAATTCTAAATGTGTTTTATTTTTATTTCACACCATTCTGTGATTACTATTAAGGATGTGTGTATGTGTGTGTGTGTGTGTGTGTGTTTGTTGAATTGTATGCCTTTCTCTAAAATTATTGTAAACTCATTTTATTTCTATTAGCTAGCCTTGATATATTTTCTCTTACAATAAATATAATACCATACCATTCTATACCATACCATACCATGCCATTCAAATTGTCTTCCAATCAATACTGTCCACTTAACAAATAGGTGAAGGTAAAGTTCTGGAAGAAGAAGGTTAAGGAAGAATAGCAACAAGAGTACAGGTATAGGGTTCCTTGAAAAGGAAGATACTTGTCTTTCTCTGAGGCAGGAAGAAAGCTTCATTTGTTATTTTTGATGCTCTTGTTTGAGAGTCTTATTAGAATAGAGCTAAGTTGTGGCTGCAGGCTCCATTCATTTTAACTCCCACCCAAGATAGAGTGGAATCTGACCTTTTCAATTTTAGTAAAAATCTTTTCTGTTTATGTAGTATTTTACCCAGATGACCCCATGGAAGATCCTTTGGGGGTACATTGTGACTGTTGTCATACTTTCAACAAAGAGTTACTATTTGAAAAATTTAGCAGCAACCCCTGTCATCTTTGAAGACATTTAAACTTGTTACTATAAAAAGATCTGCATTTCAGGGCTCTTATGGAAGACTGCCCCCTAAAACAAAGCACTCCACATGAATGTTTCATGACAATGGTAAAATAATGATGTTAAAAGCAATAGCTCGGGGCGCCTGGGTGGCTCAGTGGGTTAAGCCGCTGCCTTCAGCTCAGGTCATGATCTCAGAGTCCTGGGATCAAGCCCCACATCGGGCTCTCTGCTCAGCAGGGAGCCTGCTTCCTCCTCTCTCTCTGCCTGCCTCTCTGCCTGCTTGTGATCTCTGTCTGTCAAATAAATAAATAAAATCTTAAAAAAAAAAAAAAGCAATAGCTCATCAGGAAGATAATGAAATTCTGAAGTAAGTGATAAACATATTATTTTTGGTTCGAACATGATTACTGAATCATTTTTAACCAGTAAAGAAGTTTGGGGGCACCTCTAGGAAAAGTAATTAATTTATTTCCTTGTGGAATTGTGTAAAGATTCTCTCCCTTTTCCAAACCGGGCTAACAGCTACCATTCTTTTAATACTCTCTTTCTTTTCTTTCCTGAAATCTGACACAATCAACTTTTCCAGATTCTTTACTGAAAGAGATTCCTTTTACTCAATTTGTTCAACATGAAATTGGAGTCAAAAGCTGTCTTAGCAACTACAAGGACATGATTTACTTACCAAAGTGTTTCTTCCACTTGGGTACCTTGAACCAGAAGAAAAGAGGACAAAATCTTTGCTGATTAGATTGAGTTGCACTGACTTCTTCAGGGATCTGGCTGGATTCCTCAGGGGGAAAGGCTGGGAGTTGCTAAACCAGAAAGGTTATAGTGGTGCTTGAAGGGAACATAAAAGGCTATGACATGGCTGACATTCTCAACATTTTCAGCAAGCGTTTCATGGCTGAAGACAAACTCCTAATCATTTTCTCAAGATCCGGTCATGTTTCCATGACCTCATTTCCCTGAATGACATCATTTTTTCCCCATCACTCAGGCACAAGGACTCTAATGATTACTAAGAGTTGTAGATTCTACCTCTCTAACTTCCATCACTTCACCTTTATTTCCATTAGGACTGCTCTAGAATTTGAAGGTTGCATAACCTCATCCCTGAACCGTACTTCTAACTCTGTGTCTGTCCATATTAATCACTTCCAGCTGGTGTGTCTTTGACCTCTCCTCATACCAATACATCTAAAACACTGCTACCCTATAATTTTTCTTATTGTTTTTGTGCTCTGCTTAAAAACTTCCAGTGTCTCTCTATTGCTAACAGAATAAAGTAAAAACCCCTTAGCAAATACTCAAAGCCCTTTGTAATCTGGCTTCTTTTTAACAGAGTGCTCCTTTTTAATCTCCCAAATAAATAGTCCACTTTCCTGCACTAGATTATTGTCAATGCTTGAACTTTTTTTTTTCTTTCACAAGAAAAGTTTTATCTCTCTTTAAATTATACGCATCTCAAGAGTTTCCACAAATGTCATCTTCTATATGAAACAGTCTTTAATTCTTCTGGTTGAATGTAGTCTCCCTCTCCATGTTTCTCTCAGAGTTCTTTGAAGTGCCATTACAGCGGTGCTTCTTGGACTTCACTGTGCATCAGATCCCCTGGGATTTTGTGAAAATGCAGATTCAGATTCAGTAATTCTGAAATGAATCTGAGATTCTGCATTTCTAATAAGCTCCCAGTGGATACCCTTGCTGCTGGACCTTGGACCGACTTCGAGGAACTCCAGTGTTTATAGAGGTGCAGCCCTGGTCACCATTTTGCCTGTACTGGGGTCTGCTGGAAGCACAGCTTCCTTCCCATGAGGACTCTCTCTTTCAAAGCCAGATCTTGGTTATACCTATATCTCACACACTTCCTACTCTGATGCCTTGCTGGCAATTCCGGTGAAAAATTCAGCCAATGAAGCAATTGAAAAAAAAATCCACATCAAAATCAAGAGTGTGGTTCATCTGAAAATGTATTTCCTCCTTCAATGGTAGAGGATTATCTAATACTGTAGAGAGTTTATGACTTGCTGAGTTGGCACTCTTATTCATCATCTGATTTATTGTCCTGTCATTCAAGAGACATGTAAAGGAGCTCCTTTGTCTTATAGTACCACTGTTGGATGCCCTGAGGGATTTCATATGCTAGCCTGATGCCCCCTTTACTGTTTCTGTTTGTCTCTACATTGAATGCCTCAGGTAACATTGCAAATGGCAAGATTTTATTCTTTTTGATGGACGAGTCATATTCCATTGTATATATACCACATTTTTTTTATCCATTCATTTTTAGTCCACTAAAAAAGTTTTCTGAAAATTATCATTAAATTTAAAAATGTAAATGACATAAATATTGGAAATTGATTGCAAGAATGGTAATAATGGCATTGCAAATAACAAAATTTATAAGAAACTAAGTAAAATGGTGTAAAGATACTAAATTACACATGATGACTCTGTAAATCATATAAAATTAAAATTTGGTATTGTAATAACTTGCATATTTTTAAACTTAGAAGATATTTTATGTAATATATTGTTGGTAATATTAAAATTGTATTAAAATTTTGCTGGCAATATGCACTTACAGAAATTTTAGTAATATTGTCAATCATCTTTATTTTGTTAAATTCAAGTAAATTTATATTTAATATATTTTAATAAAAAGTAAGTATAATTTTGTATATATATAAAAAAAGATTATATCCCAAATGGCTGAGTCTACTGGAATTTCAATGGCTGGATCTGTGAGTGTGGCAGGATGCTACTACAGTGGTTCCCAATGATCCCCAACTCCTGGTTATTCATGTCCGTTGTGTAATCCTCTCCCTTTGCGTGTGCCTGGATCTAGTGACTTGCATTCAATGAATAAATATGGCAAATGTGAATTCTGGTTTTAGGAAAAATATTGTCATTTCTATCTTGCTTGCAAACTTTCTCTCTTTCTTTGGCTTTCTTACTTGCACACTTTGATGAAGCAAATTGCTATGTTGGGCAGGGCTCATGGCAAGGAATTGAGCGTAGTTTCTTACTGACAGCCAGTGAAACTGAAGCCTTCAGTCCAACAACCAGTGAGGTACTGAATCCTGCCAACACCCACAAGAGTGACTTTGGCAGTGGATCTTTACGTAGCCAAGCTATAAGATGAAGGCAGCCCTGTTTCTCACCTTGGCTGTAGCCTTGTCAGACACCTGATCCAGAGAATTCAATTAAGATGCATCTGGTGTCGTGAAAAGAAGGGCCATCTGTACCCCAATGTTTATAGCAGCAATGGCCATGGTCGCCAAACTATGGAAAGAACCAAGATGCCCTTCAACGGACGAATGGATAAGGAAGATGTGGTCCATATACACTATGGAGTATTATGCCTCCATCAGAAAGGATGAATACCCAACTTTTGTAGCAACATGGATGGGACTGGAAGAGATTATGCTGAGTGAAATAAGTCAAGCAGAGAGAGTCAATTATCATATGATTTCACTTATTTGTGGAGCATAACAAAAAGCATGGAGGACATGGAGAGTTAGAGAGGAGAAGGGAGTTGGGGTAAATTGGAAGGGGAGGTGAATCATGAGAGACTATGGTCTCTGAAAAACAATCTGAGGGATTTGAAATGGCGGGAGTGTGGGAGGTTGGGGTACCAGGTGGTGGGTATTCTAGAGGGCACGGATTGCATGGAGCACTGGGTGTGGTGAAAAAATAATGAATACTGTTTTTCTGAAAATAAATAAATTGAAAAAATTTAAAAAATGCATCTGGATTTTTGAACTACAGAAACTGCAAGATAATAAATATTTGTGGTTTTAAGCCACTAAATTTTAAAGTGATTTGTTATGCAGCACTAACTAGTTAATATAGTGGGTCTCATTCCTTATGCATTTATAATTGATCTCTTTATCAATAATGTTCATTATGCTTTTTTCATTGATATCCAAATTTTCACCTTGGAACTCCATAATAATAATAAAATACATTTACAAGCTTGTTATGCTAAACAGTGGCTGAAAGGTAAAAGCTACATACAGGCATACTTCAGAGATATTGCAGTTTTGATTCCAGACTACTGCAATAAAGTGAATATCATAGGGAAAAAGTGAGTTAAATAAATTTTTTGGCTTCCCAGTGAATTAAATGTTAACATTATAGTGTAGTCTCCTAAGTGTGCAATAGCATTATGCCTAAAAAATGTATATACCTTAATTAAAATTGTTTTATAGCTAAAAATGCTATTGTTTGAATTTTTAACAAATTGTAATCTTTTTGCTGGTAGCCGGTCTTGCCTCTCAGTGTTGATGGCTGCTGACTGATCAGTTGCTGAAGGTGGTTGCTGAATGGCTGTGGGAAATTCTTAAAATAAGACTGTAATAAAGTTTCCCACCTCAACTGAGTCTTCTTTCCATGAACAATTTCTCTGTAGCTCGTAATGCTGTTTGGTAGCATTTTGCTCCCAGTAGAACATCTTTCAAAATTGGGATCAGTTCTCTCAAACCCTGTCGCTGCTTTATCAGTTAGGTTTATGTGATATTCTAAATCTCTTGCTGTCATCTCTGCAATTTTAACAACATCTTCCCTAGAAGTAGTTTCCTTTTCAAGAAACTACTTTCTTTGCTCATCCATAGGAAACAATTCATCTGTTAAAGTTTTATCATGTTATGTAGTAATTCAGTCACATCTTCAAGCTCCAATTATAATTCTAGTTTTCTTGCTATTTCTACCACATCTGTGGTTTCTTCTTCCACTGAAGCCTTGGACCTCTCAGAGTTTTCCATGAGGGTTGCAATCAACCAAACTCTTATTAAAGTTGATATTTTTGACCTTTCCCCATGAATTGTGGATGTTCACAATAGCATCTAGAATGGTAAATCCTTTCCTTAAAGGTTTTTAATTTACTTTGCCCAGACCCATCAGAGGAATCACTAACTAGGGCAGCTATAACCTTGTGAAATTTATTTCTTAAATAATAAATTTAAAAGTCAATATTGTTGTTTCTCAGGGAATAAGGAGATCCAAAGAGAGGAAGAGAGATGGGGAAAAGCTGATTGGTGGAGCAGTCAGAACACATACCTTTAGTTATGTGTTCAACAGTTAAGTTTACTGTCTTATATGGGTATGGTTCATGGAACCCAAAATAATTGCAATAGTAATGTCAAAGACAGTTGATTGCAGATCACCATAACAAATATAATAATAATAATAATAATAATAATGATGAGAAAGTTCAAAATATTGTGAGAAATTACCAAAATGTGACCTTGAACATGATCCAAGCAAATGCTGTAGGAAAAATGTTCTGATACATGTGCTTGATGCAGGGTTGCCAAAACCCTACGATTTGTAAAAAAAAAAAAAATAAAATAAAGAAAGAAAAATAAAAAGAAAAGAAAAAAGAAAAAAAGAAAAGCACAATAAAATAAGTTATGCCTGCAAATGAATTAAATATTCAGAAAGATGCCACTTTCTAGTCTTTGTTAAATCTGAAGATACAGAAAAGAAAAATGGATGAATCTGTGAGGTTTCTGAATGGATACTTGTACTGCACAAGTAGGTCCCTGGATATGAGAAGATGGTGTAGAGAAGACTAAAGGCTGAGATAGAGGATACTTTTCATGAGACACATTCATAGCAAAGCTGATATTTAAAATGGATATATGAACCACTAAGTCTTATTTCTGTACCCAGGGTTATATTTTTGTTAAACAAACGATTGCTTTTTGGAACACTTTGATGCCTCTTCAATATAGCTGAGGCCAAATTTCCTTGAAATTTCTATTAAAATGCAAACTATTGCTAATATATCCAAGACTTCTCAACAATATTATTCAGCTGAAGTCTTTTCATACCAGACTCCAATCCAGTCAGAATCCATTTGACTGCTACCTATGTCCCAAGGAAATCTTATTCAAGTAAACATTACATAAGAATAGAGTTTGCTTGGGTCGCTCAGTTGATCAAGTGTCTGCCTTCAGCAGAGGTCATGATCCCAGGGTCCCTGCTCAGTGAGGAGTCTGCTCTTCCCTCTTCCTTTGCCCCTCTCCCCTGTTTGTGCGTGCACGGGTCCTCTCTCTCTCTCTCTTGCTCACTCATAAATCAGTAAATAAAATCTTAAAAAAAAAAAAAAAGAATAGAAGTCACCACCAATTCTGACCTAAATATCCAGTGAATATCAGGAATGCTAATATACTGTCATTTTTTGATATTTTAGGAAAATGTATAAAGGTGATGTAGGATTTCACAATTAATCCTCTCTATGCTTCAGTCCATTCATCTTAAAACTGCTTAAATGGTGTTAAACTTCTCTTGGATATAGAGAAAAAGGCAATTAATTAGAGGTATTCTTGAGGTCACTTAGGTCAGCTACAGAGCAATGCAGTTATTGATAAAAAGTCAAAATCTGTGCTTATAGGACTGGTCTCTCAGGCCCTAGGAGGACATCTTCTCAATTTGTTATAATGGGTCACATATAGGCCCTCCTTGTCTGCCTTTTTTACTTCTTTATTGACCATCCATGGGATTTGTTATTTGATTTAGACTTACTTAGGATATTTCTTGTATGCCATTATATAAGGGTCTCAGTTCTCACACCTTAATGTGATTCATCCTTTGTCTCCCATTTTTATTTGGTTGGGAGAGACCATTATCAGATTCTTTTTTTTAATTAATTTATTTATTTTCAGCATAACAGTATTCATTATTTTTTCACCACACCCAGTGCTCCATGCAATCCATGCCCTCTATAATACCCACCACCTGGTACCCCAACCTCCCCCCCCCCCCCCCCCCCCCCCAACCCCTCAGATTGTTTTTATCAGATTCTTACCAATGTGGGTCATGCCCAGCACCGATGTATGCTTCTAATCATGGATTTTTTTTTTTTTTTTTTTACCTCTCTGGCAATGGGGACCAAGCCTTGGAGTGAATAAGGTGTATGGAAAATAGTTACAAGGTATCTCACCAATCATGAGGCAGGGTCTAACTCTTGAAAGAAACGCAGATGCTTGTAGCATCAGGAGACGTAGCCCTCCTCTCTCGTCTTTACAAGCTTAGGGATTAACTAAGAACAGTGTTCGTGTAATGGTCTAAAGGCAGTACCAGTTTCACATTCTAATAAATCAATGTTGCATGCCTTAAACATGGACGCTTTTTTTTTCCCCTTTTGGAAGTGTGGAAGTAGGAGTGCACCATAGTAATAGAAGGCTAAGTGTATCAGTCTTACCTTTGCAACCTATTTTCTCACCACAACCCTGAGATAAGATACTGCACAACTTAATCCTGTCTCATGAAGGACAAAACTAGGTGAAATCACATGAATGTGATGACAATCAGTCAAGACAAGCTGCTACTTGGGGCTCCTCACATTGTGCTCCAGGCACTTTTGATAGACTGTTCTCACCGTATCTGCTATCATTTTCTATGCATTAAAGCATGAACTGAGAGATAAGATGCTCAAACCTGTAAGGAATGCTTCTTGCAGGATAGGACAAAATCCAAATATACTTAAAGTATATTGGACTGGATATCAGGAGCCCTCGATTTGTCTTGTCTTTATTGCCAGTCACCTGGATGATTTTGAGTGGTCATTCAAATTCACTGGGTCTGTAAAATAATTTGGATGACCTTAAAAGTTTTTCTCAGTTCTAAGGGTCCTTAAAACTCTGAAGAGGTTTCAAGTAGCTTGTCCGCATCTTAAACAACATTAGCATTCTGGGAAGTGTTCTGGACAAAGAATTGATGGATTTTACATTCTGAGATCACAGGTCCTGGAGGAGACGGCACACATTCAAACTGTCAGCAGCTACCTGATTACAAACCCACTAACAGCTGTGGTATTCTTGCTGCCCGCTGGTATTGCAGCCTGCAGGAAGGCTTCTTTGCCCCAGAGAGAAATGGCCAGAAGAGTCACAAAGGATGTTCCATGTCGATGGTTCTGTCCAACAAACAGAATTCAGTGAACTCTTACTGAAACCAGATTAGCTTCTGGAGTTAATTACGAAATGGAAATGGTACCAGCTCTTTTTTGGTCACATATATACAACCGAGTGAGGTAAAAAAAAAAAAAAAACACTAGGCCTGTGTAAGAGATACCTCTTCAGGCTCTCCTTAGCTACAGGAGGTTGCAGGGAAGAACAAGTTAGTAACTTTTGTTTTTCAAGTTTGAGCACACACAGTGTGATAGAAAATTGCTTCAGAGCTCTTCATAATGAAATGTGATTTATAAGTTGCCCATCAGATTCCTCTCTGTCTCTCAGGGTGCATGTTATTCCTACTTTCTCTAGACTTCTCTCCATAATTTAGTGAACACTTGGCCAGTGGAGCTCAGTCAGGAGTGGGGAGGTTGGGGGAGACATGAGGATTAAGTACTAAACAATTAAAGTGAAAAGAAGGTGACCATTTCCATGAGATAATACAAAAAGACCACAGTAAGGTGCTGAGGTAATATAGTTTATGAAACAAGGTATATATATTTTATGAAACAAGGACCAGTTTTGCTCTCTTTTAAAATTTGGTACTCTGGGAAAGAATGTTGAAATAAGTAGTCAAATAGCCAAAGCAGAGTTCCTTCACAGTCTCTACAAGAATTGTGTCCCAATGGTAGGTAAGGACATGACAGCTTCCCGTTGCTTTGGTGAGACTGAGCACGTGTCTATGAATCACATGGGCCTGGAGGCTGTTAGGGCTGTTGTTTTGACCTGTCTGTATAAAGATTGGTTCACTTGGATATTATTTGTATAGGTAGCCCAGGAATACCCTATGAAGAATCCACACTAAGGAAAGAAAAGTTGATACACAAAAATTTGGTTCAAGAGCAGTGGACCAGGACAGAGGAGAAGGTGGTTTTATAGACTGTGTTCAGCTGGAGTCCTTGGAAGAGAAGGTTTTATAAAAGCAACAGTAAAAAACCTAGTTAATACTAAAAAAACCACAACTGTTTCATTAAATTCTATAGATTTTAAAAATTAAGATTATTTTTCAGATTTATTATTATTTTTAAGATAGGATTTAAGATTTATTTTCTGTTTGAGGTTTACAGAAAAATTGAGCAGAACATACAAAGATTTCCTGTGTACTCTCTGCCCCCTCACATACATAACCTCCACATTATCAATATCCTCCACCAAAGTGGCACATTTGTTACAATCAATGAATCTATGTTGATACATCATATTAACCCAAAGTCCATAATTCACATTAAGATTCATTTTTAGTGTTGTATGTTCTATGGATTTGGACAAATGTATGATGAAATATATCCATTATTACAGTATTATAGAGACTATTCCCATTGTCCTAAAATGCTGATATATATATATATATATATATATATATATATATATATATAACATTTAATTTTTTTACTGGATTTAGTTGACACACAATGTTACATTAATTTCAGGTGTACATTGTAGTGATTGGACAATTTTATACATTATGCTACGTTCACTACAAGTGTAGTTACTGTCATCATACAACACTGTTACAATATCATTGACTACATTCCTCATGCTATGTCTTTTATTCCCATAACATATTCATTCCACAACTGGAAGATCGTATCTCTCATTCCCCTTCAACCATTTTGTCCAGATCCCCACCTCCTCCCCTCTGCCAACAATCAGTTTGTTCTCTGTATGTACTGGTCTATTTTGCTTAAAGTTGCTGATATTTTAAAGGTACTTGGTCTCATTGTTTCAGATCCCATGGAAGATGGCACAAATATCAAAAGGTATAATTGAACTATGGTGAAGCACACACCGTAACACATCAGGCTGATACACAATTGGAATAGCAAAGAAATAATGCAGGAGGTATACTTGTTGCAACCGTACCGGCCATGTCAGCCAATTCTCACTGGCTTCAGCAAGGGGCCTGCAGGAATACAGACTGGAAAGCAGTTAAATGGTGTTCCTGACATGTAGGCCCAAGAAACTGCTTCATGTACCACAGGGAAGACACCTTCTAGGGACTCCCAGAGCAGTCTGAGAGGGCTAGTTACAGAAATGCTCTTTGGGTTACACAAAACTCTTTGGGTTACCCTAACTGCTCTGGTTACATAAGCAAAGAACAGATAGCCTTTATGCAAGTTTATGAACTATTTCCTCCCTGCTGCCATAATCCTGTTGCTTTTTTCAGCAACATAATAAAATGGTTTTAATGAAACCAATAAAAATGATTCCCCCTGCAAAGGCTGGTGATTCTCAGCTTGCAACATAAGGCCTTGCAGTTTGGGGTTACTGAGTAAGGGAATTAATCGGTGTTATGTTAGATGCAAGCGGATTCCCCAGTGTTCTGTGATAGAAGCATATTAAGAACGACAAATAAAAATAGCAGCATAATTAAAATATAATGTGAACTCTAAAAAGGTCAAACCTCAGCCACTTCCATCATCCAGCCTGAGGCCTCTGGACAAGAGGAGTGTCAAAATTTTGTTTCTTGAAAAAAAATCTTATTTTGACATTTTAAATTAAATGCAGGTAATGTTTGTGGAATTAGCACCACTTTGAAATAATAAGAACATGATTTTTGGGGAATGATCACCACTTTGAATTAATAAGAACTATGCTACTTTGATTTGCTTCTTCCCTGAGTATTTTATTTTTTTCATCTGGCAGATCCACATTATGTTCCTAGCACCTGGGTATTCACCTAGTGCCCATGGCTTGTGGGGGTTCTGGGGCCATTCAAAGGGAATGTATTAGGTGCTTTTGTGAATGACATGACATAGTGTCACTACTTTATGGAATGTAGTCTGGGTTCTGTTAAAACTTGGCTTACAAATTTCACAGGTTTTATTTATCCCAATGTTAGAATATCTTGTTTTATCTCTTCTCAATTTGATCTGCTTCTTCTTATCAGTGCCACACATAGTGGGCAAGAGGAGGAGCCCCTGATGCTTACCTGGGTTAGGCATCTTGTCTTGTTGGATGTATCATGATTGACATTGCCAGCGAGTTCAGCATTCTGCATTTCTCCCTATTTTTTTAACTGAGGCATGAACTGCATAAATGGAAGTATACAGCTGACTGAATTTTTATGTTTCTAATGCATGTGCCATGTAACTACTACCCAGATTAAGATAAAGAACATTTCCAGGAAGTTTCCTCATGCCACTTGCTGTTTAATACCATGGTCCCAGAGGTAATCATTATTTGGACTTCTCCGCATACAGAATGTATTCCTTTGTATCTGACTTCTTTTAGAGCCATGTCTGTGAGATTTATCCACCTTGGTGCATATATTAGTCATTTGATTTTTTTTTATTACTGTACCATATTTCACTGTACAAATCCACTATGTTTTACTTATTTATTCTCCCATTCATGGATTGTCTCAGTTTATGACTTTTATGATAAACCTACTCTGAACATCTGTCTTTTTTGGTGGACTTAAGCATACACTTGTCTTTGGTACATAGCTGACACATGGACTGGTAGATTATAGGACAGGAAGGGGTTTAGTTTACTAGTTACTGAGTTTCCAAAGGGTTTGAAACTTAATTGATTCCTATTACCAACAACATTTAGTATTTTTCTTTAAGTTTTTTAAACATGATTTTATTTATTTATTTGACACAGAGAGAGTATAAGTAGGCAGAGTGGCAGGCAGAAAAGAGAGGGAGAAGCAGGCTCCCCAGCAAGCAGGGAGCCCGAAGCAGGGCTCAATCCCAGGACCCTGGGATCATAACCTGAGCTGCTCAACTGGCTGAGCCACTCAGGCGCCCCTTTCTTTAATTTTTAATTTTAAAGAAATTATAGGTTCCCAGGAAGTTGCAAAATTGTGCGGAGGAATAGCTTTAACTAGATTCCCTCATCATTTACATCTTATCTGACCATAGTACAATATTGTAAGCAGGAGACTGACATTTATGCAGTGTGTGGTATAGTTTCATATCATCTTATCACATAGGTTTGTTTGTATAACCAACATCCCAGTTAAGATACGGAACAATTCCATCACCATAAAGTTCTCCCTTGTGCTCTTTTTATAGTCACAACCAACCAACATTTTTTCCCTCCAGCATTCCTAATTCTTGGTACCCTCTTACCTGTTCTCCTACTCTACAGTGACAAATCACTGTAAGAATGGGATATAAATGGAATCACACTGTAGCGACTTTTTGAGATTAGCTTTTTTCACTCAGGATAATGCCCTTGAGATGCACCCAATTTATTGCACATAACAACAGTGGATCCTTTTTATTGTGGAATAGCATTCTGTGACATGAAATGTTTTAGGACATTTTTCCAGTGGAGGACAGAAGCTGTGGTTGCTCATGATTAATGTAGTCTGACTGGGCAATTTTCATCAGAAACGTATAGAAGTCATGATAAATGAGCAAAAGATAATGATGGCAACCAGAATATACTCATGTGAAGGAAGATGTCTAGCAATCTTCCATTGAGTTGTTTACAGTGTTTTCATAAAGAAATAGGTCTGGGTCTACTTGCTATTTGAGTCCCTTTAATCAAATGTTTTTGACATTTTCTAGAAATAAAGATAAAGAAAGAGCAATGGAGACAGATTCCTTTTACAGGAACTGGAGTCCCTCAGGGAACTTGAGATGTTTGAAGGAGAATTACTAAGAACTAGAACTGATTTTCAAAAACATAGTCAGAACTTAGTCATACAACTAGTGCTGTTCCTCCCTAGATAATTATCTTGGAAGCTATACAATTATTCCAATGATAATGCCTTATTTAAAAAGAATTTCTAGACCCTTATTTTAGAATTGTTTTTGGAGTCTGTAACATTTACTTGAAAATCCTGGCCAGTTACCTTTTTTGAGTGTGACTAATATTTTAAGTGACACAGGCCAAATAGAACTATGTCTGATAAACATGTTGTGGGTGAAACTAGGAATACTGGTTTTGATGCTAAGCAAGATTTAATAACAAACCAATTACATTTGATTTTCTTGTTGCTCATAAGTTGGTTTCTGATAGCAGATCCAAGAAAAAAATCCAAACCTGTTTTGAGCAGTAGCAGCACTTGAATAAGGGTCTCTCAAGGTGTCCACTGTGAAAAAGGCAGCACATATTTGGATGAGTAAGTTCTGGTATATTCACTCAAAAAATCCAGATTTATTATTTTTCATTAATATTATCACTTCCGGTCTAATTTTATGGTTTTCTCATGTTCTTCATTTCTATATAGTATATATAGAAATTAATATTTTATACCTGTTATATTTTTGACTTTTAAAAGTATTTAATTCTTACTAACTTCTAAATCTTTACAATAAGGTCACAAATATATTACTTCATAAACATTCAGTTTAGAAATGAAAAATTGAAATTACAGAGAATTTAAAGGACTTTTTAAAAAAAAGACATAGTAAGTGCTAAATGCAAGAACTGTAGTAAAAATCGGTGGGTTTTTGGTCACAGTGCAGAGATAGTCCTTTTTATGACATGGTATCAGAAATAGTAGAAGGCAGCTATTTTTTTTTAAAGATGTATGGATCTGTGCTCTCTTGGTGATCACATATTTGTAGTAAATCTTGGAATCAGGTAATGTGATGCCCCCGGCTTTGTTTTTCTTTTTCAACATTTCCTTAGCGATTCAGGGTCTTCTCTGGTTCCATACAAATTTTAGACTGTTTGTTCCAGCACTATGAAAAATGTGGGTGAAATTTTGATCAGGATGGTATTGAAAGCATAGATTGCTCTGGGCACTGTAGACATTTTAACGATGTTTATTCTTCCAATCCATGAGCATAGAATGGTCTTCCATCTTTTTGTGTCTCCTTCGCTTTCTTTCCTGAGTGTTCTGTAGTTCCTTGAGTATAGATCCTTTACCTCTTTGGTTAGGTTTATTCCCAGGTATCTTATGGTTCTTGGTGCTATAGTAAATGGAATTGATTCTCTAATTTCCCTTTCTGTGTTTTCATTGTTCGTGTATAAGAAAGCAGCTGATTTCTGTGAATTGATTTTGTATCCTACCACATCAGTGAATTGCTGTACAAGTTCTAGTAGTTTGGGGGTGGAGTCTTTTGGGTTTTCCATATAAAGTATCATGTCATCTGTGAAGAGAGAGAGTTTGACTTATTCTTTGCCAATTTGAATAAGGGGGAACCCTCTTACACTGTTGGTGGGAATGCAAGTTGGTGCAACCACTTTGGAAAGCTGTGTGGAGATTCCTTAAGATTAAAAATAGAGCTTCCCTATGACCCTGCAATTGCACTACTAGGTATTTACCCCAAAGATACAGATGTAGTGAAAAGAAGGGCCATCTCTTCCCCAATGTTCATAGCAGCAATGGCCACGGTCGCCAAACTGTGGAAAGAGCCAAGATGCCCTTTAGCAGATGAATGGATAAAGAAGATAGTTCCATATATACTATGGAATGTTACACTGCCATCAGAAAGGATGAATACCCAACTTTTGTTATCAACAAGGACAGGACTGGAGGAGATTATCCTGAGTGCATAAGTCAAGAAGAGAAAGTCAATTACCATTATAGTTTCACTTATTTGTGAAGCATAAGGAATAACATGGAGGAAATTAGGAGTAGGAAGGAAAAGTGAATTGGGATAAATCAGAGGGGAAGAAGAAGCATGATATTGTGGACTCTGAGATACAAACTGAGGGTTTTGGAGTTGGGGAGGAATGGGTGAACCTGGTCGTGGGTATTAAGGAGGGCAAGTATTGCATGGAGCACTGGGTGTGGTGAATAAACAATAAGCCTGGGAACCCTGAAAAAATAAAATAAAATTAAGATGTTAAAAAAAAGGAAAAATAAAGATGTGTGTATCTAAAAAATTATTTAAAGTAAAATGATATTTTTGTGGAGCAGCATTTTTAAAAAAAGTATTTTAAAAAAGTATTTGCAAGCTGATCTAAACCATCATTTAAAAAATAATAATCTCATTTGATTCTGTCAATAACTGTACTTTCATCACTTCAAGCTAAGTGGATTTTCCCCTTGTTTCTAACCGTAGTATTTGAAGCAAGATGCTTTTGTGGCATTTTAAACCAGGGCATTTGATTTTTCTATGCACTGCTCAGAGGATCAATATAGTATCTGCACTGTGCCAGTCTACAACATGTTGTTGTTCAGTAAATGCCTATGGAAAAAGAGATCCACACCCTGGTACAACCTCTGGGAGCAATGCGTCCCTTCCTTGGGGGAGAAATGGCCTTTCACCCAGAATGGTCTGCTGCTGTGTCTCACAGTCGCTATGCTTGTCCTAAGTACTTGAGTAACTCCCCGCTAACACTTCTCTGCATGTTCTCAGCACAGTGATGAATACAGTTCACCATGATAAGCCCTATTTCAGATGCTGTCCCTTTCATCACAGCCTAGCTCTTCTCCTTGCAGTATCTGCAGTTGCTTGCCTTGATTAAAGGATAGAAGTTTCCTAATAACATTAGCCTAGAAGAACTGCACTCAGAGAACTTAAAGTCTCTCTCTTTTTAACTCATGTTCAGCTGTATATTGATCTTATAGGCAATCTAAGACTGAGTTCTTAGAATTCTGCAGGGCCTTGCTTTTCCTTTTGGCATGAATTACCTATTTCTATCTTCAATCTTTGCCAATATGTCTCTTTCTGTTCAGTCCAGCAAGGTTGTGGTTTTAAGTGCAGTAAAGTGGGGATCAGTGTAGGGGGCATTCTTTTCTTCCCCAATGAAAATTTTCCAAAGCTGGGAAACTTAACAGAACTACTGGTATTTCTTTTTATTTTTAAACAAAGAGAAAATTTCTTATATTATGATAAATTTTAATTTCCAGATTTTAAATAGTAAGGGGAAATTTCTCAGGGTTGTCTGACATCATGAACATACATGGGATTCTTTTGTATGAAGAAAAGAGTAGAAATGTTCCCAAAATGGGAAAAATACTTGTGCCAAACAGCATTCCAAAGTTGTCAGATTTCTTTTCTTAAGCCCCTTGAAAAGCCAATGCTCTGAAACTTTATTGAAACAAAACTGTAATCAGTTAAACCAAGACTCAGAGGAGCCAGGATTCCTAAAATAGAGTTTGTCACATTATTTTGTGTAGATCAGAGGTTATCTGCTCTCCAAATATGGGAACATGTATTTATGTTTATGTTCATCTGCTGTGCATACAACCTTAGAGGAAGATTATTAAAATACAGATTTCTTCTAAGGCTTTAGTTGATCCTGTAAAGATTAAGTTAGTATGTGACTTAAGGTATTTTACAAAACAGTCACACAGAGTAAATCCTATAATCCTGGGATTTCAAGTGAATAAAGATGCTTCACATGTATCCAGGATCTTTATCAAAATGAAATGTTGTTTTTAAGGGAAATATTTTTGCTTTTGGAGAAGCATAATGAGAACAATGTGGAAGAAATAAGAGTGGTGACCCAAGGTTCTGTAATTTTATTAACCTTACTTTTCAAATAAATTAAAAGAAAGCAAAAAAAAAAAAAAAAGATAAAGTTAGTAGGTACTGGTGTATTTAAGTGTATTAAGTAGTAGGAAGATAGAAGATGAGGAAGAGAGGAGGCAGTGCCTAGGAATAGGTCCTGTTCCTCTCATACATTCTGTAATGATTGGCCATAGCTCTGGACCAAGACAGCAGTCCTTCTCAAGTGTGAAGCCATTGACCTCAGTCATTCACAAAGTGCCTCTCACTGAAGCTGCTGATAAAAGTGTTTAGCATTCAGAGGTTGATAATGCCCTTTTTTTTTTTTTTTTTTTTTTTTTTTTTAGAAAAACAGGTAACCAGTTAGGTATAGCTAATTTTTCTCATATGGTTCTATTACATTATGTCTAAAGAGAGGTAGGTGGGACCATGATGTTGGTCCTTACAGGAGTCCCATGACACCACACTTTATTTCATTAAAAAACAAAACAAACAAACAAACAAACAAAAAAAACAAAACTAGTTTTAGGGACACCTAAGTGGCTCAGTGGATTAAGTGGCTGCCTTCAGCTCAGGTCATGATCCCAGGGTCTTGGGATCGAGTCCCACAACAGGCTCCCTGCTCAATGGAAAGCCTGCTTCTCCCTCTCCCTCTCTCTCTGCCCACTGCTCCCTCTGCTTGTGTTCTCTCTCTGTCAAATAAATAAATAAAATCCTTGAAAAAAAAATGGTTTTAATATTCAGGTGTATGTTGGTCAACAACTACAGAGACTGATGTGAGAAAATATACTCTCCACACTGTGTGGAATCTCTTCTCCTTTATTCTTCCCTATTTTTACCCTTATTGGTGGAAGGAGATTCTTTTTTGCATAACACATTGCAAGATTTGCCTGGTGGCTCCTAAAATGACTGTGGCCTTGGCATCTGCTGGCATTTGGGCAACAAACCTTTGTTCTAGGTCTGAAGGTCTAACTTCAGAGAAGTATGTGACTCGGGCAGTATGGGCCTGGAGAAATCGCAGAGAATCAGTGAGGAACATCTGTATGCCTGAAGCTTTGTGTTCATGAGGCTCATCATACAGCCCCAAGACTGAGACTTTGTACCTGGCTCAGGTGGGGTGGTCTTTTGCACATTTCCAGACGAGACTAAGTATAGAACTATTGCATGCTTATGTATTCATGTTTTGCTCTGTATTTTTGGCCTTGAAGGAAGGCAGCTGACAAGGTCTGATGTGGCACTCCCTCCCTCAGATATTAGCTTCCAGAACCATGCACTGACTTCCTTCTTTTGCCTTTTGTGAATGTGCTTTTGTTTGGTCTACTCAAGGCTCTGTGTCTGCTCCTTCCATCAATCCAATCTTATTCCTGATAGTTGTCAGGTGATAGTTGTTCACACAGCTGAATTTCTCTAAGAAAGGTAATAAACATTAGCCACAGGGAAGTTGGCTTGTCTTGTTACTCTGCTTTGAAGAATGGGAAGATCCACATTCTTTTCCAGGATAAAATCAGGAATATATCTCCCGAGGTAGGATCATACTAAGAAATAAGTCTCCTGGTCTATAAAAGTTAAGTACAATATGGAGTAGAAACTCTGAAAGAAAGTTTGAGTTATGAAAAAGCAGAGGGGAAGCAAGGTCAAAGGGGAGGAAATTCCAGGTGCCCATGAGGGTCTGATTCTGTGAATATATTCTGACAGAAATGGCAAGAGAATAGTTTGCATCATCCTGAAACCCCTGTATGTGTTCATGTTACACCATAGATTATCTTTCTTATAAGTCACTGAGACAGTATTTTTCTTCAAGACATTGGAGATAAAAAATTAAGTTAGAAAATAGTAATCAGGTCTCTGTACTTCACTAAGTTGCTTTTTTTGGGGGGGGTATTTTAATTTCTTTTTAATTTTTTAATTTTTTTATAAATGTATAATGTATTATTAGCCCCAGGTGTCCAGGTCTGTGAATTTCCAGGTTTACACACTTCACAGCACTCACCATAGCACATACCCTCCCCAATGTCCATAACCCCACCACCCTTTCCCAACCCCCCTCCCCCCAGCAACCCTCAGTTTGTTTTGTGAGATTAAGAGTCTCTTATGGTTTGTCTCCCTCCCAATCCCATCTTGTTTTATTTATTCTTTTCCTACCCCCATATCCCCTACATGGCACCTCCACTTCCTCATATATACACACACACAATGGAATACTATGCAGCCATCAAAAGAAATGAAATCTTGCCATTTGCGACGATGTGGATGGAACTAGAGGGTATTATGCTTAGCAAAACAAGTCAATCGGAGAAAGACAACTATCATATGATCTCCCTGATATGAGTAAGTTGCTTTTATTGGGACAAAATAACTCTTTCAAAGAGTGGAAATTTTCAAGAGTTTTGAAGGGTCATCCATATGCTTCAGAATTCAGATCATCATCCGAACATCAACCTTAGCTTTTACCTTATAAGTAAATGACATTTTTAAAACTGGCCATCTATACTTATTGTGACAGGCTTAGCCAGAATTTGGCTTCATTCTTTACATACATGCTCTCTGTTGTTTTTTTCCCTTTTCACATCATGACTTGTTCAGATATCTGGGACCCATCCAATTTTTTGATGCAATGTAGTACCCAGCTCTAATTTATCGCTTGCTTTTCAATATGTTAAATATCCAGCCTTTTTGCAGAAACACATATTGCTACTATTGAGATTGTTCTCAATTAGTAGATTCCAGAAGACTAGGGTTGGGCTTTTGCTGAAAAATGGTATTGCTCAAGATATTTAACAGTGCCCAAAATGTGGAGCCCAAAGACTGTCCTCCCACAGTAACTTAGAATTATTGCTTTGCCAGAGGAAATATTTGGGTGGATTTTTAAAGTGCTGACACTTCTCACAAGTTGAGGTGATCCCAACAGAAGAGGTAGGGTATTACTTTTCAGATTAGTCATTGAGAAATTCTCAGAGGTAGTCAACCTGCTGCTCCTTCTCAAATCTATATAGAGGAATAGCCTCAATGAAGTGGTGATCAAATTCTTGATTATTACCAATTTTCTTCTTGTTGTCCAGGGTAACTACTTCACATCATCTGGGTATAAAATTCTCTCTACACACTTTTGAGGGCATGAAAGATAAACTGTATTTGTAAATCACCAGTTTTCCAGAAATGGATACCAAAGTCAATTCATTTTTGGTTGTTATTGTGTTCAATGCACACCTGCACTGGGGTGCAAAAGAATAAATATATACTATCCCTAAAAATTCATAGTGTGATGGGAAAGAGTTATGTAAATGAGATTGGAGTGTCAAAGAAGATAAATTGCTGGAGGAAACTCCTTGGATTTTGTGTGTGAATGTATGTGTGCACAGATGTACATATATATACTTCTGTGCTGGGGGTAGGGCTGTTGAAGATAATATGGAAGGGAAGGACTTTAGTTTTGAAGGATGGATGACGTTTCACCAGATAAATTTGAAGGAAAAGTGTTTTTCCAATGAAGAGAGCAGTGTGAGCCAAAGCCAGAAAAGGGATAAGTATGGTTCTATTATATTTTATTTATCCTCATGACCTTGACATAACTGCCTTATTATAAATTGCCACACAGAGATTAAATATCCTCATCAAACACACATGAGAATGCTAATGAAATGGAAGTGGAATTAGTTCTTCTAATTTTTATGCTACCTTCAAATCAAATTTCCAAGGGAATTATGGGTGAGCTGTCACAACACAAATTTGGAGGATGTAATAGGACATATACTGTGCTCTCTTGGGCCAGCCATGGTCCAATGGAGCAGGAAGGAGAGAAGTGAGGTAATATTTATGGAGTATCTTTCCATCAGGTACCAACTGACAAATGTCCATTTTATGCTCATAACAATTGATTTTATAGATTTCAGGGCTATGATTCAAAAGGCTAACTTTATTTTATGTTGTTCTCTCCCACCACCAAAACCCACCAAATACTACCAAGTGGGATAAATTAACTTCATTTGTTTATTTGTTTGAGTGAAGGGTAAATAGAATTTCCCTGAGAAAAAGGACAGATGAAGAATGCTTTGGGCCAAAAGAGCAATAAGTGGCCAAGGGATTGGAGAGATGTGATGAGGTCAGATATCTAGGAGCATTTCAGTGCATAACTGACACATTCATTCATTTATCAGTTCAGTCATTGCACAAATATTTATTGAGCTCTAACAATGTGTAAGACACAGTGCCCCCATGGAATCAGGATATAGCAATGACAAAATAAACCAGATCCCTCTTTTCACGGAGCTTACATTCTTAAGGGTAGAGGCGCACAAATAAAAAACAAATAAAGAAAGAAAAGAAAATATCAGATGGTGGTGATAAATGCTACACAGAGAATCATAAAGTGTATATGGTTGGCAACTTTATGTTGAATTGGATGATTGGATGGCCAAGGAAGGTAGTATTTAAGCTGAGATCCATCTGCCAAAAAACAACCTCCCCCCCAACCCATATAGCTATGTCTAAGTCAAGATAAATAGAATTCTGGGTGCAATGTCTCTGAAGTAAGAATCAGATTGATGTGCTCAAGGAACATTGAGAGGGCCAGGGTAGTTGAAACATAGTGGAACATGGAGCTGATGCTAGATGAATAGGCAGGGGCAAGATCATTTATAGCTCTGAGAGAAGTTTGCATTTTATCCTGAGGATAATGGTAGCCACTGAAGAGTTTTAAATCAGAAATTATCTGAGATAATGTATAACGAAAATTTTTAAAGACCTCTCTGCTGTGCTAAGAATGAGCTTAGAGGCTCAAGAATGGAATCAAGACCCCTGGAGAACATTGTCATGTGAAAGAGTATTATCTTGGACCTACATGATTGCTTAGGAGGTTGTGAGAAGAGGATGGTTCCGAGTTGAATTATTTATGCAATAAAGACATAGGCAAAAACCTGCAAGACATGGTGATACAAAAAGTGACAAGTTGCCAAGCATTTGGAACACAAACATTTATGCAGTGAGATATTTCTTGTTTCCTAGCCAAGAGCTGCTTCTATTTTTCTTTCTTTCTTTTTTACTTCTCACATTTCAAAGATATTGATAGTCTTTGAAGTTTTTAAAAAGGACTCATAAAATTGAAAGTTTTCTTTCATGGTAACAATGTGCAAATAATAACTGAAAACTGAGCTTACCTTCATAGATAGCAGAGTTTCATCTAGATCCATGCTGAAGGAAAATTGTGTAAGAGCCAATTTCTCCATGATATACCACAAAATATTAGAAGAAATGTAAGCAGCTCTGAGTGTTTTATAGACTGTATAATGCCATTTGACCGAGATATAGTTTCAGTTTTCCTCTGATGCTATCCCAAAGCCACAGAGCATTCGGACAATTCCATGACACATACAGCAATGGAAGTAAATCAACAGAAATCTAAACCTCATCAGATTTTCTTTGAAATCTTCCATTTTAAGCTAATGTAAGCTTGATATAAATCAAGACAGCTTTTATAACAATACATGATTTCCTTTGTCACTATCAATTAAACATTTTTTTAGACTTTAAAACATGAGGATGATGGTGGCTGCTTTTTACCTGTGTACAGTAGGATTTGATGTCATCTTATAAACTTTGTAGTGGAATAATACCTAATTCCGACTTTCACAATTTTTTTATGAAGACACTTTTGATTTCCTGATTCATATTTGTTCCTCCTACTGGTTTGTTGTCAAAAATTTACACCTTGGGTGAGTTGGTAAAAAGAATTTCTTCCATTACAATTAGCTGAAAGTCAGGGCACTCAGAAAATAAGAACTTAAAAATGAAGGAGGGAATAATTTGGAGGGTACTTTAAGGAAGATTCTCTGAAAGGATAAACGTGGACAACAGTAATTACTGGGTACATGTGGGAGAAATCTTAGAGGGCAGGATCAAAAAGGAAGGGGATGGCATCACCTCCATAGTAAAAGGGCAACAAAACAGAGGCAGGAAGTTGTAGTATAAATAATATGGGTGGTTGAGTCTTAGCTATCTCAATTACTGATGGGAGGTTGGAGGGAGTGTTGTATGCAAGAGAGTTTCTGGTAAAGAATTAATATGAGCATTAGGTTACTTTTATTTTTGAGAAGCTGCCAGGAAGAGAAGAGAATGTTTACCCAGGTGCCTCACTAGAGTCTGAGGACCTCTCTTCTAGAGAAAGCATAAATACCATTACCCAGTTCAGTACAGAGTAGGAGAATCTCTGACATCAACATGGACTCAGGAACACAACTGGACCACAGTATGCAAGGGATAAATATTTACCTCAATCTAGAGTATTCGACATACCCTGTTTTAAAGTCACAAGATTATAAAATACATAAAGAGAGGGGAAAGAGGGAGAGAGGGAGAGAGAAGAGCACTATGAAGAGATAAAAATGCGAAAATCTAGATTCAGAGATGACTCAGATATTGCAATTATCAGACATTTTAAAATAAGTATGATTAATATATTAAATGCTCAAATATGGACAAGGCAGAAACATGCTATAGGAGATTGGGAATTTTAACAAAGAGGTGGAAAGTAGAAGAAAGAGTCAAATGGGAAGGCTAGAAATTTAAAAAATATGATGAATATAAAAATATGAAAATATGATGAAAGAAATTTTAAAAATATGATGAATAAAAAATATGACGAATATGATGAAAAATATGATGAATGATAAATTACAATTGCCTTCAGCAAGTCTATTAGTAGCCTGATACAGCTGAGATGAGAATTAACAAATTTAAAGAAATTACTCAAACTGAAATTCAAAGAAAAAAGTGAAATAAGTAAAAACAGAGCATCTAAAAGTGTGGGGTAATATCAATCTAACAGAGGTGTACTTGGTCTCTCTAAAGAAGGAAAGAGAGAGAATGGCCATAATAATATACAAAGATATAATGGTTGATAACTTTCTAGAATAATAAAAGACATCAAATTCCAGATCTAAGAATATAAGAGAAACATACTCAGGCTGAATATGGAAAAGATTCACTTGGAAATATCTGCAAATATGAACAACCAAAGATAAAGAGAACTCTTGAAAATAGCCAAAATAAAAAAAAAGATACATTATATAAGAGGAACAATAAAAATAATTACAGCAGACTTCCTTCAGAAGCTCTGCAAGCCAGAAGCTTGCAGAAGACAAGCCAGAAGACAATGAATTAACATCTTTAAAATACTGAAAAAAAAATAAAAACAAAATCCTGTAAACCCCAAATTATATACTCAGCAAAAATATCTTCAGTCTTTTTCATGATGTCACCACTCCTGCATGGACAGATTTTGAAACCTTTCCTGACTGTCCCAGTAAATTTTGACCACTGCCTTCTCTGGATATCTATAGCTCTGATCGTCAAATCCCATGTTAGGTATCTGATTATTCCCTGTCATATCTGTTCTCTAAGGATCACATGTGTGTCCAGAAAGTTGACAGTTTTTAGGAGGAAAGAAAATTCTGTTGCACCATCCTCTCCCTAGCTCAGTGATGGATTTACGGTAGGAGAGTGATATGTTTAACTCAAGCTTCTTGGTTGGTTACTTTTGGTCAGGAGATGGTACACTTTTTCCTGTAATGATCCAAGGGGCAAGGCTCTATAGATAGGCAAAGTAGAAAAAGAAAGGCCAGGCAAGGCAGTGACCTTTTTCAATGGCAGGCATTGCTCTTCATTTTCTTACAAGCAGAATCTCTCCCTCCTCCCTACCCTACTTCTCTCCCTCTACCTCCAAAAGGTCTGCTTTTTTTCAGTGCCTTCTCTGATAAACTGTTTGGTGATAGAAGAGCAAGAAACTTCTCTTACTGCTTCCACCCCATCAACACTGATAATTCCAGAACTGCCTTTCTTAGAGCAAGGGAATGAGGCCAGTCAGCCACAGAAAGTTTTGTCTTGTTGAATGGAGAAGCCAAGTAGAGGATTTCATAAGAAAATAGGGTGGACTCAAGGGGAGCTGCGGGGGAAGGCAGAGGGGAGACATGAGGGTCCTCACAGTGGGGGAAGATCCTTCTCAGAAATGAGATTAGAGATCCAAGGAGGAGAATTTGAAAGTTTTGCTGAGATATCTTAAGTAACTCTGTATCCCCTGACATTGCTAACACTTTGGGAATTGGATTTATTAGGATGGGAGGGAAGAAGGTAATATTGCAAAATACTGACTCTGGCCTTAAAGAGGGTTTGGATAGAATGGGTGGCAACCAAAGGAAGCCTAGCCCTCACAGATTAATTAACATTGCCATAGTGAAAAAACATCCGTGATTCTGAGTTTTGCCAACACTTTCCTGGACATTGCAGAAAAACAGCACTTAAAAAAAAATCACTTAATTTTTTAAATGGGCAGGTGTAAACCTTGTTTTAGCAGTCCAGTAGGAATTACATTTTAAGCCTGGGAGCAGATATGCATGCTAAATTTTGCTTCTCAAAATAGAAACTATGAACAGACCTGAAATGATTACTTTAGTAGTCAAATTGCTGGGTATAATAAATCAAGAGGTCTCTGCAAATACAGATAGTCTCTAAATGCAATGTACTTTAAATATAGACAACAAACAACTCTACTGAGGGACCACAGCTGCATTTGAATATTTGTTCAGAAGCCTGTGCTTTCTTGTCCCCCATCTTTCTTTAATAGTCACTTTCCTTCCACAAGAGGTAACCTGCTTGCGCACATTAGGGCTGCTTCTCTCCAGGCGTGAGTCTTTTACTCCAGGCCAGCAAAGCTAGCTAGTAAGCAGTTCTTTACATTAGCTTTGGTTGTTACTAACTAAATAAGGCTGTGCTTGGGCTTATTATGAGAAGATTCTAAGTTCACATCCAGAGATACTTCTGCCAAGATGCAACCAGTCAGCCCACCAGGCAGGACTCTGCTCTGCTGTAGCAGAGAAGCCCTTACCCAGATACTGCTACATAAAGAACTGCTTGAGTCAATAGCTGATTTAGAAGGTATTTTCTAGACTTTCTTGTACAATGTTAAGATGGTTCTGTGCATAATTACCTGAGGCTATTTCCAAATGAGTGGCTAGAAATTGTGGTTGAGTCTTTCCAAAGATGACCACATAATTCCTTTTGTCCTACATGCAATTTTTTTAAAATTATTTATTTATTTATTTATTTGACAGACAGAGTTCACAAGCTGGCAGAGAGGCAGGCAGAGAGAGGAGGAAGCAGGCTCCCTGCTGAGCAGAGAGCCCGATGTGGGACTCGATCCCAGGACCCTGAGATCATGACCTGAGCCGAAGGCAGGGGCTCAACCCACTGAGCCACCCAGGCGCCCTGTCCTACATACAATTTTACAGCGTGGCTTTGCCCTCTTCCATCAAGAGATGGAATTTATTTTCTTTCCCTTAAGTCTGCCTGGATTTAGTGACTCACTTTGAATAACAGAATCGGGTAGAAATGACATTCTGGGAATTCTAGACCTAGGCCTTGAGAGACAGCAGTTTTTGTTTTTACCCTCTTGGAGCCCAGAGCAACCATTTAAAGAAGTCTGCTTGAAGAGGGAAGCCATGTCAAAACAATCCCTGGATGATATGAGATTATAAAGAGAAGTGCAGCCTTGCCCTGACCATTGCAGCCACCCCAGCAAAGCGCCTACTAGGAGCATTGCTATGAAGGCACGGTAGGCTCTCCTGCTCATCTGAACTGCTCCAGAAGACCTCTTGGGAAGCACAGCCGGTTCCCCATTGTAGAATCATGAGCATATAAATACTTTCTGTTGTTGCCAGCCACACATTTTTGAAGTGCCTTCTTATAGAACAGTAAAAAACCAATACTGAAGTAAACACCATTCTATTCTCTGTTTTTACAACTTGGGCCTTTTTAGATTTTCATAGAAGTGATATCATACAGTATTTGTCATTGTCTGACTTACCTCACTTAGCATATTGGCCTCAAGATCCACCCATGTTGTAGCAAACGGCAGGATTTCCTTCTTCCTCATGGTTGAATAATTCTCCATTGTGTATGTGCATGTGTGTGTGTGCATGCACATGCGTGTAAGTTTTTTTGTGTGTGTTTATGTGTATTACATCTTCTTTATCCATTCATATATTGTCAGATATTTAGGTTGTTTCCATTATCTTGGCTATTGTGAATAATACTGCAATGCCAGCAGGACCTTTTTTTTTTTTTTTTTTTTTTTTTTTGGTAGAAATCAACAAATTGATTCTAAAATTTGTATGGAAAGGCAAAGAAAGTAGACTATTTAAAATGATTTTGGGAAAAGGACATAGAAACAGAAGACTCCCGTTATCATATTTCAAGACTTACAAAAAAGCTACAGTAATCAAAATAGTGTGGGATGACTAAAATATGTATGTATAAGTCAACCATATATAATAGAGTCCAGAATATGACCTGTATATGGTTAACTGATTTTAAACAAGGCAATTTGAAAGAGAAGGTTATATGACACTCCACAAAGAATATATCCAAACAGTTAGCAAACATATGTAAATGTGTTCATTTTCATTAATCACCAAGGGAATATGATACCATTGTTCAACCTTCCAAAAGGCTAGAATTAGAGACTAAAAATTATAATTGTCAACGAAGATATCAAACAACTGGAACTCTTATGTACTCTTGCTGAGAGCATATACTCTTCAATACTCTTAATACTTAAATACTCTTGCTAAGAGCATGAACTCTTAAATATTCTTGCTGAGAGCATACAACTATCTTGGAGAGCTGTTTGTTTCTACTAAAACTAAACATTTGTATACGCCATGACACATTCTACTTCTGGAAGTATCCCAAAAGAAATACATGTCTCAGTTGGGGGAGCTAAGATGGTGGCATAGTGAGAGGGCTCTACGCTAGCCTCATTCCTTGAACACAGCTAGATAAATATCAAACCATTACGAAGACCCAAGAAATCAACCTGAGAACTGATAGAACAAACCGTACAATTAGGGGGAGAGAAGAGATCACATTGAAGAAGGTAGGAATTGCAGAGACCTGGTTTGGGGGAGAAACAGATCACAGGTGCTGCAGAGGGGAGAGGGCCATAGTCATGGAGAAAGGTGAGAGAGAGAGTGGTGCATATAGGGATACACACAAGGAGAACATTTCCCAAAGCCATTGGCTGGGAAATGAGAGGGGCTGCTCTTCCTGAGTTTTTGCAACCAGCAGGACTCAAAGACTTGGGTTTTAGTGGTTGGTGGGCTTAACTGAGATAGAGACTTGATGGTGCTGCCCTACTTCTGGAGAGAAGGTAGGCAAACAACTCTGGGGCAGACTAGGTGATCTGAGGATAACCTAAGATGCACAGGGGAGAGACTGTTCACTCTTGGAGCACATTTGCAAGAGGTGGCGTTCACAGTTGCCTCTCTGAGAACAAAAGAGCCAGTGGGAGCTATTTCCCTCCCCTGCATCTTAGCATAGGTGCAGAGACACTTGCCGAGGACAGCTAATCTGGACACTGGCTGTTCAGCCTGCTTTGCTCCAAGTCCCATGCCCCTGCACTCTGGCATGACTGCCCTTCTTGGTCAAACCTGCATCCATTCCTCCCACAGAAGACCAGGGCTCTGCCACAGCACATCCCTAAAAGTTGGAGTTTTAAAAGTCAGCAGATTGGCTCGGACAGAGCCCAAAGTGCACTGTGCTGTTCCAGGCAGGCAACAACCTGGAGACAGTGTGAAAACAGCGATCTGAAAAATGGGATGCACAAGGGGGAAATTATTTGCTCTTCTAGGGGTCTGTCCTTCAAAGCAGCAAGCAGAACAACCGCTCTCAGGGGACAAAGGAGCAGGCTAACCCTGTTTCCCTCCCCTACCCCTCAGCATAATCCAACTTCAGTAAACAACACAGTACCAATACTGGCTGCTAACTTGCTTACACCGAGTCCTGCTGCCCTGTGCTCGGCTGGGACTGCTTTTTTTGGGTAAGTGTGTCCAAGGACCAGCCCAGAAGGCCTCTTTCCCAGAAGACTAGCATAAACCCCTGCATGCACCCATGTCTGACCCTATGGAAACAGTATGGAATTTGCTCAAAAAGTTAAAAATAGAACTACACTATGATCTAGTAATGGCCCTACTAGGTATTTACCCAAAGGATACAAAAATACTGATTCAAAAGGATACATGCACCCCAATTTTTATAGCAGCATTATCACGGAAAGAGCCCAAATGTCCATTGACTGGTGAATGGATAAAGATGTGATATATATGTACACTGGAATATTACTTAGCCATAAAGAGAATGAAATCTTGCCCTTTACAGTGATATGAATGGAGCTAGAGAGTATTAAGCTAAGTGAAATAAGTCAGTCAGAGAAAGACAAAAACAGTATGATTTCACTCATATATGGAATTTAAGGAACAAAACAAATGAGCAAAAGGAAAAAAAAAAACAACAACAACAACAGAGAGAGGCAGACCAAGAAACTGACTCTTAACTGTAGAGAACAATCTGATGGTCACTGGAAGAGAGGTGGGTGGGGAGGCTAGTGGCGGGATGTGTTACACAGGTGATGAGAATTAAGGAGGGCTCTTGTTGTGATGAGCACTGGCTGTTGTGTGTAAGTGATGAATCACTAAATTCTACAGCTGAAAGTAACATTGCACTGTAATGTTAACTAACTGGAATTTAAGTAAAAACTTGGAGGAAAAAAAAAAAAGTAATGCATGCTTCAGAACCCTGAAATACATGTTTAAGAATATTCATAACAGTATTATTAGTAATAGCCCAAGGCAGGAAATGCTCCAAATGACCATTAGTAGAATGGATAAATAAATTAGAATATTATTACACAGAATACTATATAATAGTGAAAAAGAACAAACCACTGCTACATACAATGTCATGAATGAATTTCACAAATGTAATGTTGTTGTTTTAAAGTTCATTTATTTATTTATCTCTCCACTCAGTATGGAGCTCAAACCCATGACCAGGAGATCAAGAGTCACATGCTCCCCCAACTGAGCCGATCAGGCATGCTGGGAAAAGTTTTCAATTAGTAATAATCATTCCTCAGATAAACCTCCCTGTCTGTGATACTGGAAGTGAGCAAAGCTACAAATGTAACACTGTTGAAGTCAGATGTAAAAGGATATACACTATATGATTCTATTTACATAATGTTCAAAACAGGGAAACTGTTATATTTGAAATCATATATTTGGTTACATTTAGGAGGAGAGAGGAATGATTGGCATGGGGTACAAGGAGAGACTTCTGAGGTGCTAGTAAATAGTTCATTGTTTAACCTGTGTGGTGGCTATGTTCACTTTGTGAAAATTCTTCAGGTTATGTGGTTTTAATCTGAGTGCTTTTCTTAATGTAAATCTTTCTTTAATAAGAAATTTATTTAAAAAATACATATGAATGTATATATTTGATTTTACCTTTTTTGATCTTAAAATGAAATCAAACTGCACATATTCTTAAATGATTTGCTTTTTTCATTTAATGTTTTTATTCTGGAATTATACATTATTAGTATATTTATTTTATATGTTTATATATGTAACTAAAGTTAGATCACTAGATCTCTGTATGATCATTACTATGTTTGAGGAAAATCACTCTTGCTGTTATTTGGGGAACAGATCTGAGAGGGAAAATTGCAACAAGGAAACAGGTTAGAAGATGACTGCCTGGGGCACCTGGGTGGCTTAGTGGGCACCTGCCTTTGGCTTGGGTGATCCTGGGGTCCTGGGATCAAGCCCCACATTGAGCTCTCTGCTCAGCAGGGAGCCTGCTTCTCCCTCTCTGTCTGCCTGCCTCTCTGCCTACTTGTGATTTCCCTCTGTGTCAAATAAATAAATAAAATCTTAAAAAAAAAAAAAAGATGACTGCCCAAATTTTGGATGACTTAAGGTGACCTGGTCAAAGGCAGTGGAAAGAACAATGACAATGGGGCCTGAGGTTTAAGAAATGTTCTTGTAACATTCCCATAAGAGGGAGTGAGCTAATTGGATATTGGAGGTAATAGAAAGTAAAAGCTTTAAGGTAATTTCCATGCTTTTTACATGAGTGATAGGCTGGTATTTCAACCCTAGCTACACATCAGAATCACTTAGAGGGCTTTTTAAAAATAATAAGACTGTACTTTCCACTTCAATAAAAAAATAATTAAATTACAATACCTGAGAGTAGGGCCCATGTTTTGGTACTTTTTCAATATTCCAGGCAATTTCATTCTGTGGCTTGGCTAAGCACTTTAACACTAGACTTTAAATCTCTTATGGACTGGGAACATCTAATTTGTTACTGAGTTTTCAGAATCTGGCATATGTTTGATTTTCAGTGTATGTTTAACAGAATTAGTAGATGAGTGAAGAATTAGAGGAAAGAGGAACAAGTTCTGGGCAGAACAGGTTCTGGACATCTTGAATTGGAGATGCTGTAATGTGTCCATGAGGTGACATGACATGGACATATAAGGGCTTGCAGCTCTAACTCCAGAGAAAACTTGGGGTTGAAATGTAAACTTAGGAAACAGGGAAAAATAGGCGGTGGTTTGAGTCATGGTTATAGATATAAACATAGCTCCAGAGGACTACAGAATTTGAGAAACAAGAGGAAGAGTGAATCTAGAGGAACAGATGAATGAATAATCCAGCCCCTCAGTTAGTGACCATAATCTTGGTCCAGGAATTGCATTGTTCCCTCTACTCCCCTCCTGCTAAGGTCTAGGACACCAGTTTCTACTAACAGACGTTCTAGATGCAGCTTCCCACTGCATGATTGTGAGCCCTTTGACTTTCTGTACTTCAGATCCCTGGTGGTTGCCTTACTCCTATGATTGTGTCTAATTCCAGTTCCCTGGCTTCCTGTCTTTAGTGTTCAGCCACAGTTATTTTGTTGTTGTTAACTCATAATACAGAACATGATGGTTATAACAGAGAGCAAGATTTTTGAGGCTTTTAAAGCTCTACAGTTTTTTTTTTAAACAAATATGCATATATCTTCTTTTTCGTAAAAATTTGGTTAATGAAAACCTTATTTAGATCATTTTAATCTGCAATCATCATTAAAACAATAAATGTGTATATTTTATGATCTTGGAGAATTAAAGGGTGAAAGCATCCCACTTATATATAAGAACATTACCACTTTCAAGTATGTTCACTAGTTTTTGCTCCATCTCAAATATCTCTTTATTTATAGTTTGAAATAATCACCACTACTTGGGTGCAAACAGCTTTCTGTTTATGCCATTAAAAATAATGGTGCATGAAAATGTCTCAAATTTAAATGTTATAAATTTAGTTTTAAAACTGAAAACTTAGTTTTAAGCTTATGTCAAGGGACCAGACATAGTGAATTCTTATATATAAACTGGTATGATTATGTCAGAAAATATTTCTAGGCAGCAATTCATTTTACTAATATGTAATCAAGAAACAGCATTTGTTAGCTCCTTGGTATTTTGTTTTGGTGATTGTTGCATTAAAAAAATACCTATTTTTGTTTTATCTTGAGAGTCTGCCGAATAAATACTTTGTTGAACACTTGCTATGCTGGGAATATTGAGATAAATAGCCCATGTTTTTAAGAATAGTATGCTGCTTCAATCAGGCTTCCACTAGAGAAGCAGGATCAATGGGGCACACACACATCTATCTATTTCTACTTCTGTTTATATAGTAAGGAATATATCATAAATTTTTGATCTTATGCAATTACAGGAGCTAAAGCGTCCTCAGAGACTATTATTTCTATATCTAGAGCTACATCCCAGAGACTGCAGCAGTCAAACAGGCATTTGGGAAGCGCAGATGGATGTAAAGTGGGGGAAGCAAGGAACAAATGAACTTTAACCTACAAAGATGAACTGGAACTTGTCAGTATCTCTCTGTCTTTACACCTAGAGGGCAGGGTGTCTTGCAGGTGAAGTTGGGGCTCTGTCATAGGGCTTACCAAGCTCCTGGCCCAGGAGTCAGAGAAGCTGAAGAAGGATCCAGTAGGTGTAGTGGCAGCTGGTGGCTTCCCTAAAGCCTGCACCACCCAGAGGAGCCTACAGATAAGCATCCGTGTGAGATGCAGCCGTGTCTCATTCCTACACTGAGCTTCCAGGTGTACAAAGTGAAGATGGCTGCTGTTTCATCTCCACCTTTCAAGTCTTGCCTAATGCCTCTTGCAGCCCAGACTAACCCAGAACTATGCAGGGAAGAGAATTCTGGAAAATATAGTTCCAGTCTAGCTAAGTTGATGCGATGTAGATACATATACTTGTCCATTTGTCAGTCATTAAACACTAACAGCAACCTTGTGAAGAAATTAGGAAATATATATTCATGCTACTGATGACAGAGGACATAGAGTCTCTGAAAAGTCATGTGACTGCTGAGGACCCAGGTAATGAGAGGAGGGTGGAACGAAGGCCAGCATGTTGGTCTTCTGATTCTCAACCCTGTGCCCTTCTAGCTCTCCCACTGCCTGTAGATAATGGTGCCACCCCCAACGATTATATTGCTCCCTAGTGGCATTTATGTAGATATGATGCATTTTTTTTCAAACTTACTTATATGACATTCATATTGAAATCACTGGGCCCTTTCAATAAATCCGGGAGGACTAGATAAGCAGTTGTTCTCAATGAGGAGAACTCTAACAAAAAAAAAAAAAAAAAAAAAAAAAAAAAAGTTCAAAAGAACTGATTTAAATTTTAAAACAATGGATTTTGCTTTCTTTGCTTTTCTTTTCCTCTTCTCTTAGATTTTCTTCTTTAATAGTTGCAAGGATAACGATTTCAGAAATGATTTGTGTTACTTGAGTGGACTGCTTTCTGGATGGTATATTGTGTGACTCTGTTCCATTGGTGCCCACTCGTTCCATTGTGGCTGGATAATGTGCTGTTACTTCGAAAGGTCAAAGTCTCAAATTTCTCTAAAGATTACATTGTGGGTAGAAGCAAAAAAGGAGGAGTTGTGAGTAGTGAAAGTGGGTGTATTTAACAAGTTAATCCTTGGTAATTGAGAGCTAAAGACATATAGGTTGTCTAATAAGAATTCATTTTCATGGTTGAAAAATGGCAACATCTGGAGCATAAATTCTTGTGCCTGAGTTAGGGTTAACATGGTATTAGCTATTGCTCTTCCATGGAGGGTTAAATAAAAATCATTTAGCTTCTTTTTATCTTTGCTTCTTTTTGTATAAAATGGGACTAACCTTTCCCCTACCACTGCCTACACAGACATAAGCTGAAAATTAATAGTTAGCAATATAAATGTTTGGATGAGACAACAGGCTACAGCTCTGTAAATGCAATCTTATATTCAGTCTCGGTTTCTAATCAGGATTTCTGATTCTGATGAAGATAAGTCCTCAATGCATTGAAAATCAACTGCTCTCTCGTCTCCAGCAAGCTCACATATTGCAACCCACTTCAAATCACTTTCTTTTTAGCTTTATAATCAATAACTCAAGAAAAAAAAACCAGTATGTTAAGTGATACTCTTTCTCAAGTTTCCAAAAATACACTAGCATTCTGGCTTGTCAGATGTCTAATTCATCCTACTTGAACTCTGCTTTGTAGAAAATTTCTAGTGCAGTGCCTAAACATAAGAGTACTTTATAAATATTCGTTTCCTTTTCTCTTCCTCAGTCTCAGAAATATTACTGTGTAGCAAAGTTTTTCCAATTAAATCTTCATTTATTCCAGGTAGAATAATAGACTTTCTTTTTGGGTTGGACGCATCCTATTGTCAAAAGTAAACTTTATCTTTATTTCATAATTAAAAAGCAGTCAATTTTTATTTTTATTTTTACTTTGGGACAGATTTGGGGAACCAATAGATTTTAGCGCTGGGCAAGAGAAACCAAAGAAGGAGGAGTACTCTATTTATGCTGGACATTTTGGGGGCTGTATTTTCAAAGAGTTGCATTCTCCTATTCTAATGTCCCTGAAAATATGATTAGGAATTTTGTTCTGGATCCAATTTTTTAAAAAGATAGATTTATTTATTTATTTGTTTGTTTGTTTGACAGACAGAGATCACAAGTAGGCAGAGAGGCAGGCAGAGAGAGAGAGGAGGAAGCAGGCTCCCCACCAGAGAGCCCGATGCGGGGCTCGATCCCAGGACTCTGGGATCATGACTTAAGCCGAAGGCAGAGGCTTTAACCCACTGGGCCACCCAGGTGCCACCTGGATCCAATTTTTTAGGGACAAAGTACCCATGCTTGCTTTTTCCCTAGTTTGGTAGATACATCTTGCCCTCCGTGTCAAGAGTACAGTAGTTACTTTAAAGGTATTAAAAATGTGCTTGCATATTCCTTCTCCGTGTGCAGATGCCAAGCCATGCACTTCACTAGCTGCCCAAAGACCAATTAATTATACCATCTGGAGAAACAACCCAACCTTTCCACACATGTGCTTCTCATCTGGACAAAAAAAAAAAAAAAAAAAAAAAACAACTTTCCTTCTTAAGGAAAGGAGGAAAAGAAAGCTAGGGCATCAGCAGTCTGAATGTGTTAGGGCTTGTAGCATTAAAATAAATAGAAAATCTAGGTCAGAATTGGGAGAAAGTTAATGACGGGTTAATTCTTAGACATGTTAGTATCTGGCTTGGTGATCAATTAGTAGTGGAAAAACATTAGAAATCAAATGATTCTATCATCCAACTCTTTTAAAAACCCTCTTTCACATCTGGCAGAAATAGTAGAACTAAAGCCAGTCTAAAGAATTTAGCCAAAGTGGTCAAGGTGTGGTCATACCTAGGGAGGGGGGTGTGGCCAGGCAGAGGAAAGGTGTTTCCCAGATACCACTGTATTTGAGCTGCAAGCACAAGTGAACCTTTGAGAGATACAAGTTGAAGCACAATTAAACGGACAACTGGAATGAGCAAAGATTCCAGAGGCAGAAAGAAATGGCTTCCTACATTTGCATCATGGTTGGCCAAAAAGAGTGGAAAGACATTTGGGCCAAGAAAATAGGGCTAGGATTGGTGAGTGTGGCAAATAGGGATCTTTCAGTTTCTTCTACTTCTAGGTTTCTTCCATTCTCTTATTTTCATTCGAAAAAGTATTTATTATTTTCCCTATTCTAGCACTCAATCAACTCTTCTCAGTTTTTTAAATGAGCACCATAAGGGCCAGGATTTTTTTCTCTTGTTTTTAGTGATATCCCTGGCACCTAGTGGAATGACACATATGAAACACTTCAGGAATATCTACTAAATCTACTTCATGCCATCAGCAACCTCCTGCCACAAAGATAAGAAGTAGTCTGTAATATATGTCCTGGATTCACATCTTCCTATGAATCATTCTGACTTCCTTCCCATTACCCTATCCTGGATCACATAACTTCACTCTCTCACACTTAGATTATTAATATTGCCTTTTAGCTATTTTTCTCTCTTCTGGTCTTTTCTAACCAATTGATGTTTTATTAGCTTATTAATTTTTCTTTTTTCTTTTTTTTTGTTTCAAGTTTTTATTTAAATTCCAGTTAACATATAATATAATATTAGTTTCAGGGAGAGAATTTAGTGATTCATCACTTACACACAACACTCAGTGCTCATCACAAAAAGTGCCCTCTTTAATCGTCATCACCCGTGTAACCCATCACGCACCCACCTCCCCTCCGGCAACCCTGAGCTTGTTCTCTTTAATTAAGAGTCTGTTTTGTGCCCTCTATCCCTACACTTTGAAGAGTTTTAATCAGGAAGGGTCACTGTACTTTGTCAAATGCTTTTTCAGCATCTATTGAGAGTATCATATTGTTCTTGTTCTTTCTTTTATTAATGTGTTGTATCACATTGATTGATTTGTGGATGTTGAACCAACCTTGCAGCCCTGGAATAAATCCCACTTGGTCATGGTGAATAATCCTTTTAATATACTGTTGGATCCTATTGGCTAGTATTTTGGTGAGAATTTTCGCATCTGTGTTCATCAGGGATATTGGTCTGTAATTCTCTTTTTTGATGGGATCCTTGTCTGGTTTTGGGATCAAGGTGATGCTGGTCTCAT